>NC_056459.1:7500-314199 GCF_018296145.1 Oncorhynchus tshawytscha | reverse complement strand
ACACGCAGGGTAGCCTAGTAGCTAGAGTGTTGGACTAATAACCGAAAGGTTGCAAGTTCAAATCCCCGAGCTGACAAGGTACAAATCTGTCGTTCTGCCCCTGAACAGGCAGTTAACCCACTGTTCCTAGGCTGTCATTGAAAATAAGAATTTGTTCTGTCTTGCCTAGTTAAATAAATGTTTAGGGAAGTAAGGCAATAAATAGGCTGTAGTGGCAAAGTAATTACAATTTAGCAATTCAACACTGGAGTGATAGATGTGCAGAAGATGAATGTGCAATTAGAGATACTGGGGTGCAAAAAAATAAATAACAATATGGGGTAGTTGGATGGGCTATTTACAGATGGGCTATGTACAGGTGCAATGATCTGTGAGCTGCTCTGACAGCTGATGTTTAAAGTTAGTGAGGGAGATATGAGTCTTCAGCTTCAGTGATTTTTGCAATTTGTTCCAGTCATTGGCAGCAGAGAACTAGAAGGAAAGGCAGCCAAAGAGGAATAGGCTTTGGGGGTGACCAGTGAAATATACCTGCTGGAGTGCGTGCTATGGGTGGGTGCTGATATGGTGACCAGTGAGCTGAGATAAGGGGCGGCTTTACCTAGCAGCGACTTATATATTGACCTGGAGCAAGTGGGTTTGGCGACGAATATGAAGCGAGGGCCAGCCAACGAGAGCATACAGGTCGCAGTGGTGGGCAGTATATGGGGCTTTGGTGACAAAACGGATGGCACAGTAATAGACTGCATCTAATTTGCTGAGTAGAGTGTTGGAGGCTATTTTGTAAATGACATCGCTAAAGTCAAGGATCGGTAGGATGGTCAGTTTTATATGGGTATGTTCAGCAGCATGAGTGAAGGATTTTTTGTTGCGAAATAGGAAGCCGATTCTAGATTTCATTTTGGATTGGAGTAGCTTAATAATGTGAGTCTGGAAGGAGAGTTTACAGTCTAACCAGACACCTAGGTATTTGTAATTGTCCACATATTCTAAGTCAGAACCGTCTGGAGTAGTGATGACGGACGGGCAGGCAGGTGCGGGCAGCGATCAGTTGAAGAGCATGTGTTTAGTTTTACTTGCATTTAAAAGCAGTTGGAGGCCACGGAAGGAGAGTAGTATGGCATTGAAGCTCATCTGGAGGTTAGTAAACACAGTGTCCAAAGAAGGGCCAGAAGTATACAGAATGGTGTCGTCTGCGTAGAGGTGGATCAGAGAATCACCAGCAGCAAGAGCGACATCATTGATGTATACAGAGAACTGAACCCTGTGGCACCCCCATAGAGACTGCCAGAGGTCCGGACAACAGGCCCTCCAATTTGACACACTGAACTCTGTCTGAGAAGTAGTTGGTGAATCAGGCGAGGCAGTCATTCGAAAAACCAAGGCTGTTGAGTCTGCCGATAAGAATGTGGTGATTGACAGAGTCGAAAACCTTGTACAGGTCGATGAATACAGCTGCACAGTATTGTCTTTTACCGATGGCGGTTATGATATCGTTTAGGACCTTGAGCGTGGCTGAGGTGCACCCATGACCAGCTCTGATTCCAGATTGCAAAGCAGAGAAGGTACGATGGGATGTGCCAAGGGTCACATCTGTTCATTCACAGCCCTTTTTAGTGTCTACTTAGGAGCCAGAGAGACATCAACATAATTCACTTAGGGAGGGCAAGGGAGACAGCAAAGAGCCACTGAGACATAAACATCATTCACTGAGGAAAATGGAGAGTTCTTCTTGGGACGTTGGTGTTTGTGTGAGTCACTGTTAAATGTGTGAGTGACAGTGTGCATGTTGGGAGGCACATGTTGCTCTTTCTGTTTATACAGGGTTTTCACATGCGTACGAGAGTAAGATACACATATTCTACTAACATACACAAAAATATAGTATGTCTTTTAACACACACATACGCTACTCATATAGGCCTACCCTACACAAACATTTGGTGCGTATTTGACTGTGATTGTAGGTTGAGTACTGAGCCTGAGTATATATAACTGCAATTGTCAAATAGTATTTATTACATACAGTGAATGTGAGTATCCCTTTACATATACATTTGCAATAGTATGTGCCTGCATCTACCTACCTACGTGTATCTGCCTTTGTGTACGAATGTGTGTTGTGTTTCTGTGATGTGTAGTGTAGTGTAGTTGTCAATGTTACGTCAGTGTGCGTGTGCGAGTCTCAGTGGGAACGGCCGTGCTGGCGTTTCTCAGTGTGTTTCTCTGCCAGCTCCTGTTCCTGTACTCAGGAAACCTGTGCTCCAGCAGAGAGGGCCTGGCAGACACAGCACAACAGCCTGCCTGGAGGAGGGAAGCGGCACAGGGAGAGGCAGTGGGGAGAGATGGGGGAGTGACTGGGAGGGAGAGAGGCAGGGGGGAGAGAGGTGAAAGAGACAGATTGGGAGGGAGAGCGGCAGTGGGAAGAGAGGGGGAAGGGAAAGAGAGGGGATGAAGTGGGAGAGAAAATAGGGGGTTGAGTCTGGGGTGTGGAGGAGGAGAGGAGAGGAGAGGAGAGGAGAGGAGAGGAGAGGAGAGGAGAGGAGAGGAGAGGAGAGGAGAGGAGAGGAGAGGAGAGGAGAGGAGAGGAGAGGAGAGGAGAGGAGAGGAGAGGAGAGGAGAGGAGAGGGGTTGAGATGGGATGCGGTTGAAAGGATGGGAATTTGCAGGTGCAGGTTGAACAATTGATGACCTGAATGGTGCATTAAATCCAGATGCTCATCCAGACTTTTCTTCAATCCCCCAACACCTCCAACCACCTCCCACGTGCAAACAGAAACCCTGCTTCCAACAGTGTGAAGTTACAGCTTGGAGGGAATAGAAGGAACAGAGGTACCGAGAGAAAGAAAGATTGAGTTGAAAAAGAAGATACTGTATCATTAAGTCAGGAAAGAGGAGAAGTGACTCATGACTCCAGAGAGTGAGATAAAGCTGAACATTTTGTTTTAGAGATTTATGTTGTATGTGTGTGTGGTTAGGTCAATATCAGTCGAGTGAGAGGTTCAGATAAGAGATTGTGGTCTAAAAGAACAGAGGACATATTGAACATTTTGTACTGATAAATATTGACGTACAGTATATAACTGAGAATATAATTCTGAGTAACACAAAGAGCAACAAGGAGAAGGGGAGAGAGAGACTCACTGAGCTGAGGGTATATACAGTATAGGAGAGAGTCAGCCAGGGTAACAATAGAGCTTGGCGAACTAACAGGAACCCTCTGTTTCCTGAGTAGGAGACCTAGTCCGTTGTGTGTTATGTAGCCATGAGATGGTTGTAATGAGTGTTTGTGTACCCAGGGTGACTAACAGTGTGTCGTTGTGTGTGTGTGTGTGTGTGCGCATGTGCGTGCTTGCACGAGCTTGTGTGTACGTGTGGATATTCTGCATAAAATGTGTGTTCCAGCTAAGGGAAGAATATGCAACTGGGGTGTGAGGTGAGCGTGTGGCTATGTGTGTAGTCAGTCAGTGTCTCCTATGAAAACCATATGAGGATGGCACTGCACTTGTGTGCCCTCGCTGCCCTAAGTCAAAACACACCTGTTTCAGCTGCTGCTGTGACGGAAGAAAGGCCCAGAATTCGCCTCCCTGCCCGCCATCCTGTAGGCTGATGTGATGTACAGTTACCTGCTCTAGGTGTGTGTGTGTGTGTGTGTGTGTGTGTGTGTGTGTGTGTGTGTGTGTGTGTGTGTGTGTGTGTGTGTGTGTGTGTGTGTGTGTGTGTGTGTGTGTGTGTGTGTGTGTGTGTGTATCAATCATTATGGGGCTGATTGGACTGGACTGCTAGACTCTGACGACCTGCCTGTCAATGGCTTTAGTCTGGACACTGGTTATATTGTACTCTCCACAGAAATCTGACCCCTGGACCCTCAACCCCAGTCCCCTCAGGCACCTGCCAACCTCTGACCTGTGAACCTGGGGAGCGTTTGGAGAGGGTTAAGTGTTGACACTGTAGCAGAGAAGGGCCAACAGTTCCAGACTTTAAAGAGACAGGTCAACTGTTTTAACTACCCCCTCCTTCCTGGGCTGTCTAAACCTTCTCCATACCTCTCTCCAGTCTTTTCTGTCTTTCCCTCCCTCACTGCCTGTCTCTCCCCTGATCCTTTCTATCCGTTCTCCCACTCTGTCCATCTCTCGGGGTGCGTGTCCTGTGTGTCTCCCGGTGGCTATACACTGTCAGGATTTTGATGTGCACAGCTGCTCCTGACAGAGCGGTCCAGGAAACGTGTGGTTTACAAACCCCCTGTTGACACTCGGATTTGCCTCGACTTTCGCTTTTCAGGGACCTGGAATTTTAACAGCTCTGGGGCTGTTGGTTGAGGTTCCAGTCAGTGCAGTGTGTTTGACCATGGAGGGAAAGCCCTGCCGCATAGATCTGTGACAGGATGTAAAGCTCAATCAAAATAACACTATATCATTACTCTTTCCAGATGCTATTCCAAAATAGCTGAAGTTGCACCAGCCTTAAAGTTACACCAGAGGGCCACAAAGGCATTAAGTTAATGTTTAGTTTGATAAATACATTATAGAATGGGACCCAGTTTCACCACATGCACTTGAGGTTCACCAAGAGATTTCTTTCCAGATTGCAATTCAGTATGAAGAATAGTTAAAGATGGAGATCTTTGTACCATAGACCGGTTAGGGGTTTTGAAATGTGTTGGATTCCTCCTATACACTTGATTTAAGCCTTTGAGGTTGATGCCACAGTTTAAGTCAGCATTATTGTAAAATCAAAATCAAATCAAATTGTATTTGTCACATGCGACGAATACAAAAGGTGTAGACTTTACTGTGAAATGCTTACGAGCCCTTCAACAACAATGCAAAGTTAAAAAGTAAGGAAATTGGCAAGTAGAAAAATAGTAACATAATAAATAAAAATAAGGACACTATATACAAGGAGTAAGCGTACTGAGTCAATGTGCATCGGTAGGAAGTAGTTGAGGGAATACTGTATGTACATGTACAGTTGGTAGGGGTAAAAAAATGACGCAATTAGGATAGATAATAAACAGAGAAGCAGCAGTGTATGTGAAGAGTGTGTGTGTGGTGTCAATATGCATGTTTGTGTGTTTTGTGAGCGTGAGCGTGTGTATGTTGTAGTGTAAGTATGTGTGAATGTGTGAGCAGAGTCCAGTGACTGTGCAGAGAGTGTAAGAGTCACTGCAAATAAGGGTCAATGTAAATAGTCTTGGTAGTGATTTGATTAACTGTTCAGCAGTCTTATGGCTTGGGGGTAAAAGCTGTTCCGGTCCCAGACTTGGTGCTGCGGTACTGTTTGCCATGTGGTAGCAGAGTGAACAGTCTACGACTGTTGTGGCTGTGGTCTTTGACAATTTTCCAGGACCTTCCTCTGACACCACCTGGTATAGAGGTCCTGGATGGCAGGGAGCTCGGCCAAAATGATTGCCTGTGCCTCTACTCCACCCTCTGTAGAGCCTTGCGATTGAAGGCGGTGCAGTTGCCACTGTAGAGCCTTGCGATTGAAGGCGGTGCAGTTGCTTCTGTAGAGCCTTGCGATTGAAGGCGATGCAGTTGCCATACCAATCGGGGATGCAGCCAGTCAATTTGCTCTCAATGGTGCAGCTATAGAACTTTTTGAGGATCTGAGGGGCCGTGCCAAATCTTTTCAACCTCCTGAGGGTTAGCATTAGGGTTAGGGTTTGCAAAGAGGGGCATACCCCCCCTCCCCCTTTGTTTTTGTCCACTGTCCGATCTCGACGATGCATGGAGAAACCCTAGAGTTTATTGTCAATATCACATTTCAAAGTGTGTGGTGGAATAGCTTTAGCTATAGTTTACCCTAACTGGGATAAGGATATACTGTAGCTGCAGCAGCAAACCAATGACTGAGCCTTTATGCTTGCCTGTTCACATTCACTCTGCCAGGTCATCTTCATTGTGTAACAATAAAAGCAGAGTTTGTCTGTATAGGGAGAACGGAAATATTGAAAGACAATCCAAATGGATGTGGCTTTGGGAGTGTAAATGGTAATTTAATTATCCATTAGCCCCCCCCCTCCATGACCGTAGTGCACCCGGATATAGTATGTGGCCATATGGGCTGTCTAGTATTACTGTCACCCCTAATTTATTATAGTGAATGAAGATGACCCCACAATGGCTTCTCAAATCCTCTTACCAAACATTTAGTTGATTGACCCCGCCCCCCACCCCCCGCACTTCAATTCAGCTTATCAATTTGATGAAGGCAGCCAGACAGGAATATATTCATGCTGCTGATGGATGAAAAAACAGTATAAATGTTTTAACCAGAGGCCTATTTTTTGTGTAAAATGGTTTTATAATTAGAGTTTAAAGTCCAGGATGAAAAAGTATAATTTGGGACAATGGGTAATGTGAATGATACAGCATGCCAAAGGTGAAAAGGAAGATAAATAGAATAGTTTTATTATGTAACTTGTGCTGATTGGGTTGCAATTCAATCAAAGCATTTATATTGCAATCAAACCAAAGTGGGACAGTCAGTGCCATGTGGGTGGGATGTTAGGCTACTATTTATACTGGTTAATAAAAGGCATTGTCTATATGTATCACTGAGAGCCTCCATTTCAGCAAAGCATGGTAATGATGACTTTAACTGTGCGGTATAGGACAGGTCATCAACAAACCTTGAAATATAGGCCGTGTACACAGACAGTAGCCTGGTCACAGATCTGTTTGTGCTCTTGTCTATTACATTGCTGCTGACAGGGAGTTGACATGATAGCACAAACAGACTGGAACCCATGCTATATGGATATTATTTAGTACACTGGGCCGTACAAATGATATTGGCTTAGAGTGTGTACTAACACGGATCTTGTATACAGAAGATCATTACCAGCCTCAACAACCAGAATGTGCAGCGTGGGTCTTCAAGATGGTAGACTACAGTACAGCTCTTCCAGATTTGATCTCACAGCCAGCCAGGCCTTCATCAGAAAATGTCAAATGCCTTTTCCAGTCCCCCATCCACCTCCCCCCTCTCGTTACAGTACATGTTAAATAATGATCATGGCGATGAAGTATTGGTGGTAGTTGTTCTGAGGTATTTAAAAGAAGGCCCATGCTGGGCTTAATGCTCAATGGGAGGATAACGTGGTCCCCCTGCATGTGGTGTTGTGGCAGCATACCTCCAGCCAGTCTAAACACAATCTGTTACAGATTTAGACCAAATATGATTTTTTTGAAAAGAGAGGTGCAATGCCAACGAGCGAGAGAGGGAAAGCAGGAGAGAAAGAGAGAGGAGTGGTAGAGTACAATACATTCCAATTCCACTCCCTCTATCATGCGGCGATAGAGAGATAAAGCCATCCAGGATGACTTTTATCTATGTTTTAGGAAATTAAGAACCTCTGTATTGTGCTGTTGGCTTTCTATAGTTTTTTGGTCGGTTTTTATTTCTCCTTGGTGGCTGAAGCTAGCAAACCCATCCACCCTTTGGTTCCCCTGAACATGGACCCAATTAAATACATATGTGGATTTTCATATCGAGGTCTCGTAAAAAAAAAAAAGTAGGGATTTACATCACGCTCATCTACATAGGGACCATATGCTGAACATTCTTACATGTCCTGTACAGTCTTACAGTTTTCATTATTGTGTAATGATATTTAAGGGCACATCAGATGTTCATTTTATTCACATGATTATTTCTCACTTCAGTCAAGTGTTATTTCATAAATACAGCATTTTACAGTCAGAATTTTGTTTTTTGTTAAACATGTGGAATTTGTTAAAAATGTACTGTATAGTCTACAATGTCATCCATCTTCAGCATTCAGGCTACTGAGAAGGAAACCTACATTTTTCCTTCCATTCAACTACAATAAAGCATCATAGATGCAAACCATATTGTTTATATTATGAGGCTGGGATAGCAGCATTGCTTGTTTAAAGATCTGTATGTGTGCTTTAGCCAAGTCGTTTGACTATCATTGTCATTCTGAGGATTTGCTATAGTACATAGAGATTAGCGACCAGGCTAGTGACTCTATTGTCATTGTCTCCCAACAGGTGGCTCCATGCCTCCACAACGCTAAAGTATACCACTGTGGTATAATATAAAATGTTTTTTAAAATCCCTAAGATTGTTTGTTAGGCCAGACTGAGTTTTATGTACCATGGTTTTTATGCATAGTTGATACAGTGAGCTACATTCCCTCATCACTGCTGTCTATCCCAGTACATAGTACATATATTACATATAATATAATATCGTACGGGGAGAATCTCAATTGCATTTCCTTGATTCCTCGCATCCTCTCTCCTTACCTTCTTCTTTAAAACCCCTTTCGATGAGAAGGTCAGTGGTCCCTCCCTTTTCATTTTCTCATCCAATGGGTTTTGAGGAGGCAAGGAGAGAGGACATGAGGTATCACAGCAATACAATTTAGATTCTCTCAAGGTATGAATTAGGCTTACTGTTAGAATAGTTAATGTTCTACTGCCTCCCAGTGGTCAAGGTGAAACACTGCTCAGATATTGGTCAGAAATGTGGAAAAAGTCAAGGGGTTTGAATACTTTCCAAATGCCCTGTATACACTAGAAATAGAAATGCAACATGGATTGGTCCTGTGTTTCATGGGCTGAAATAAAAGATCCCAGAAATTGTCTATGGACAACAAAATGTTTCTCTCAAATTTTACATCCCTGTTAGTGAGCATTTCTCCTTTGCCAAGATAATCCATTCACCTGACTGGTGTGGCATATCATGAAGTTGACAAAACAACATGATCATTACTAGGCTTGAACAATTTGGGGAATATTCAGAGGTGGGAACTGTCTGTGGGAATTAACAGGAATATATGGGAATTAATGGAAATATATGCAAATGAATATTAATACCATTTAAATGTAGATGTTTTTTGCATTGGATATATTTACCATATCATATCATATGGAGACAGAAACATAAACATTTTACCTTATCATCAGTAGACATAATTGCAAATGATTAAATTCTTCCAGTAGAAAAAAAACATTTAGTTACGAATTGAACTTTAAATAAGTTGACACTTCGCATGGGATGATTTCACTGAACAACTAAATAAAGGGAATATTGAATGATCCCAATGATCCATCGCATCTCCCAAAAATGTTTTAAACATACATCTGTAAAATGATAGTCTAGAAACAACAGATTTGGTTCTCTTCCTCTCAGGCTTCCATGTCTTCTCCATGGACCTCCTCAATGTCCACTTCTAAAAACATTAATTCTCAATAGGGTCTTCTTTCCCCACTGATTCCGAAAAAACCTTGGCTATGGTTTCGCTAGATAGTAGGTAGAAACAGTGGGAGTCTCTTTCATCCATTCATGCGTGTCACTAATTAGATGACGAGGCATTTGGCTACCTTAACAGAGTCACAATCACTCCCGCCCTTTACCCGGAATTCATTGAATTTCTTCACTTTGACAGCTCGAAGCGGGGCTCGTCTCTTTTGAACGTCAGCCATTTGACCCTCGGTTGATCCGCATGGCGGGGTGGACTCTTTTCCGGTTTACCGACTGGCCGTCAGTCGCCTACGAGCCATCTTGTGCTGCGTACTACTTACCTGGAAATGAGGTCACAAGGACTAGCGCTACTGTATCTGGCGTCCTCCAGCTGGAGAGGGCATGCGATTCCTATTGCTTGACTCTGTCCGTCACCACAAGAGACCTGAGGGTGACAAAAGAGTGGGATTATTCGACCGTGTGTCGGATGGTAGCGGCCTCTGCATTGTATGGAACTGTAACACTGTGTGGGTTTTGCCGGTGTGAGTGATACATGTTACCGTTCCGCCCCTGCGCACCTTACCATGTGGGGCGGCAGCGTATCCTAGTGGTTAGAGCGTTGGACTAGGAACTGGAAGGTTGCGAGTTCAAACCCCTGAGCTGACAAGGTACAAATCTGTCGTTCTGCCCCTGAACAGGCAGTTAACCCACTGTTCCCAGGCTGTCATTGAAAATAAGAATGTGTTCTTAACTGACTTGCCTAGTTAAATAAAGGTTAAAAAAATATATTAAAAAATGTGCACACACGTATGCATGTAGTGTACCTACCTTTTGGCCAGCATTTTTATCCTCTCTATTCACCATGGGGGCAGTTATTACCCCCGGGTCCTCGGAACCTAAGACCCATCTGTAGACGGTATGTTTTTGCTAAGGGTTAGTCAGAGCCACTTCATGCTCTGAGAAGCGTGAAAGGGAGCTCCCACTTTAATGTGTAGAGTCCCTTACTCAGGCAAACCTGAGACCTGGTAGTACCTAACCGCTAAGCACCGACCATCGCACCGACCGTCTCCCTTTTAATGCTCATTCTTTGGCGTTCGATTCAAAACTTCGCTGTTTAGAGTTACCTAAGTATAGGGACGCACAGCCGTCTCCCAGAACATAGTTCCCCCTCCTAGCCGAGCCACCATTCCCTGGTTGGCTACTCTTGTTTGCATTGTTATCGACACCTGAGAACGGGTGACCTACAAGGAGGGGTTGAAAGAGCCCTACTGGAAGGCTGCCTCCCTTACCTCCCTGCACTAACACGCCAGAGACAGTTCGACCTGCCCCTACCAGGTGTCATACAAGAAGGGACCAGAGGGGTCCTACTAGAGGGCCCCCTCCCTACCTCCTCGCACTACCCGGTCAGAGATAGATCTACTCAACCCCACCAGGTGTCATACAAGAAGGGATTAGAGAGGCCCTACTAGAGGGCACCTTCCTTACCTCCTCATACTATCTTGCTAGAAGTGATTTTTTCCCAGTCGTTGGAGTGACTCCCCTAAATATGTGACACAGAATAGGGGTTGAAAGAGCAATGTCTGTCTTACGGCTCTGCCTTGCCGAAAGGTGATGCCAGTTTTGATAACCCGGGTTGGTTGCCCTGGAACGTTTATGGAATCGAGTTCATTACCTGGATAATTCTGTCAGTAGACATAATTTTGTTTCGCAGAGGTTGGTGGCTAGGTGGGGTTGGGGAGGTTGCCCTTCTTTCCCCCGCCCGACTTTCGCCAGAGCAAGATGACATATTTCACAAAAAAGTTTGAGGTTGAAATGAGAGCATCTGTCATCGCCAGGGCGATGGTGAGGGGAGACATTGAACTCCCGCCTGCGCCGGTTGTCATGCATCCACCCTTTGAGCTCCGTCCATCGTCCTCGTAGATACATACTTGGTTAAGGGTCAGGCAAAACATATAGAGGGCTACTCCCTTCCAGGAACCCAGCTTCTCAGTCTGTTGCCATGTGTCCATCCCAAGCTTGTCAATCATTCGGTCTTGAGAAATTGAACAGACAAAAACCCAGGAAATATAACCTCCTCTACGGTTGTCAGGCATCCACCCCAAGTGTCAGTCTTTTGTACTCAGTGGTTCAGATGGCAAGAACTAGTGAGGCCACTCCCTTCCAGGATCGTGGGTCCCCATAGGGTGTCATTCTTAGCCAGTGAGTTATTGTCATTATGTTGTTCAAGTCTTGTAGTGGTCGGATCAGTATGAGCGAGACTGGGCCAGGTGTCCGCAGAGTGTCCGAAGCTGGTTTTCATATCTGATGGATCCTCTTCCCCGTCAAACTGCACCTGGTCCCCCTTCCAGGTTCCTAGGCCCCAAACAGGTTCCAGCGTGCCAAGTGATCCCAAGCCCATTTCACCAACACTCCATTGGAGACATCGATGGCCACCAGCCGGTCAGAGGCTGAACTTCCTGACTCATTCTGTCAAGGTACTGAATCAGCAGGCCAGTGATTTACAGGGTACCTCTGCTGGGAGCGAAGGCATGTTGTTGGCCATTAGTCAAGCCCCGCATACTCTTCGGTGAGAGTGTCTGGCATTTTTTTTAAAGAGATATGGAACGGATATGCGTAGGGCAGCATTGCTTTGTTAGAGCGTCTTATGCTGGGCATGAATCCAAGGTGCACTCCATCTCTAAGCCCCTTGGAGCAGCTGGGGCGAGGGTCACGTGAAGGCCTTAAAGATGTGGTTGCAGGGTAGATTTGGAGGGGAAGACCCTCCATCCAGTCCCACAGGCGTATTTAGATGGTTACCTTTTTACCGTACTTTTCACCCTTTGGTGTTAGGATTTGGACGGGCCTGATTTGCAAGGGAGGCTCAGCGCACAGACGGCCCGTTGGGGGAGCCAAGGGAATGAAGGTTGGAGGAGTGTTTAGGTCCTCTCTGTCATAGGGTTTGTTGGTGGGTTGTAGTGGGTTGATTGTAGTTGAGGTTGATGAGAGGCTTGATTGGAGAGTGGATGTGTTGAAACACAGGAAGGCTGTTGCCTCCGTGTGTTTTTGTTGCTCCCTTGATGGCTAGTGCCTTGGGGGCCCGTTGCTGAGTCCACACTTGGCTTTGTATCTTGTTGAGTAGAGTGTTGATTGGAGTCTGTTGTGTCATTTTTTATGATGGGATGTGGTAGGTGTAGGTGTTGGGTTGGTCCGCAATGGCAGAGGTTTTGGGTGGTGATGGGAGCACATCGAGGATGAGAAGGTGGAGCAGGAGAGGGATGATGATGATGAGGAGTCGGCGGCGGTGGAGTCGGTGGTGCTGGCGATGTTTCTAGACGAGTTTGTAGAGGAGTCATTGCTGGTGGAGGGTTGGGGTGTGGAGGAGCTGCTCTTGGTCTGTGCTGGTGTGATGGTCTTGCTGTTGGGCGGTGGTTGGTTGATCATGGGGGTGTTGTGTCCCTTTCGATGTTGTCTGGTGTTCGTCATTGTGGTGGAGGATCGTGGAGAAGGTAGAAGAAGAGGTGCTACGGTAGTGTTGTAGTGGTGGTCTTCTTCCTTGTGGAGGGGAGTGGTGCCTCTTTTGTCTGGGTTGAGTGGCGTCTGGTGGCTGTTGTGTTCTCTCTTCTAGCCTGCTGGGAGAGTTCTGTCACAGCATGCATGAGGAGGGCATCGTCTAGGATATCTTGATCCTCTGGAGCCAGTGCAGATGGTAGTCCGGTGGAGTGAAGAGGACTGGGGGTGGAGAGGTCCAGAAAGTTGGGGAGCCCCTCTTCTAGTGCGGTGAGTTGGTTGATGGTCTCTGCAATGCCGGGTGGATAGGTTGGAGGGTGGTGGGGGCTTGGTCTTTTGGAGAAGTACAATGGGTATCTTGGAGTAATGGTTGAGTTGTATCTTGGTCTTTCTGTGGGTAGTTGGTGCTGGCGGGTCTGTAGGTTCTGGTAGGTGATGGTCTCTGTCCAGGGTGGGGTGGAGTGTTGTGGGCTCAGAGGTAGTAGGTTGAGCCTTGGTTTCCTCAGGTGCGGTCTCCCTGGTCTGGGTGGGGTCCGTGCTGGGGTTGGGTTGGGCCGTGCTAGTGGTCGGGCGGTGGGTTGGGGGCAGTCTTGATCTGTAGGTGGCTGGTTCTGTCAGGATCTGGAGAGGGTGTAGAGGCCCTGTAGGTCTCGTGGGTTCTCTTGCGTACTCTAGTATCGGTCTGTGGGTTTCTTGTCTTGTAGGTTTCTTCCATGGTGTGGGAGGTAGTGGCTTTGTCCGGAGGGTCGAAGTTTGGTCCTGCCGGTTCTTCTTCTGTCGAGAGGGGCCGTTTCAGGTCTTGGCGTGGCGAAGGAGGTCTCTCCTCAGTTGGGGTGATGTGTAGAGAGGTCTGGAGAGGTGAGTCGTCCTCTGCTTTACTGCCTGGGGGGTGTGGGTGAGTGGGGGACGAATTGGCCATTGTCTCTGGTTGGCCAGTCTCCTTGAAGGTGAGGGAGAGAGTTCCGCAGGCTCTCCAGAAGAGGTAGTAGTGGGGGTCTTTGAATGAGTTCTTCTGCCCATCTGCTGCCGAGGTACCCGACCTCTGCAGTTGGTGTAATCGGAGAGGATGTGGTGGGTGTATTCTGTCTCGTTCCTGTAGTGTCTCTCCAGGATCTCATGGTTCCTTCTGAGCCATTGCGTGGTGGCGATGGTTAGTTCATTGAGGGTGTCGTTTGATGCTCTAGATGGGGTGAAGAGGGCTATTAGTTCCTTTGTCTGGTTTGGTTGCCAGGTGGTAGAGGGCCTCCGGAGAAGTGCTCGCTGGTTGTTTCCTGGTGGTGTATCGCTCTGAGTAGTCTGGAGATCAGCTTAGCTGATTTCTTGACCCTAGGGTGGAACAGGGTGAAGATCTCTCTTGGTTGCTGTTCCGTAGTTCTACAGGTGTGGAGAGGGGAGATGGGCCGCTGGAATGACGGTAGGGAAGAGGAGGAGGAAAGTGTCGTGAGAGGGGTCTCGGTGCTGCTGGTGTGGAGTCCTCTGTGTAGGTGCTCCTGCTGTCTTGTCTTAGGGGAGGAGAAGGGCTGGGGACTGGTGAGTAGTCCATGGTACCCATAGTAGTAGTGGTGGCCTCTGTGGCTTGGCTGAAGCTGCTGCCGGTGTGGGACGTAGTCTCTGTTCCAGAGGTGTCGCTGTGGTGGTTTTGAGTCAGAGGTGGATCAGTTCACCGCTGGGGAGGTGTTTCTCTAGAGGTAGTTGGGTTTCTTGATTCCCTGGAGTGTCTGGAAGCTGTTGTGTAGTGTGGAGGAGGTCCCAGGGCGTGGCGGTGTTCAATCTTCTCTGTGTGGTAGTGGTCCTCTGGGTTGGAGGTGCTACGTAGGGGTGCAGGAGCTGTTCGGTCCTGTTTCTGTTGGTCTGCTCTGCCTCCCTGTATAGTGGGAGTGTCTGCTGTAGGATGTCTTGTGGTGGTATCTTCCTGTACCAAGGGGGGACCGATGACTACTACGGCCCGTGTAGTAGTTGTGGTGTCTCCGACGGGAGGTGTCTGGGTTGGGTCGGTCTAGTGGAGAGCGGTGGTGTTCTGCTGGACGGGTGTGTGTCCTCTGCTGGGTGGTGTGTTGAACGGAGGGGGAGATTGGTGTAGGCCTGGTCCCTCTGTGGGTGCTGGGTCTGGTAGAGTTGGTCTCAGAGTGTTGCCAGTGCACTTTGCTGGTATCTGGATGAAGTTGTCTCCTTGAAGTGCTTCAACCAAATGGAGTCTGAGATGATGCCCTTCTTTTATAGAGAAAGGAGGTGTGGTCCACCAGGTGTCGAGGATGCTCATTGGAGCATGATGAGAGCATGCATTGAGCATGTGAGGGGTATGGCTGTTTCATCCAATCAGATTGCAGTACCTGTAGTGGCCTGCATGGGATGTCCATGCCATCTAGAGGTCAAGTGGTCTGGGGTAGAGAGTTAGCTCCGAAAAGCCTTTTTGAAATCTGACATGTTGGCTGGATTCACAACAAGTGTAGCTTTAATTTGCTATCTTGCATGTGTGATTTAATGAAAGTTTCATTTTTATAGTAATTTATTTGAATTTGGCGCTCTGCATTTTCCCTGGCCATATCCCAGAGAGGTTAATCAAGGGTCGGTTACAGACCGGGGAACCGTGGCTGACCATATGTGTCATTCTCTGGAAACGCAGGCACGGTACTACCGGTACCATAATTGGCCTCGTAACGCCAGCCTGGCCCGGTTATTAACCTCTCTTGGATATGTGGGACGCTAACGTCCTGATTTCTGAGAAGTTTGGACAGTGATTTTTGAACATTTTCTCAAAACCTCATAAATAGACCAGTGACTTGGCCAGGTAGTGGGGTGCTCCCATACCGGGCATGGAGGCCTGGATCCCCCTAAATGGATGCAAAAGCATTTTGAAAATATACGCCTGGTAACCCATTCAATCACCAGGCGCACAGTCAAACATCGTGCGATTTATGAGAAGTTTGGAAATGATTTTTGAAGATTTTCTGAAAACATAAAAAATGACAATTGGCGCCGCCCACAGGCAGAACCTGGGTGGGGGGTGCTCACTACCCAGGCATGGAACCCTGGATCCCCATAAATGGATTAAAAAGCATTTTGAAAATATACGCCTGGTAACCCGTTCAATCACCAGGCGCACAGCTGGACATTGTCTCTGGAGCAAAAGGAAAAAGTGGGCACTGTCACTTTTTCGATAAATTTCTGACTTTTTCAAGAAATTATTTAAAAAACTTCCCGAGGGGCTAGAGGTCCCACATTTTGGCCCTCTCTGGTGATGGGCAACAATTACCCTCGGTTAAAAAGTGTAGAACCTATAGGAAGCTATAGGCCCCGCCCACCTATACATTTCTTCACCAACTTAAAACATGATTTTCTATTATAAAATGTTATTGAAAAACGGTTTTGATTAGTCGAAATGTTCATCTATGTGTGCAATTTTGTGCAAAAAACGCCCCACCCCCAGATTGGAGTTGTACTTTTTGAGTTATTAAAGGCTACATTTTATTTCGGGGGTAGCGGGATTTGACCCCTGACGGCAGAGCAACACTATAGCTCCGTGAGTGTCAGGGCTTATGTCAACAATGCGGCCTGTCAAGTAGTGTACACACTCAGGTCTGGGTTGACTAGACATGTACCGGCGTAATTTCAGAAACCTAGTTGTCGACAACAAGAGATCCATGTCCTAGAGAGACGGGGGAGGAGGAAAACTTCTCGACTCGTGCGGAAAAGGATAAACTGACACTTTTGAGGGTTGTGCACCCCTCAGAACCATGGTTCTGGTTTTGATCCCAGTTTCCCAGCTTGGGACTTGAGCTCTGTCCTGGGCAGGTGCTCTATCCCAGCTTTCACCTTGCGGGTTCTGGGTCCTTCATGACCATGGTTCTAGTCCTATGAATGTGCCCGTCCCTTCAGAGAACCAATTGGTGGTTGTTTAGCCCCGGGGAGGGCTGGCTCTCCAGTCCAGTCCCCAGCTCTGTTCACCTTGGTTCCCCTCTGTTGTCCAGCCAGTTTATTTTCTTCTGACCGATTTGCATTCGTTATCCACCTGGGAGGGACCCTGTCAGCCGGCCTTTGGCCGGTGTTCAGACGGACAGTTCCTCCTGCCCTATGTGGATTTGCCTCTATCAGGGGAGCCCCTTTCGGAGACGGTTAACCCTGTTTCTTCGATACGCTCCAGCCGAGCCTCATCCGAGCGAGACCCAGCTGACCCGTCTGACCCAGTGGCCCTATATTGGTGTTCCAGTGCGGGGAGTGGCACACCCAGGCAGCGATGCCTGTGGTGGGGGCCACACCACTACGCACCAGCTCCAGAGACACGTGTGTTTCTCAAACCCTGTTGTTGGCTTAGCTGTGCGGTTCCTACAAAACCCTCCAGCTAGACAAGAGACCTCTCGAGCGGTGCCCCGGCACCCGTGGCTTCGGCCATGGGCAGTTCAGGACCTCCCGCTGGGCGATTGGTGGATTGCACCAGGGCCTCCTCCCCTCATGGGGTAGGACCGTGCCCTGGCCGTTCTCTGCTTAGTGAGAACGGCCAGTAGCATGCCAGTAGCATATGCTTGTCTCAAAGATTAAGCCATGCAAGTCTAAGTACACACGGCCGGTACAGTGAAACTCCGAATGGCTCATTAAATCAGCTATGGTTCCTTTGATCGCTCCAACGTTACTTGGATAACTGTGGCAATTCTAGAGCTAATACATGCCAACGAGCGCTGACCTTCGGGGATGCGTGCATTTATCAGACCCAAAACCCATGCGGGCCGCTCTCGGGTGCCCCGGCCGCTTTGGTGACTCTACATAACCTTGAGCCGATCATGCGTCCTTTGTGGCAGTGAAGTCTCATTCGAATGTCTACGCTATCAACTTTCGATGGTACTTTCTGGTGCTGAAAATCCACTTTTTCCAGGCTTTGCTAAGGGGTCCTTGAATGAGCTATCGGACAGAAACGTTAAGGGTCCGTCTCTATGGGCCGAGGCGGTTTCAATGCACCTAGTCTTGTGACTTTGGGACTTTCTAAATGTTGTCATTTTCGAGATGGTCAAAATGATTTGAAGTCATTGCAAATGTACAAGGCTGTTTCTCGGTCTGAGAACCTTCTAGAGCCACATAGATCACCGTGCACTATCAACTTGAGCTCTAGAACATGTTTCTCAAGTTTCAGAGCTCTAGGTCTGACGGTTCTTTGATAGTTTGAACAATTTTAACTATTGCAGGCTTTGTGTGTCTGTCAGCCCCACACTCCATCCTTGCTGTGTGTGTGAGTTTTTCTTGGAAATCTGATGGGACAAATGACTGATTTACAGTTCATTAACCTCTTGGAACTAGGGTGCGCTTTTTTTATTTTTGGAAAAATAACATTCCCAAAGTAAACGTCCTATTTTTCAGGACCAGAAAATAGAATATGCATATAATTGACATCTTAGGATAGAAAACACTCCAAAGTTTCCAAAACTGTAAAAATATTATCTGTGAGTATAACAGAACTGATATTGCAGGCAAAAGCCTGCATAAGAGTCCCTTCCTATGCATCCCTATTGAGCAGTGAATGGGATATCAACGAGATTCCTTTTTCTACGACTTCCTTAAAAACACCTTGAGGATGGATCCTAAACAACGTTTGCCGTGTTTCTGTCGATATTATGTAGCTAATTTTGAAAAAATTTTGCTGTTATAGTTGTAGCATTTTTCGGTCGATTTCTCAGCCAAGCATGGTGAAGAAACGGGAGCTTTTTCGCCTACAAAAATAATATTTTTGGGAAAAAGGAACATTTGCTATCTAACTGGGAGTCTCCTGAGTGAAAGCATCCGAAGTTCTTCAAAGGTAAATGATTTAATTTGGTTGCTTATCTTATTTTCGTGAAAATGTTGCCTGCTGCCAGCAGAGCCTAGAATAGCATTATGCCATGATAAACTTACACAAATGCTTGTCTAGCGTTGGCTGTAACGCATATTTTGAAAATCTGAGATGAGAGTGTTGTTAACAAAAGGCTAAGCTTGTGTTTGAACATATTTATTTCATTTCATTTGCGATTTTCATGAATAGGAAAAGTTTCGAGGGGTATTTATGTCCGTTGCGTTATGCTAATGCATTTGAGGCTATGATTACGCTCCCGGATACGGGTTTGCTCGTCGAAACTGGTTAAACAAAAATAGAACTGTTTGGCCATAATGTCCATCATTATGTTTGGAGGAAAAAGGGGGAGGCTTGCAAGCCGAAGAACACCATACCAACCGTGAATTACGGGGGTGGCAGCATCATGTTGTGGGGGTGGCAGCATCATGTTGTGGGGGTGCTTTGCTGCAGGAGGGACTGGTGCACTTCACAAAATAGATGGCATCATGAGGCATGAAAATTATGTGGATATATTGAAGCAACATCTCGAGACATCAGTCAGGAAATTATAGCTTGGTCGCAAATGGGTCTTCCAAATAGACAATGACCCCAAGCATACTTCCAAAGTTGTGGCAAAATGGCTTAAGGAAAACAAAGTCAAGGTATTGGAGTGGCGATCACAAAGCCCTGAACTCAATCCTATAGAAAATTTGTGGACAGAACTGAATAAGCATGTGCAAGCAAGGAGGCCTAGAAACCTGACTCAGTTACACCAGCTCTGTCAGGAAGAATGGGCCAAAATTTCCCCAACTTATTGTGTGAAGCTTGTGGAAGGCTACCTGAAACGTTTGACCCAAGATAAACAATTTAAAGGCAATGCTACCAAATACTAATTGAGTGTATGTAAACTTCTGACCCACTGGGAATGTGATGAAAGAACTAAAAGCTTAAATAAATCATTCTCTCCACTATTATTCTGACATTTCACATTCTTAAAATAAAGTGGTGATCCTAACTGAACTAAGACAGGAAATTTTTACTATGATTAAATGTCAGGAACTGTGAAAAACTGAGTTTAAATCTATTTGTATGTAAACTTCCGACTTCAACTGTACATAACTATTTCCTTGGCTCTCTTGTAGAGTGTATCCATTGTTTTCAGTGCCATGATGTCCTTGAGGAGCAGATTCAATGCATGAGCAGCACAGTCCATGGGTGTGATACGAGAGATGGTCTCCACTTTAGACCAAGCAGCCTTCATGTTCGCAGCATCATCTGTTACCAGTGCAAATACCTTCTGTGGTCCAAGGTTAATGATGACTGCCTTCAGCTCATCTGCAATATAGAGACCGAGACTTGTGTCTGTGCTCTTGTAGAGTACTGGTTGAGGGGTGGAGATTATGTAGTTAATTATTCCTTGCCCACGAACATTCGACCACCCATCAGAGATGATTGCAAAACAGTCTGCTTTTTCTATGATTTGCTTGACCTTCACTTGAACTCTGTTGAACTCTGCATCCAGCAAATTAGTAGATAAAGCATGTCTGGTTTGGTACTTTGTGTTTTATTAGGATCCCCATTAGCTGTTGCAAAAGCAGCAGCTACTCTTCCTGGGGTCCACACAAAACATGAAACATAATACAGAATTACATAATACAGAACATCATAAGACAAGAACAGCTCAAGGACAGAACTACATACATTTTTAAAAATGCACACGTAGCCTACATGTCAATGCATACACACAAACTATCTAGGTCAAATAGGGGAGAGCTGTTGTGCCACGAGGTGTTGCTTTATCTATTTTTTGAAACCAGGTTTGCTGTTTATTTGAGCATTATGAGATGGATGGAAGTTCCATGCAATAAGGTCTCTATATAATACCGTATGTTTTCTTGAATTTGACCTGGATTTTTTTTTGGGGGGGGACTATGAAAAGACCCCTGGTGGCATGTCTGGTGGAATAAGTGTGTGTGTCAGAGCTATGTGTAAGTTGACTATGTAAACAATTTGGGATTTTCACCACATTAATGTTTCTTTAAAAAATAAGTGATGCAGTCAGTCTCTCCTCAACTCTTAGCCAAGAGAGGCTGGCATGCATAGTATTTACATCAGCCCTCTGGTTACAATTAAGAGCAACCGTGCCGCTCTGTTCTGGTTGGAGGGGTATATGCTGGGCGAAGAACATTCAGAAATCTCTTCCAATACACAATGGCTGTGAGCATCAGAGGTGAACCAGTTGCATACACGGCTCGAGCAAGACATTCATCAGCATTTCTCTGACTACGTTCCTCCATTGAGTCAAAAACAGCTTCTGATTCCAGGAGGACCGTGAGCTGTTGCTATAAGGTGTCTGATTCATCATTTTCACCTTGAATATAAGTAGAGGGACTTTTGTCAGAGGTTGCTTGTTGTGAGCACTGAGGGAACTTTATGCACTTGACCAAATTATTCTGCATCTTGTTGCATTCTTCACATATGATTTGGCACAGTATTTGCAAATGTACAAGCTAAAACCCACATGGTAGTAAAAACTAACTAGCAGAAATTGTTAACACGTTAGAAATGTTTTAAACACACTTTGCTGTAGGCTACTATTTATTAGTTAACAAAAAATCATGTATGTCACATAAAATATATTCACTCACCCAGTATTATAATCAAAACTTACCAGAAAGCATGTAGTCCTTGGCTCAGACAGTGTAGTAGTGTGGGCTCAATAGCATCCCATTAGTGCGCAAGATCTTGAGAATCAACTGTACATGTGATGGAAGAGTACACTGCACATGGGATGGAAGAATGCACTGTGCATGCAGAGGGTTGCAATCCCATTGAATTGGGGATAGTTTAACCAAAATATACCAGAAGACGTAGAATTGCCTTACGTGTATCCCAAAAAAAGGTTTACTGTTATAAGATAACTTTTTGATGATTTTAAGCAAAATTCCCCAAATTCCCAGGCTTATCCTCCCATGGAAAATTTAACAAGAACGTTTCAGACCTTTTGTAACCCTTATCAGTACACAGGTGCACCTGGTACACAAATGACTGATGATTGGCTGAGAGAAATTGCTGATAAAAAATATTGTGGGGGCTGTTTTGTTAGACTTCAGTGAGGCCTTTGACATTATCGATCATAGTCTGCTGCTGGAAAAACATACAATATGTGTTCTGGCTTTACACCTCCTGCTATTTTGTGGAAAAATAGTTACCTGTCTAACAGATCACAGAGTGTTCTTTAATAGAAACCTCTCCAACATAATCCTGGTAGAATCAGGAATTCCCCAGGGTAGCTGTTTAGGCCCCTTACTTTTCAATCTTTACTAATGACATGCCACTACTTTGAGTAAAGCCAGTGTGTCTATGTATGTGGATGACTCAACACTATACACGACAGCTACTACAGCAACTGAAATGACTGCAACACTTAATCTGTTATAGCTTTTTTTCAGAATTTCCGCCTGACTGACATGCCCAAAGTAAACTGCCTGTTACTCAGGCCCAGAAGCCAGGATATGCATATAATTGGTACCATTGGATAGCAAACAATACTACAGTGACTGAAATGACTGCAACACTTAAAAAACAGCTGCAGTTAGTTTTGGAATGGGTGGCAAAGAATAAGTTAGTCCTAAATATTTCAAAAACTTAAAGCATTGTGATTGGGACAAATCATTCACTAAACCCTAAACCTCAACTAAAACTTGTAATACATCATGTGGAAATTGAGCAAGTTGAGGTGATTAAACTGCTTGGAGTAACCCTGGAGTTGACCATGAAACTGTCATGGTCAAAACATATTGATACAACAGTAGCTAAAATGGGAAGAAGTCTGTCCATAATAAAGTGCTGCTGTGCCTTCTTAAGAAGACTATCAACAAGGCAGGTCCTACAGGCCCTATTTTTGTCACACCTGGACTACTGTTCAGTATTGGGGTCAGGTGCCACAAAGAAGGACTTAGGAAAATGATTATTGGCTCAGAAGAGGGCAGCACAGCTGGCCCTTAAAAGTACACAGGGAGCTAACATTAATGATATGCATGTCAATCTCTCATGGCTCAAAGTGGAACAGAGATTGACTTCATTACTACTTGGTTTTTGTAAGAAGTGTTGACAAGCTGAATGTACCGAGCTGTTTTTAACGCTTTTTTGGATACTAAATTTCCCACCGTACAACATGGAAGACGATGTGTTATGGTGTGGGGGGCCTATGCTGGTGACACTGTCTGTGATTTATTTAGAATTCAAGGCACACTTAACCAGAATGTTTACCACAGCATTTTGCAGCGATATGCCATCCCATCTGGTTTGGGCTTAGTGGGACTATCTTTGTTTTTCAACAGGACAATGACCCAACACACCTCCAGGCTCTACAATCCCCTGACCTCAACCAAATTGAGATGGTTTGGGATGAGTTGGACCGCAGAGTGAAGGAAAAGCAGCCAACAAGAGCTCAGCATATGTGGGAACTCCTTCAAGACTGTTGGAAAGGCATTCCAGGTTAAGCTGGTTGAGAGAATGCCAAGAGTGTGCAAATCTTTCATAAAGGCAAAGGGTGGCTACTTTGAAGAATCTCAAATATACAATCTGTTTTTATTTGTTTAACACTTTGGTTACTACATGATTCCATGTGTTATTTCATAGTTTGATGTCTTCACTCTTATTCTACAGTCTATAAAATATTACAAATAAAGAAAAACCAGGGAATGAGTAGGTGTTTCCAAACCTTTGACTGGTACTGTACATCATTGGTCAAAACACTTGCAGTAGTCACCCCTATGCAGTTTTTAGGTTCCCCTCACAAAATAGGTTAAATTAACTGTTAAATAAAAAGTGAATGGCAAGAGTCTGTTTTGACATGAAAGTACTCAGGACAATGAACTGAAGCTGGTTTGACTACTACTACCACCCATAACAATAAGGAGGACAGATTTAGCTTATTTTCAGAATTTGTATTTATTTAGAGTTAATTGTTGGTCTATGTTTTTTATTTTTATTTTTACAAACATTCTGCCAGCAGGAGAAGTCTACATTTCGTCTGCGTCCCACTTTTGACCAAGAATCGAGTTGATCGAAAGTAGTGCACGATATAGGGAATAGGGTGCCATTTCAGAGACAACCTACATTTCTAAAAAGCTTATCATTCATAAGAAGCACTGCTCATTATTTACAATCAAGCCCACTTTGAAATAATCCAAAATATTCCCTAAAAGCCAAAATTATCATTAGCCAATGGTGATCAATATGATTATCAGACAAGTGAATTACTGCATTCTCACTCCTTCTCCTACACACACACGCACGCACACACGCACACACTGCAGAAGTTAAACATTGGAAAAACAATCAATGCACAAACGTATTAATCAAGAAGCAAGTGATAAAGGTGGCTGAAGCCGAAGCAGTATCATTCAGTTCCTAATTACAGTATTGCCTCATGTTCATGTTATCCACCTAACTAAATCTACTGTCTACTCAATTACAACAGTATTTAGTCCAGAGAAATCACTTTGGTTGGGGTTGTGATGGAGTGAGTGGGAAGATTTCACTAACAGTCAGGACTTTTTACCATTGGAGATACACAGACGTAGACGTGTGAAAAGTGTTAGTACACAGTGAAGGGGAACCTGTTACATGAAGTATCAAAAAACATAGATCTGTCAAATTCAAATCTGGACCTCAAAGCCAGTTCCACCAGGGACACCAGGTAGGTGCAATTAATTACCAGGTAGAACGGAAACCAGCAGTAGTCCGGACCTTGTAGGGTAAGATTTGAATACCCCTGACCTAGATGAACACCCAGACATAACATGACTGAGAAAGAGTGTTTCTAAACTATATCTGTTCTTGCATATATATAAACATTTATACTGTAAATATATACAGTATAGTGTGGTTAATAGTGCAAGTGTCAGAGATATAATGAGACATTACATAATTGCTGTGTGTGTAAATTGACAGCTCCTACTTAAGCAATTTAGTATTTCTGACAAAATAAAATGTGGAAACCCCCAAAATAATGCAGTAAAGTTAGACATTTACATATTGGTTGCAATAAAAACTATTTTTCTCATACAAATGAAATACAAAACAACACAATCTCTGAGGTTACTAACTTTTTGTTCCGGCCAAGTAAATAGCTTACAATTAACTTTACATTCTATGTCCAATCAATCACCTCAGATGATTGATGCACGTTTTAAAGGGAATATTACCGCATTTGCGGAGATCGCATTCAAGGTAAACGCTGCAGATGTTGTCACAATTGGAAATTACCTTTAAATGTCAAGCGCGCTACGCCGTGGTTTCGGATTGAATCTGGCCTAGTTATTCAGATTAGTGACACGTGGTTGGATGGTGACCCTCCTGACTGGAGTCTGGTCTGCCATCCGATTGGCCACAAGCTCCTGTAACTGCAGCGCCCCTCCGCCAATAAAACAGAAAGCCGGGCACACGGGGCCGGAGCAATCGACAGGCCCTTCCCACAGTGGACGGAGCGAGTGGGCATCGTAGAAAGTGACGCGACCCTTCTCGAAGTCAAGGCACACCCCGAGCCTGGGAGGCAGGGGGTAGGTGAGGCCCGTAGGCGAGGAGGCGGGGATGTTCCCGTTGGAGATGGTGGGGCTGCGGCGAGGGCTGGTGCCATTGGCGGGGCAACCATGGTTGTTATGATGGTTGGGACCGTGGGGCAGGAAGATCTTGCCCATCCCCATGGTGAGGAAGGAGAAGGGGGGAGGGGAGTCCAGGGAATCCTCCGCCCCACTGTCATGACCACTGTCTGGGTCATAGCTAGAGAGAGAGAGAGAGAGAGAGAGAGAGAGATGAGTCATACATACACACACACAACTAGGGCCTGTATTCATAAAGCAGAGTAGGAAGGCTGATCTTCATGTCCCTCTGTCCATGTAATTCTATTCATTACGCTGTAAAAGGCAAAACTGATCCTAGACCAGCACTCCTACTTTGAGACGTTTTTTTGAATACAAGCCCTGATGTAGGTCAGTCTCTCCTCAACATATTTTCCATTGACTACTTCCTGTATTCCATGCACTTTACAGCCTTAACCTCCAGCACCACTCACCGGGGACTGGCCATGTCTTGGGGAAGATGAAACCACTCCTGTAGTTTGGCCTCTAGGCCCACCCCCACCTGCGGAACAGATAGAGGCACTGAAAAGGCGCAGCAGCATACAACGGGGTCTAAAATTATTGGCACCCTTGATAAAGATTAGCAAAAAAGACAGTATAAAATAATAATACAAATACTGAGCTATATTGTATGCTCCAGAATATTTTTGGAATTACATTATTTTATACTAATACAATTGCTCAGAGAAATATATTTTGTTTAACAAGAATTTTTTTTTATCCGTTTAAATTGTTGTTTTTGTCATCATTATTTTGACGGCAAACCCACCACTGGTGTGTGTGATAAAACAGCTCTGTTTTCATTTAATCTGACCATAGCACCGGTTCCAATCGAAGTGCCAATGCCTTTTAGCAAACTCCAGGCATTTACATTTGTTGGATGACGTGAAAATAGAGATCTTTGGCCATGCATACCAGTGGTGGGTTTGTCGTCGAAAAATAAGTAACGCATAATCAGAAAAGAACCCCATATCTACTGTAAAATATGGTGGTGGATCTTTGATGTTATGGGGTTATTTTGCTTCCACTGGTCCTGGGGCCCTTGTTAAGGTCAACGGCATCATGAACTTTACCCAGTACCATGACATTTTAGGAAAAAAACTGGTTGCTTCTGTCATGAGGCTGAAACTTGGCTGCAAGTAGATCTTCCAGAAAGATAATAACGCCAAGCACACATCGATATCCACAACTGGTACATTTCCACAAACTCAACATTTTTCAATAGCCATATCTTCGGACTTGAACCCCATTGAAAACCTGTGGTTTGAATTGAATAGGGCAGTCCATAAGCACAGACGAAGGATATCAAGAATCCTGTACGGAGGTATGGTTTAGAATCCCTCCCAGTGTGTTCTCCAATCTCATAAAATATTTTTTTTAAATAACTTACATGGTGAGTTATTGAAAGGTATTGAAAATGGGGTGCCAATAATTTTGACCCCTGTCTTTTTGAGAAAAATACGAGCTGTTGACTATAACTCTTTCTCTGAGCAATAATAATATCATACAATATGATTATTTTCACATTTGTTTTGCATACAATATAGCCCAGTATTTTGTATTATAAATTTGCTCATCTTTATCAAGGGTGCCAATAATTTCAGACCCCAGAGTACATTATTACCCAAGAGGTCAACATGCAAAAACACATATGATCACACATTCATTTTCATACACATTTTTGCATATAGCCTAAAAAAAACATACAAAATACACCACACCATCTACAGTACAGTAAGGGCCAATCCCTAATTGCTCTTTAACTTCACTAGGGTAGGGGCACTATTTTCACCTCTGGATGAAGTGTGCCCAAAGTAAACCGCCTGCTACTCAGGCCCAGAAGCTAGGATAGAAAACACTCTAAAGTTTCCAAAACTGTTCAAATAATGTCTGTGAGTATAACAGAACTTTTTTGGCAGGCAAAAACCTGAGAAAAATTTATCCGTGAAGTGGGATTTTTTTATGTTTGCAGTTTTCTATTGAATGCCATTACAGTATCCATTGACTTAGGACTCAAATGTCACTTCCCATGGCTTCCACTAGATGTCAACAGTCTTTAGAAATTGTTTCAGGCTTGTATTCTGAAAAATTAGGCAAAATGAGGGAGTGAGACCACTCTGAATGAGTGGACACTGCAGTGTCCCAGAGCTTTTTCATGAGTGTGACCGAGAGCACGCCTTTCTTGTTGACATTTAATATTGACGACGTTATTGTCTGGATGAAATATTATTGATTATTTAGGCTAAAAACAACCTGAGGATTTATTATAAACATTGTTTGACATGTTTCTACGAACTTTACGGATACTATTTGGATTTTTCGTCTGCCTGTTGTGACTGCATTTGAGCCTGTTTTTGGATATAAAGAGGGACTTTATCGAACAAAACAAAATTTATTGAGTAAATGGGAGTATTGTGAGTGCAACCATTTGAAGATCAAAGGTAAGTTATTAATTTTATTGCTCTTCCTGACTTGTGTAACTACTTGGCTGGTAACTGTTTGTAATGATTTGTCTGCTGGGCGCTGTTCTCAGATAATCGCATGGTATGCTTTCGCCGTAAAGCCTTTTTGTAATCAGACACCGTGGTTGGATTAACAAGAAGTTAATCTTTAAACAAATGTATAACACTTGTATGTTTTATGAATTTTTATAATGAGTATTTCTGTTTTTGAATTTGGTGCTCTGCAATTTCACTGGATGTTGGCCAGGTGGGATGCTACCATCCCACGTCCCCTAGTGAGGTTAAGCCCTATGCAGTAGCGGAGATCTGCAAGGATTTGATTGGTATAAGAAATATGGGTAAACGTCCACCTAGCCTATCAGAGGGCAAGGTGGAGTTATTACCAAATGGATTTCACCTGTCAAATCCTCTCAGATCTCCACAGGTGAATAGGGCACGGGGCTTTGGGGACGATATGGGATTGGGCAAAACTCTCTTCCCAGCCATTCCACTTGCCTTGACCAGATAGGAGCCGGGCTCCACTGAGCATGCCCAGTAGTGCCTGCCCTGGGTGATGGCCACGTCGCCCACCAGCAGGTCTGCAGTCAGGTGACAGGAAGTGAGCGCTAGGTCGGCGGCCTGCAGCAGGGACAGACCGGGGACGCTCCGGGCGCAGCGCTGCTCCTTACTCACCACCAGCCGGTCGGCATGGAGACCCCAGCGAGAGTCCAGGTAAAAATTTAACACTGAGAGATGAAGGCAGGGGAGGAGAGTGAGATGGAGGGAGGCAGGAGGAGAGGGAGATGGAGGGAGAGAGGGAGGGAGGGTGGAAGGAGGAGTGCATTTTTAGGAAAGAGAGAAGCGGGAAGGGGGGGTTTGATGGGATGGAGTAAAGAAGTGAAATAGGAGAGAGGTAGAAGATAAGGGTACAGAGGAGGTAAATACAGGGATAGACTTAGACTTAGAATCAGGGCAAGGAAAGAACTGAGAGCGTTAAGAGAGGAGGAGAGGTATGGACAACATGCAAGTCCTCTGGAATGAGGAGAGGAGACAAGGACTAATAGAAAGGGAGTCAAACTGTCCATCAACAAACTGGAAATGGATAGAAAACATTCAAAGCCAAAGGTCAATCAAAAGAGGGGATGCATCTTTCCTAAACTGGGATAATTTTGGGGATTAATATTCCTGAGGGAAATATCACAGGATAGAATAGTTTACCAGGGGAGACAAGGGATACATTGACCACTTCTCAGGTCCATTAGCATGGATCTCAACCAACCAAATTGATTTGTCAAGCCTCAGGTCTTAACAAACAGCAAACCTCATCAACACACTCTGAGATTTCATTATGAGAGAGAGGGAGAAAGAGGGTGGCTGGGAGAACAAGAGATGCATGGTATACATGTAAAAGAGGTAGAGATATGTGCAAAGCAACAAGAGGAAAAAGGAGAAAGGGTGTAGATGCTCACACTAACAGGCAGGGGTAGAAATGTGGATTGGGAGATTGGATCTAGGAGCAGAATGAGTGAGATGAGGAGAGATGTGAAGACAAAGTGTAAAGAGGAAAGAAGCTGGGTTGGATAGAGAGATGGGATGGGTAAAGAGAGGGATGGGAGGAGAGATGGATGGTATGGGCAGAAAGAAGTATGGGAATGGGCAGAAAAAGAGAGACATTTGTCATTAAGATGATCTCCATGGATACTGTTCTGATGTATACCAGCTATACCAAGACTTATAATGAGGCCAAGTGTGTGTGTTCGTGTGTGTGCGCGTGTGTGTGTGTATAGTGTGTGTGCGCCTTTAGAACTGTGTATAGACCTCACCTGGTGCTGGTGGGGTGTGTAGGTACACCTCCTCACTGTACTCCCCGAAGCCGGCCTTGTTGCAGCCTCTCACCCTCAACACATACACACTGTCCATCTCCAACCTGTCAATCACAGCACTGGTCCCACCCACTTCCTCCAGCCGCTGCCAGCCCCAGCGGGCCGCAGCCAATCGTCCTTGGATACCACCTCTGGCCCCGCCTCCTGGCACCACCCCACGACGACGGAACTCTACAGAGAAGTGCCAGGCGGGAGCGGATTCCTGAGGCAGCCGCCAACACAGAAAAAGCTGGTCATAGGCCAGGGTCTTTTGGGTGTCAATGACAGGGGCCAGAGGGGCTGATGGGAGAAAACATTACAGCTGTCAGTCAGATGTTAGATTCACAAACATACAATTCTCTCTGGCTTGATTATACTGTATATGCAATACTACCAGATGTTCATTACAGTTTGTAGGGAAGACTAGTGGTTAGAGCGTTGGACTAGTAACCAGAAGGTTGCAAGTTCAAACCCCCGAGCTGACAAGGTACAAATCTGTCATTCTGCCCCTTAACAGGCAGTTAACCCACTGTACCTAGGCAGTCATTGAAAAAAAGAATTTGTTCTGACTTGCCTTGCTAAATAAAGGTAAAATAAATAAATAAACAGTTTGTAAACAAATCAAACTTTATTTGTCACATGCACCCGAATACGTAGACCTTACCGTGAAATACATAGTTGAAGACGCAGTAATATAACATAATTAAAGGTAGACTCAGCGAGATGACGTTGCCTTAACCCTCTCTGGCTGACTCTATCCTCCTTCACCTTCATATCCCCCTCTGTTATCCTCCTCTCTCTCTGGCTGACTCTATCCTCCTTCACCTTCATATCCCCCTCCGTTATCCTCCTCTCTCTCTGGCTGGCTGACTCTATCCTCCTTCACCTTCATATCCCCCTCCGTTATCCTCCTCTCTCTCTGGCTGACTCTATCCCTCCATGCCCCCCTAGACTTCATCTTCCTCTCCTTTCTCTCTGGCTGACTATCCCTCTATGCCTTCCCAGCCACCTCCTCTTATCCTCTCTCTCTGGTGGACTCTATCCCGCTACCCCTCCCTAGCCCCCGGTCCCCTCCTTTATCTTTTTCTCCTCCTCTGTCTCACCCTGGATGAACTGCAGGTCTGTGAGGAGTTTGAGCTCTTTGGAGACATCCAGCTGGAAGTGTCTGAAGGAGGGATCAGCGGCCAGAGAGAAACACTGCAACCTCTCGATGGACGTGGATAACCTTGGAGCGAGCGTGGAGGGGGGCGGGGTGCGAGATGGAGAGAGGGGAGGGAGAGAGAAAGGGAGATACATTTATATGAATTGTTTGGGAGTAGACGAGACATACAACAAGTTGGGGGAGGGAGACAATTTTATCATTAGGGTATTACACACAGAGATAGGCAGTATTTCTGTAACATGTACACTACCAGTCAAAAGTTTTAGAACACCTACTCATTCAAGGGTTTTTCTTTATTTCTACTATTTTCTACATTGTAGAAGAGTTTGCAAAGCTGTCATCAAGGCAAAGGGTGGCTACTGGAAGAATGTCAAATATGAAATATATTTTGACTTGTTTAATACTCAGAACACCAAACAAAAACAACAAACGGAATCACAACCGTCACGTTCTGCCGGCTTCACAGAGCTAACAAAAAACAAGATCCCACAACATAGGTGGGAAAACGGGCTACCTAAGTTTGATTCCCAATCAGAGACAACAATAGACAGCTGCCTCTGATTGCGAACCACACAACCAAAACCAAAGAAATACAAAACATAGAATGCCCACCCCACATCACACCCTGACCTCACCAAATAGAGAAATAAAACGTCTCTCTGAGGTCAGGGCGTGACAAGTACATATGCAGAGGGTTAGGCAAATTAACGTAGCAGGTTAGGAGAATTAGGCTAAGCTGTATCCCATCAAGACATGATCCCAAAAAAAGGCCAATAATAATACCCAGTGTGCTTTGCAGTTCATTTTGGAATGTTCATTTTCACATACAGTGACTTATTTCACATTCTGTTGTGTTACAGCCTGGATTCAAAATAGATTAAATAAAACATTTTCTCACCCAGCTACACACAATACCCCATAACGACAAAATGAAAACATGTTCACATTTTTGGGGGCAAATTTATTGAAAATTAAGTACAGAAATATTAAATGTACATAAGTATTCACACCCCTGAATCAATACATGTTACAATCACTTTTGGCTGTGATTACAGCAGTGAATCTTTATGGGTAAGTCTCTAAGAGCTTTGCACACCTGGATTGTACAATATTTGACCATTATTCTTTTTTACATTCTTCAAGCTCTGTCAAGTTGATTGTTGACCATTGTTAGACAGCCATTTCCAAGTCTTGCGATAGATTCTCAAACCGATTTTAGTCAAAACTGTAACTCGGCCACTCAGAAACATTCAGTGTCATCTTGGTAAGCAACTCAGTGTAGATTTGGCCTTGTGTTTCAGGTTATTGTCCTGAATAAAGGTGAATTTGTCTTCCAGTGCCTCTAGGAAAGCAGACTGAACCAGGTTTTCTTCTAGGATTTTGCCTGTGTGTACCTCTATTCTATTTATTTTCTATCCTAAAAACCTCCCTAGTCCTTGCAGATTACAAGCATACCATAACATGATGCAGTCACCACCATTCTTCAAAAAATATGAAGAGTGAATCTCAGTTATGTGTTGTTGGATTTGCCCCAACGCTTTGTTGGCAAAAAGTTCATTTCTTTGCCACATTTTTTGCTGTATTATTTAAGTGCCTTGTTGCAAACAGGATGCATGTTTTTGTATTTTTATTCTGTACAGGCTTCCTTCTTTTCAGTCTGGAGTAAATACAATGTTGTTGATCCATCCTAAGTTTTCTCATATCACAACCATTAAACTCTGTAACTCTTTTAATATCACCTTTGGCCTCATGGTAAAATCCCTGAGCAGTTTCCTTCCTCTTTGGCAACTGAGATAGGAAGTACGCCTCTAGTCTAATTAACAACTTCACCATGCTCAAAGGGATATTCAGCATCTGCTTTTTTAACCTTTTTTTTTATTTTTACACATCTAGCAATCAGTCCCCTTCTTTGCGAAGCTTTGAAAAAGCTCCCTGGTCTTTGTGGTTGAATCAGTGTTTAAAATTCACTACTCGATTGAGGGTTCTTACAGGTTTGAAACTAACTGTATGTTTGGGGTACAGAGATGGGGGTAGTTATTAAAAAATCAGGTTAACCACTACTATTGAACATGGAATGAGTCCATGCAACTTATTATGCAAATTGTTAAGCACATTTTTACTTCTGAACTTATTTAGGCTTTCCAAAACATAGGGGTTGAATACTTATTGACTGAAGACATTTCAACTTTTCATTTTTTATAAATTTCTAAAAACATAAACATTCCACTGTGAAATCATGGGGTATTTGTGTGTAGATCGGAAGGCACTGTACATGTTTCATGCCACGGATCCAGTGTCAGTCAGACAAACTATCATTGGAAACAGTGAACACCGGTTGGAGCACAACTAAACTCAGCAAAAAAAGAAACGTTCCTTTTTCAGGAGCCTGTCTTTCAAAGATAATTCATAAAAATCCAAATAACTTCACAGATCTTCATTGTAAAGGGTTTCAACACTGTTTCCCATGCTTGTTCAATGAACCATAAACAATTAATGAACATGCACCCGTGGAACGGTTGTGCTAACAGCTTTTCAGACGGTGGGCAATTAAGGTCACAGTTATGAAAAGTTAGGACACTAAAGAGGTCTTTCTACTGACTCTGAAAAACACCAAAAGAAAGATGCCCAGGGTCCCTGCTCATCTGCGTGGGTCACGCCCTGACCTGAGTATTCTTTGTTTTCTTTATATATTTTGGTTAGGTCAGGGTGTGACATGGGTGATGTACAGTGGGGCAAAAACATATTTAGTCAGCCACCAATTGTGCAAGTTCTCCCACTTAAAAAAATGAGAGAGGCCTGTAATTTTCATCATAGGTACACTTCAACTATGACAGACAAAATGAGAAAAAAAATCCAGAAAATCACACTGTAGGATTTTTTATGAATTTATTTGCAAATTATGGTGGAAAATAAGTATTTGGTCAATAACAAAAGTTTATCTCAATACTTTGTTATATACCCTTTGTTGGCAATGATGGAGGTCAAACATTTTCTGTAATTCTTCACAAGGTTTTCACACACTGTTGTCACGCCCTGGTCAAAGTATTTTGTGTTCATCTTTATGTATTTGGTCAGGCCAGGGTGTGGCATGGGGTTTTTGTAATTGTGGTGTGTTTGTCTTGGGGTTTTGGTGGTGGTATTGGGATTGTAGCTTAGTGGGTTGTCTAGCAAAGTCTATGGCTGTCTGGAGTGGTTCTCAATCAGAGGCAGATGCTTATCGTTGTCTCTGATTGGGAACCATATTTAGGCAGCCATATTCTTTGAGGGTGTCGTGGGTGATTGTCCTTAGTGTCCTATGTGTACTCGTTGTTAGTTTGCACCAGATAGGCTGTTTCGGTTTCGTTTATTGTTTTTTTGTAAGTTCGTGGTTCTTTGTTATATTAAACATGGATCGCAATCGACACGCTGCAGTTTGGTCCGACTCTCTTTCATCACCACTAGAAAACCGTTACAGAATCACCCACCAACCAAGGACCAAGCGGCGTGGTAAACAGAGGCAGCAGCAACAGCAGCAGCAGGAGAAGCGACAGGTGCAGCAGGAGCAACAGCAGCAGCAGCAAAGGCAGCAGCAGGAGCAGAGGCAGCAGCAGGAGAAGCAACAGAGGCAGCAGCAGCATTGGGAGAGGCTGCACTCTTTGGATAAATGGACTTGGGAGGAGATCCTTGACGGACAAGGACCCTGGGCAGAGCCATGGATGGAATTGGAGCTGTCGGCGAAGCAGAGTGCTGAGTCTGAGAGTGTGGAGGATGTATTGGACAGAGTAGAGAGAAAGGTGTGGGCTTGGCATAGCATGCACGGCATACCAGTGCCAGCACCACGCATCAGGCCTACAGTGTGCCTCGCCTGTTCAGCGCAGCCAGCGCTTTTCTCCTCTCCTGCGCTGCTGGAGTCTCCCGCCTGTTTAACGCAGCCAGAGCTTTCCTCCTCTACAGCGCTGCCGGAGCCTCCCGCCTGTTCAGCGCAGCCAGAGCCTTTCTCCTCTACAGCGCTGCCGGAGCCTCCCGCCTGTTCAGCGCAGCCAGAGCCTTCCTCCTCTACAGCGCTGCCGGAGTCTTCCGCCTGTTTAGCGCAGCCAGAGCCTTCCTCCGACACAGCGCTGCAGGAGTCTTCCGCCTGTTCAGCGCAGCCAGAGCTGCCAGTCTGCATGAAGCAGCCAGAGCTGTCAGTCTGCATGGAGCAGTCAGAGCTGTCAGTCTGCATGGAGCAGTCAGAGCTGTCAGTCTGCATGGAGCAGTCAGAGCTGTCAGTCTGCATGGAGCAGCCAGAGCTGTCAGTCTACATGAAGCAGCCCGAGCTGCCAGTCTGCATGAAGCAGCCAGTCTACATGGAGCAGCCAGAGCTGTCAGTCTACATGAAGCAGCCCGAGCCGCCAGTCTGCATGAAGCAGCCAGTCTACATGGAGCAGCCAGAGCTGTCAGTCCGCATGGAGCAGCCAGAGCTGTCAGTCCGCATGGAGCAGCCAGAGCTGTCAGTCTGCATGGAGCAGCCAGAGCTGTCAGTCCGCATGGAGCAGCCAGAGCTGTCAGTCTACATGAAGCAGCCCGAGCTGCCAGTCTGCATGAAGCAGCCAGTCTACATAGAGCAGCCAGAGCTGCCAGTCTGCATGAAGCAGCCAGAGCTGTCAGTCTGCATGGAGCAGTCAGAGCTGTCAGTCCGCATGGAGCAGCCAGAGCTGTCAGTCTACATGAAGCAGCCCGAGCTGCCAGTCTGCATGAAGCAGCCAGTCTGCATGGAGCAGCCAGTCTGCACGGAGCTGTCAGTCTGCACGGAGCTGTCAGTCTGCACGGAGCTGTCAGTCTGTAAGGAGCTGCCAGTCTGCAAGGAGCTGCCAGTCTGCAAGGAGCTGCCAGTCAGCACGGAGCCGCCAGAGCGGTCAGTCTGTAAGAAGCCGCCAGAGCTGTCAGCCTATATGGAGCAGCTAGTGCCGCCAGTCTGCCCAGCGCCGCCAGTGCCCCCGTCTGCCCAGCATCGCCAGTCTGCCCAGCGCCATCAGTCTGCCCAGCATCGCCAGTCTGCCCAGCATCGCCAGTCTGCCCAGCATCGCCAGTCTGCCCAGCATCGCCAGTCTGCCCAGCACCGCCAGTCTGCCCAGCATCACCAGTCTGCCCAGCGCCGTCAGTCTGCCCAGCATCGCCAGTCTGCCCAGCGTCGCCAGTCTGCCCAGCGCCACCAGTCTGCCCAGCATCGCCAGTCTGCCCAGCATCGCCAGGCTGCCCAGCACTGCCAGTCTGCCTAGCGTCGCCAGTCTGCCCAGCGCCGCCAGGCTGCCCAGCGCCGCCAGATCTGCCAGTCAGCCAGACTCTTCCAGATCTGCCAGTCAGCCAGTCTCTTCCAGATCTGCCAGTCAGCCAGACTCTTCCAGATCTGCCAGTCAACCAGACTCTTCCAGATCTGCCAGTCAACCAGACTCTTCCAGATCTGCCAGTCAGCCAGTCTCTTCCAGATCTGCCAGTCAGCCAGACTCTTCCAGATCTGCCAGTCAACCAGACTCTTCCAGATCTGCCAGTCAACCAGACCCTTCCAGATCTGCCAGTCAACCAGACTCTTCCAGATCTGCCAGTCAACCAGACTCTTCCAGATCTGCCAGTCAACCAGACTCTTCCAGATCCGCCAGTCAGCCGGGATCTGCCAGAACTGCCAGTCGGCCAGGATCCGCCAGTCAGCCAGGATCCGCCAGTCAGCCAGGATCCGCCAGTCCATGATCCGCCAGTCAGCCAGGATCCGCCAGTCTTTCAGGATCCGCCAGAAGTGCCAGTCAACCAGGATCCGCCAGTCAGCCAGGATCCGCTAGTCTGCCAGGATCCGCCAGTCTGCCAGGATCCGCCAGTCTGCCAGGATCCGCCAGAACTGCCAGTCTGCCAGGATCCGCCAGTCTGCCAGGATCCGCCAGAACTGCCAGTCGGCCAGGATCTGCCAGTCGGCCAGGATCTGCCAGTCAGCCAGGATCCGCTAGTCTGCCAGGATCCGCCAGTCTGCCAGGATCCGCCAGTCTGCCAGGATCCGCCAGAACTGCCAGTCGGCCAGGATCCGCCAGCCAGTCGGCCAGGATCTGCCAGTCAGCCAGGATCTGCCAGTCGGCCAGGATCTGCCAGTCGGCCAGGATCCGCCAGTCTGCCAGGATCAGTTAGATCCGCCATTCAGCCAGGATCCGCCAGTCTGCCAGGATCCGCCAGTCAGCCAGGATCCGCCAGTCAGCCAGGATCCGCCAGTCAGCCAGGATCCGCCAGTCCATGATCCGCCAGTCAGCCAGGATCCGCCAGTCTTTCAGGATCCGCCAGAAGTGCCAGTCAACCAGGATCCGCCAGTCAGCCAGGATCCGCTAGTCTGCCAGGATCCGCCAGTCTGCCAGGATCCGCCAGTCTGCCTGCCAGGATCTGCCAGTCGGCCAGGATCTGCCAGTCGGCCAGGATCTGCCAGTCAGCCAGGATCTGCCAGTCGGCCAGGATCTGCCAGTCGGCCAGGATCTGCCAGTCGGCCAGGATCTGCCAGTCGGCCAGGATCTGCCAGTCGGCCAGGATCCGCCAGTCTGCCAGGATCAGTTAGATCCGCCAGTCTGCCAGGATCCGCCAGTCTGCCAGGATCCGCCAGTCTGCCAGGATCCGCCAGTCTGCCAGGATCCGCCAGTCTGCCAGGATCCGCCAGTCAGCCAGGATCCGCCAGTCAGCCAGGATCCGCCAGTCTCCCAGGACCCACCAGTCAGCCAGGATCCGCCAGAAGTGCCAGTCAGCCAGGATCTGCCGGAACCACCAGCCAGCCAGGATCTGGTAGATCCATCAACCTGCCTGAGCTTCCTCTCACTCCTGAGCTTCCTCTCACTCCTGAGCTTCCTCTCACTCCTGAGCTTCCTCTCACTCCTGAGCTTTCTCTCACTCCCGAGCTTCCCCTCAGTCCCGAGCTGCCTCAGTCCCGAGCTGTCCTTCAGTCCCGATCTGCTCCTCAGTCCAGTGGGGTTCTGGGTGAGGACTACTAGGCCATGGTCGGCGGCGAGGGTGGACTATCCAGGGACGAAGGGAGAGGGGACTAAGACATTAAATGAGTGGGGTCCACGTCCCGCGCCCGAGCCGCCACCATGGACAGACGCCCACCCGGACCCTCCCTATTGTTTTGAGGTGCGTTCGGGAGTCCGCACCTTAGGGGGTTCTGTCACGCCCTGGTCAAAGTATTTTGTGTTCATCTTTATGTATTTGGTCAGGCCAGGGTGTGGCATGGGGTTTTTGTAATTGTGGTGTGTTTGTCTTGGGGTTTTGGTGGTGGTATTGGGATTGTAGCTTAGTGGGTTGTCTAGCAAAGTCTATGGCTGTCTGGAGTGGTTCTCAATCAGAGGCAGATGCTTATCGTTGTCTCTGATTGGGAACCATATTTAGGCAGCCATATTCTTTGAGGGTGTCGTGGGTGATTGTCCTTAGTGTCCTATGTGTACTCGTTGTTAGTTTGCACCAGATAGGCTGTTTCGGTTTCGTTTATTGTTTTTTTGTAAGTTCGTGGTTCTTTGTTATATTAAACATGGATCGCAATCGACACGCTGCAGTTTGGTCCGACTCTCTTTCATCACCACTAGAAAACCGTTACAACTGTTTCTGGTATTTTGGCCCATTCCTCCATGCAGATCTCCTCTAGAGCAGTGATGTTTTGGGGCTGTTGCTGGGCAACACAGACTTTCAACTCCAAAGATTTTCTATGGGGTTGAGATCTGGAGACTGGCTAGGCCACTCCAGGACCTTGAAATGCTTCTTACGAAGCCACTCCTTCGTTGCCCGGGCGGTGTGTTTGGGATCATTGTCATACCCAGCCACGTTTCATCTTCAATGCCCTTGCTGATGGAAGGAGGTTTTCACTCAAAATCTCACGATACATGGCCCCATTCATTCTTTCCTTTACACGGATAAGTCGTCCTGGTCCCTTTGCAGAAGAACAGCCCCAAAGCATGATGTTTCCACCCCCATGCTACACAGTAGGTATGGTGTTCTTTGGATGAAACTCAGCATTCTTTGTCCTCCAAACATGACGAGTTGAGTTTTTACCAAAAAGGTATATTTTGGTTTCATCTGACCATATGACATTCTCCCAATATTCTTCTGGATCATCCAAATGCTCTCTAGCAGATGCTCTCTTCAGATGGGCCTGGACATGTACTGGCTTAAGCAGGGGGACACATCTGGCACTGCAGGATTTGAGTCCCTGGCGGCGTAGTGTGTTACTGATGGTAGGCTTTGTTACCTTGGTCCCAGCTCCCTGCAGGTCATTCACTAGGTCCCCCCATGTGGTTCTGGGATTTTTGCTCACCATTCTTGTGATCATTTTGACCCCACGGGGTGAGATCTTGCGTGGAGCCCCAGATCGAGGGAGATTATCAGTGGTCTTGTATGTCTTCCATTTCCTAATAATTGCTCCCACAGTTGATTTCTTCAAACCAAGCTGCTTACCTATTGCAGATTCAGTCTTCCAAGCTTGGTGCAGGTCTACAATTTTGTTTCTGGTGTCCTTTGACAGCTCTTTGGTCTTGGCCATAGTGGAGTTTGGAGTGTGACTGTTTGAGGTTGTGGACAGGTGTCTTTTATACTGATAACAAGTTCAAACAGGTGCCATTAATACAGGTAACGAGTGGAGGACAGAGGAGCCTCTTAAAGAAGAAGTTACAGGTCTGTGAGAGCCAGAAATCTTGCTTGTTTGTAGGTGACCAAATACTTATTTTCCACCATAATTTGCAAATAAATTCATTCAAAATCCTACAATGTGATTTTCTGGATTTTTCTCTAATTTTGTCTGTCATAGTTGAAGTGTACCTATGTTGAAAATTACAGGCCTCTCTCATCTTTTTAAGTGGGAGAACTTGCACAATTGGTGGCTGACTAAATACGTTTTTGCCCCACTGTATGTGTTTTTGTACTGTCTAGGGGTTTTGTAGGTTTATGGGGTTGTTTACCATCTAGGTGTTTATGCATGTCTATGGTTGCCTAGATTGGTTCTCAATTAGAGGCAGCTGTTTATCGTTGTCTGTGATTGGGAACCATATTTAGGCAGCCATCTTCTTTGGGTATTTCGTGGTTATTGTTGATGTCTAGTTGCCTGTGTCTGCACGTTTGTAGTATAGCTTCACGTTCGTTTTGATATTTTGTTTGTTTGTTTAGTGTACTTCGTGTTTGTTTTCATCTATCATTAAATGGATGTATTCACATCACGCTGCTCTTTGGTCTCCTCACTACGACGTTCGTGACAGCGTGAACGTGCCTTAGTCATGCTGCAAGGGGGCATGAGGACTGCAGATGTGGCCAAGGCAATGAATTGCAATGTCCGTACTGTGAGACGCCTAAGACAGCGCTACAGGGAGACAAGACGAACAGCTGACCTCCCTTGCAGTGGCAGACCACGTGTAACAACACCTGCCCCTTGATCGGTACATCAGAACATCACACCTGCGGGATAGGTACAGGATGGCAACAACAACTGCACGAGTTACACCAGGAACACACAATCCCTCCATCAGTGCTCAAACTGTCCACAATAGGCTGAGAGAGGCTGGACTGAGGGCTTGTAGGCCTGTTATAAGGCAGGTCTTCGCCAGACATCACCCGGCAACAACGTCGCTGGGGCCAGACAGGACTGGCAAAAAAGTGCTCTTCACTGACGAGTCACGGTTTTGTTTCACCAGGGGTGATAATCGGATTTGCGTTTATCGTCGAAGGAATGAGTGTTACACTGAGGCCTGTACTCTGGAGGGGGATCGATTTGGAGGTGGAGGGACCGTTATGGTCTGGGGAGGTGTGTCACAGCATCATCGGACTGAGCTTGTTGTCATCGCAGGCAATCTCAACGCTGTGCGTTACAGGGAAGACATCCTCCTCCCTCATGTGGTACCTTTCTTGCGGGCTCATCCTGACATGACCCTCCAGCATGACAATGCCACCAGCCGTACTGCTTGTTCTATGCATGATTTCCTGCAAGACAGGAATGTCAGTGTTCTGCCATGGCCAGCGAAGAGCCCAGATCTCAATCCCATTGAGCACGTCTGGGACCTGTTGGATTGGAGGGTGAGGGCTAGGGCCATTCCCACCAGAAATGTCCAGGAACTTGCAGGTGCCTTGGTGGAAGAGTGGGGTAACATATCACAGCAAGAACTGGCAAATCTGGTGCAGTCCATGAGGAGGAGATGCACTGCAGTACTTAATGCAGCTGGTGGCCACACCAGATACTGACTGTTACTTTTGATATTGACCCCCCTTTTGTTCAGGGACACATTATTCCATCTCTGTTAGTCACACGTCTGTGGAACTTGTTAAGTGTATGTCTCAGGCGTTGAACCTTGTTATGTTCATACAAATATTTACACGTGAAGTTTGCTGAAAATATACGTAGTTGACAGTGAGAGGACGTTTCTTTTTGAGTTTAACAAAGAACAACATCACTAAAACAACGCCATGTTATTTTGATCTAACAGGTATAATGGTTCCCTCTTGTGTCCATTTGTTATTTTGCTGGTGATGTGGGATGAGCAACAAAAACACACAGAAAAAGGAAAGAAGCATAGACAATAGACATTGATAGAAGGAGTGGGAGTAGAAACGGAACAATAACAGAGAAACAAACAAACAAAGGAACAGAAAAATGAACAAACAACAAAACTAGGGAGTTAAAGAGTCCTGGGTATGCGTCCCTAATAGCACACTATTCCCTACAGTGCTTTTGACCAGAACCCTATGTGGAATAGGGTGTTATTTGTATAACAATAGGGTGCTATTTGTTTAAGTTGCCACGCTGTCTGCTGTTCAGCCAGTCAGACCTATTGTGTGTACCTGCTGTGTGTCTGGCGTGCTGCCTGGACGAAGCAGGGCGGGTCCGTCTCCTTCAGCAGCTCCTGGGACAACGCCATGAGGCCTGCATGCTCCAGCAGGCTCCGCCTCTCCGCAACCTGGCCCGCCAACGCCTCGCCCCGCTTCTGCCTCGCCCTCTCCAGGGCCTCGGTCAATGAGGCGTGGCGCTCGGCGAGGAGGGCAGTCAGGTCCCTCACGCTCTGAGACAGCTGCTCCCGTGCCGCTACGCTGTTGGCCTGGGGACAGACAGCAACACACAGGGAGGTTAGGACCATAGAGATATACTGTATATGAATCTATATTATTCTCGAGTTGTGTTCTATTTCATTCTGTGATTAACACTGGCTACGCAGTTCAACAGTCAGACAGCAACACACAGAGAGGTTAGGTGGACCACAGAGATGATGTGTTACACAGCAACACACAGGTTAGGACCATAGAGCAAGATATTTTATATACAGAATACAGTAGCATATGATGTTTACTGTGGTAAACAATGTTGTCCATCGTGGTGTGGTCAATAGGATCAATGATCCTAATTTACCTAAATATTCTGAAATAACTTGAAATGGCCATGGTCTAATTGACTCAACAACCAAAAACACATGTCGAAGTTGAACTTTCTTCACAAACCAGAAAATCTATAGTTATTGCTGGTTCTTTATCAAAGTTAGCTGGCTAACTCATTGATCCTGCTTGGTAGTATACTCCTCTGGTGGGGTATTTCTGGAGCTCTGCAGACTGCAGTATTATTTAGTCACCTCTGTCTGAGTGATGGCACTCTCCAGCTGTGTGATCTGGCCCAGCACCGTCTCTTGGTTGGCCAGAACGTAGTTCATCTCCTTGGTAATCTTGTCCTGACAAATAAACAGTGACAACAAACAAAGAGTTTAACACCCAGACCAGACTTAAATCCTAATGCACAACAGTAGCTCTGTATTACACTACACTTTAACTGTACTCATCTCTTACACACTGGACAATCTAAACCCGCAGTTCAATGGCTACTCTTACCCCTTTCCTGTCATGCACTGTACTACTAGACTAACCACCAACCATTGAGGGCCAATCTCCATTGCATGTGATATCCACTAATGCCACTGAGTATAACAACTATTGCCATTTAGCAGATACTTTTATGCAAAGCAGCTTAATGGTATTACATACATTATTCAGTATATTATACAGTATAAGGCCAATGCAGGAACCATGCTATAACCAATTAAGCTATTGCACCCAGATGCCCACCTTGAGAGTCTGGTAGGCCTGGGCGACTGGCGCCACTTTGTGCCCGGCGTGTATGCGGCGCAGCTTGCAGAGCGGGCACAGCAACCGCTGGCACGTCCTACAGTAGAAGTGCAGACGCTCCTGGTCATGCTCAGGACACGACAGAACCTGGAGGAGTAGAGGCAAGAGGGATGAGAGAGAGGAGAGAAGAGAGGGATGAGAGAGGACAGAGAGGGATGAGAGAGAGGCAGGCCTCACCTTGGGCCTAAAGTTGAGGGTGGGCTGGACGTGTTCGTGCTGGGCGCGCGGTGTCCCCCAGGGGTGGTAGAGCTTGAAACACTCGTTACAGAAGCTGGCTCGGCAGTCGGCGCAGCCCTTAGTGGCCTCCAGGGACTGGGGAGGCTTGCAGAACTGACACATCACAGCCACACTGCCTAGGCTCACTGTGTGTCTGTACCTGAGAGGAGGAGGGGAGAGAGGGAGTGGGGGGGAGGAGAGGGGAACGATTAAAGGGAGGAGGATAGGGGAGAGAAAGAGAGAGCATTGGGCGAATTAGGGCTGGATCGTAGTGGAAAGGCGGTGAGTGAGGGCGAAAAGAAGTGGAAAAAAAGAGAGACAAAAAAGAATACTGTGGAAGGAGAAAACGGTGCCAAGACAGAGAGAGAGTGGATGGGTAAGACATGCTGATAAATATCATAAAGAGATTACTGTATAGGGGGAAATAAGTTGCTTGCAGTTACACTGCAGTAGTCCAGTGGAAGTGCAGTGTATGTCCTGCTGCAGTAGTCCAGTGGAAGTGCAGTGTATGTCCTGCTGCAGTAGTCCAGTGGAAGTGCAGTGTATGTCCTGCTGCAGTAGATTGCAGGAGCTCTGCTAGCTTCCTCTCTAACGCAGCTTCACGCTGATTAACAAGAGTCAGCACTTGGCACCCTATTCCCACTATGTAGTGTACTACTTTTGACCAGGGTCCGCGCTACTTTTTAGCAGGGTGCCATTTGGGACGCAGAACTTGGACACGCTCTCTCACTCACTATTTAAGGGGCTAAAGCTGCTACTAAGTGAAATGTTACACTATAGTCTACCCTGCAGCATAGAGGCATGTAACAACCGACCACCACACAGTGTGAACGCTGTTTTTATATGTATCTTTGTCTGAGTGTGTTTGTGCACGTGTGTGCACGTGTGTGTGTGTCAGGGGCAGCAGGTAGCCTAGCGGTTAAGAGGTTAGGCCACTAACTGAAAGGTCGCTGGTTCAAATCCCCGACTAGGTGAAAAAAACGTCAAGGTGCCCTTGAGCAAGGCACGTAACCCTAACTGCTCCTGTAAGTCGCTCTGGATAAGAGTGTCTGCTAAATGACTCAAATGTGAGATCTGAACCTCTTGGGAAACAGAAATTCCTTCCCGATGGTGACACTGATTTTGCAGGCAGGGAGGGCTACATCCTCCCTTACAGAAGAACCATGATTTCATGGAAAATTCAGAAAATCATGTGAAAACGTCATTTCGGAACACCAAATTTGATCATGTGTTTTGCATGTTATCACATTAACTTCACATAAGATCACGTGAAATTCTCAATTTTTCACGTAAGGGCTCACAAGACCATGAACCGACACCTCCACTCCATATGATTGTGCATACGCGCATGTGTGCGTGCGTGCATGTACAAGTGTAAGTGTGTATAAGTGTGTGTGTGTGTTACCTCTCTACAATGCGCTCCAAGGTGAGGTTACGCAGGCAGTCAGTCAGACCCTTCTCTCCCAGCTCTACCTCCCTCCCACAGGGCGGGCATGGAAATAACATTGCATGGGGTGGTTCCTTACGCCGTCGCCCCGGCGACAGATAGGTCCCAAATCCTGGATACAGGGTGGGAGAGGGGATGGGTAAAGTGTGGATGAGAATAGAGTAAAAACAAGAATCAGAGAAGGATGTGTGTATTCCCATCGCATCCCCAGACTAGTCCTATTGATCGTCACATTCAACATTGAATCTAAAGACACACACACTCTCTCTCATGTGCACACACTCACACACAAACATTACCTGAACGTAGCACGCGGTCAATGGGTCTATGGTCGGCCTTGCTGGGCATGGGCCTGCGTGCCTGGTGGGGAGAGCGGGTGTTGGGGGTGGAGGCAGGAGAGTTGGGCTCGGGCGGCAACTCCGGAGGAGGGTAGCCATTTTGAACCAAGACCTCGGAGGCACACATCAGACAGACGCTGTGCTGACACGGCAGGACCACGGGCTGCTTGACGATCTCCTTACACACCGGGCAATGCAGCTCGCGCTCCATGCTCTTCATGTTAGACTGGGGAGGAGGGAGATGGGTAGAGTCAATGAATCGCACAGGTACAGCAGATAGACAGAGCTAAGGCTGTCCCATGTCGCTCTGTTGGTAGAGCATGGCGCTTGCAAGGTCAGGGTTGTGGGCCACTACTGTATGTCGCTCTGGTTAGAGTGTTTGCTAAATGACCTAAATGTAATGTAAATGGGGAGTCTCTACTACATTGATATTCAAGGGAATTACTGTAATTAATTGAACTAAAATGAACCCACCAAGACAACAACAAAAAAGGAGGGGGTCCAGGGATGAATTTATAATACATTTTTTGAAAAGAGACCGAAGTATGTACGGGACAGAAACAGAGGAATGACATGAAGAAAATTGAAGAGAGTTATAGAAATAAAACAAATAGCTGCACCACCAACTACAATAAACCGCAGCACTCAAGATCCATAAACATGCAAGTCACGAGAACACAGAGCACAGGAGATGAGCGGTCTCGGTAACTGAGTGAGATACAGAGAGGCTGAGAGGTTGAAGGAGGAGAGATAGGCTGGCATCCCAAATTACACCCTAGTCCCTATATAGTGCACTAACTTTGACCAGAGTCTTATGGCCTTGGTAAAAAAGAATGCACTATATAGGGCCATCGAACTGAACTATTGGGCCTCGAGGCCAATTCCACTGCATTTTTTCATTGTTCCCCTATTATCAGGGACTGATTTAGACCGGGACACCAGGTGAGGGTAATTAATTATCAGGTAGAACAGAAAATCAGGAGGTTCCGGACTTCGTAGGGTAAGAGTTGAATACCCCTGATATAGATAATAGAGTGCCATTTGGGATGCAGCCGTAGCGTGAGAGAGGGCAGAGATTTCTCTAGCTAAGTGTTAACATGTGACATTATGACAGTGGGCTTTATAAATAGCTGTCCTCAATGGGCTGTCAAAACAGTGTGAGATGCGTTAAATATCAATAAGGAAGGAGGACCTGACGTTTTGTAATTCCTGCACACGCCTGATCCGGAGTGTGTGTGTGTATGTGAGTTTGTGTGTGTGTGTGTGTGTGTGTGTGTGTGTGTGTGTGTGTGTGTGTGTGTGTGTGTGACCCCTGGTCCCGATGAGTTCATTCCACACACCTCTGCTGTATAGACGGGTGCTCCCTGCTGTCACACACACCATACCTGGGTGTATTCATAAAGTTTCCTGCTGAAGTGCTGATCTAGAATCAGTTGAGCCTTTTCAAGCATAATGAATAAGATCTATATAGACAGTGGGATCTGATCCAAGACCAGCACTCCTACTCTGAGACGTTTTATGAATACAGACCTAGATCGGAAGGATGAATGGAGGAAATGCATTTGTAATGCTAAATATACCGTGTCCCTTAGAGCTAGACAGTGGGCACTGATAGGTCCAAGACTAGGTGTGTTGCTTCTGTGGTTGCCCTTGACAGAGGTCTGAGACATAAAGCTCTGGCTAAAACAGCTAGCGGCTAGATTCTAGCTGTTTAACTTTTTAGATCATAATGAGTAAGATTACATGGACAGGGGGGACCTGATCCTAGATCAGCATTCCTACTCTGAGTGAAGGAAATTAATGAATTAATGAGTGAATGAGTGAGTGAATGAATGAAGGAAATCCCCCTGTAAACTGTAGCAGCGAAGGTGCTATCCAGAACCTAAAAGGGTTCTTCGGCTGTCCCCATAGGAGAACCCTTTGAAGAACCATTTTTGATTGCAGGTAGAACCCTTTTCTACAGAGGGGTTCAACATTAAACCTAAAAGGGTTCTCCTATGGGGACAGCCAAAGAACCCTTTTGGAACCCTTTTTTTATGAGAGTGTAACTGCTGCAGGAATGCATTAACACTGATAGCACACACACACACACACACACACCCACACCCACACCCACACACACACACATTGACATTCACACTCACTCTCACACTGACACTCACTCACACACACGCGCACACACACACACACACACACACACACACTGACACAATTGAATCAGACAGATTATATTGAAAACCACTTAACCTAACATATCCATTATATTGATTGCAGAGGGGAGAGGGGAGAGGAAGAGGATAACAACCTCCCTTTGAATTTTCTAAACTAATCACATCCACTTGAGTTACATTAACTGCATTTGATTATATGATTTAAGCAACAATATAAACTGGGTGGTTCAAGCCCTGAATGCTGATTGGCTGACAGCTGTGGTATATCAGACCATATACCACTGGTATGACAAAAGATTTATTTTTACTGCTCTAATTACATTGATAACCAGTTTAAAATAGTAATAAGGCACCTCCGGGTTTTGTGGTATATGTGCAATATACCACAGCTAAAGGGCTGTATCCAGGCACTCTGCGTTGTGTGGACGCTTAAGAACAGCACTTACAGTGAGGGAAAAAAGTATTTGATCCCCTGCTGATTTTGTACGTTTGTCCACTGACAAAGAAATGATCAGTCTATAATTTTATAGACCTCCATGCTTCACGGTTGGGATGGTGTTGTTGGGGTTGTACTCATCCTTCTCCTTCCTCCAAACACGGCGAGTTGAGTTTAGACCAAAAAGCTCTATTTTTGTCTCATCAGACCACATGACTTTCTCCCATTCCTCCTCTGGATCATCCAGATGGTCATTGGCAAACTTCAGACGGGCATGGACATGCGATGGCTTGAGCAGGGGGACCTTGCGTGCGCTGCAGCATTTTAATCCATGACGGCGTAGTGTGTTACTAATGGTTTTCTTTGAGACTGTGGTCCCAGCTCTATTCAGGTCACTGACCAGGTCCTGCCATGTAGTTCTGGGCTGATCCCTCACCTTCCTCATGATCATTGATGCCCCACGAGGTGAGATCTTGCATGGAGCCCCAGACTGAGGGTGATTGACCGTCATCTTGAACTTCTTCCATTTTCTGTTTGATTGAGTGTGTGGACAGATGTCTTTTATACAAGTAATGAGTTCAAACAGGTGCAGTTAATACAGGTAATGAGTGGAGAACAGGAGGGCTTCTTAAAGAAAAACTAACAGGTCTGTGAGAGCCAGAATTCTTACTGGTTGGTAGGTGATCAAATACTTATGTCATGCAATAAAATGCAAATTAATTACTTAAAAATTATACAATGTGATTTTCTGGATTTTTGTTTTAGATTCCATCTCTCACAGTTGAAGTGTACCTATGATAAAAATGACAGACCTCTACATGCTTTGTAAGTAGGAAAACCTGCAAAATCGGCAGTGTATCAAATACTTGTTCTCCCCACTGTACGTAGGACAAATCATCAGAAATAGGGGTATTGTGAAGCAGTTTGCTAAAAACGTAGCATAGTGTTTTCTGCCCCATGCAAGATTGTACAAGATCACGTTTTCTACGTGACTTGTCAACTGACGCAGTACCACCTATCTATCTGCTTGACAAAATGTATTCCCTTACAGTGCATCAATGAAATTCAGATAGCGAGTGGAATATATTGCTATATACAACCCAGATCTTTCAGCAGTGCATTGTACACTATACTCTTAGGGAAAAAAGGGTGCTGTCCAGAACCTTAAAGGGTTCTTCGGCTGTCCCCATAGAATAACCCTTTGCAGAACCCTTTTTGGTTCTTCAGTTTGCACGACAGAAGAATTTCTGCACAAACTGTCAGAAACCGTCCCAGGGAAGCTCATTTGCGTGCTCATCGTCCTCACAAGGGTCTTGACCTGACTGCAGTTCGGTGTCATAACTGACTTGTGGGCAGATGCTCGCCTTCAATGACCACTGGCAAGCTGGAGAAGTGTGCACTTCACAGATGAATCCCGGTTTAAACTATGCCGTGCAGATTGCCGGGCAGTATTGCGCAGTGTGGGCGAGTGGTTTCAACGTTGTGAACAGAGTTCCCCATGGTGGTAGTGGGGTTATGGTATGGGCAGGCATAAGCTACGGACAACAAACACAATTGCATTTTATCAATTGGCAATTTTTATGCACAGAGATACCTTGAAGAAATCCTGAGGCCCATTGTCTTGTCATTCATCACCACATGTTTCAGCATGATAATGCACGGCCCAGTCAGTGTCTCAAGGATCTGTACACAATTCCTGGAAGCTGAAGATGTCCCAGTTCTTCCATGGCCTGCATATTCACCAGACATGTCACCCATTGAGAATGTTTGGGATGCTCTGGATCGATGTGTACGACAGCGTGTTCCAGCTCCTGCCAATACCCAGCAACTTCACACAGCCATTGAAGAGTAGTGGGACAATATTCCACAGGTCACAAGCAACAGCCTGACCAACTCTATGCGAAGGAGATGTGTCGCGCTGCATGAGGCAAATGGTGGTCACACCAGATACTGTCTGGTTTTCTGATCCACACCCTTACCTTTTTTTTAAATGTATCCATGACAACATATGCATATCTGTATTCCCAGTCATGTGAAATCCATAGATTAGCGCCTAATGAATTTATTTCAATTGACTGATTTCCTTGTATGTAAGTTAAATATGTTTAATTGTTGCATGTTGTGTTTATTTTTTTGTTCAGTGTACAGTATATACGTTAACTATACACTACCTTTGGTCCAGCAGTTAACAGTTCTGAGCAGTTTGATTAAATGATAGTTAATTGTATTGTTAACAAATGACAAGAACATCATATCAAAAGTAGGCTTATTGCATTTTGAAAAGCAGATACTTCGATTGAATATGTATCCAACTTGAAAGAGTGATTTGATGCAATTAACAAGTGACTGTGCATTCATTTGTTGTACTCAGTCAATTTAAAATGTGCTTAGAGTTTTGAAACATGAGCCATTTTCGTTTGGATTTTTGTGTTTACAGTTGTGAAAATGTACCACATAGCCAGCCTACTTGTTGAAATTGCACCAAAGCGATTTTTTTTTTGTATTATATGAAGCAATACCAAACAATCCACACACACATCACATCATAAAAAAACATGCAGACCTGGAGGTTAAAGAAAGATAATTTATAATTTACCAGCAGGACAGGGTTAGAGATCCTGTCTCGCTGTCATTCACCAATGTTAAATCCGTCCTGTCATTTCTTGTTCTGTTCAAAACAGCCGGTGACGAAATTAGCAATAGGCTAGACAGGCTATGCTACACTGGCTACAATCTATTGACGCCCATAAATTAGTTTTCCAAATAGGACCTATATTCCATTTTACAGAAAAAATTGATTTGCAATGCGATGTCTGTCTGTCACCGGTTTGGTTTCCAGAACACGCGTTGTGCTACAGCGTATTTCTTACCTTCAACTGGAATCGAGGCGCCATGATATGAAGGTTTCTTCCATAGTAATCTGAGCGACGCACCCAGAGGGGATAGTAGAAACTGAAAGCCGGGGGGGGTATTTCTGCCCCGCCACAAGGTGTGGCATGGGAGAATTGTGAGATGCAAATATTTAAGGACTCCCTTTTCATTCCTGTTAATATAGTGCGTAAAAAATAGTTATTTTCAGTCTCTCATTGTTCTTATTTTTCAAAACTAGGTTAGCCTATTGCGCTGTGCAATATTCGGTACCCTAGTTTTTTTTATCTCCCCCTCTGCTGCGCAAGACCGCGCCGCTTTCCTGCATCCCGTCTCCATGGTAACGAGCATCCGTGGTCCCTGCGCATCCCCGGAGCATGCACAAAACGCCTAGCATTTTAGTTGCACGGCTTCTTTATTTGTTTCCAGTGTGTCTTATTGTTGCATTTGAGTAGGCATATGGTCTACATTTCTTTAGCATGTTTGTTATCCACCCCAAAAATATATATACATAGCCTAGCTCTCAATAATGTTGCCCAAGAAGGGCAACGCCTATAAAAGGCCTATAAGTGGTTCAATACATTTGGTAGGTATCCACATATTTGCAGGTGAATTCAATGGAAATTGTAATATTGCCTAATGGGAATAGTATGGTAAATGATAGTTTTATTTAAAACATAAATATATGTTTCCTTTTGGTCTAGGTTGAAGAATATTTCGGCCATCATAACGAATTCATGACCACATTCAAGGTAGAGGAATGGGGTGGAAGGGGAATAGATTAGCTAGAAAACAGTGTATAGACAGGCCTATATCACCTAAAAAAAGATACCAATGTGTTACATTGAGCCGTGTTAAATATTGGAAATTATGTCGTAGACTAATAAGAGGGGTCCGACAGATGCATATGGGGGCGAATCATACACCTGAAAATAAATGGTGATCTGTTTCTGGTAGCCAAGGCTTTAGGCTACTGCCTGCATCATTAGCCTATAACATGTAATAGGCTATTAGTAGACTACAACGGGGAAACAACAAACCATGTAAACATATACAAAACACTGACATGACCAGATACATGTTACTCACACTAATACGAACCAGAGCGTCCATCATTGAAGAAGTGAGCGTTCAATCCGATTGTGCCTTCTTCGATGAATTAGACATGATAGGCCTACCGTTATCATAACAATAACAACAGGTGGCATGAAGGCAAAAACGTCAAAATAGATATTCATAACTCCTGGATCAATATAGCGTATTTAGCCATAATAGACATTTGCGCATTATTGGAAATGGACGCATGCGCATGAGCCTACAACCTCCAAAAAAACCTTAACAAAATAAAAAATGAAGCCAAATGGAAGAGAGAAATGGAATTTGTAACCAAATTAAATGAAAGCGAACATGAAAGTACACACACCATTCCAAATCCTGCCAGATTATGCGCTTGGTAGGCTACTCCCCGCCTAGTCGTCTCTCAACCTTCATTTACCGAATCACATCAGCCTCGGAAATTCTGCCACGATTCAGTTTTTCCGTCTCTGTCGGGGTGAGGACTTCAGTAGTCGGAGCATGCGTAATAAACCCGGCCTGTTACTAAAAAGAGTGACATCAATTTATTTATTTGTTTTACTTTAAAAATTGCTACAGCTTTATAAACAGAATTGTAAAAAGTACACTAGAGTCTATAGCACAGGCGGGATTGCAAATGTTCATAAACGTGTGCAAAACAAACCACGTTCCAAACGTGGATCTTTGGTTGGGGATTTTGCCCATTTATTAGCAGCAAAGATAAAACATATCAAGGTAAATACTTAGGCCTACACATAGCCTACACACACTGTTTACTATCTCACATGCTATGCTCTGTTTAGCAGCATTCTTGAGATCTTAATATAATCTAACAATATACGCCATTTATAGCAGAAGCTTTTATCCAAAGCGATTTAGTCATGCGCGCCTACATTTTACAACGGGTGTTCCCACGAATCAAACCCACTATCCTGTTGTCGAAAGCGCCATGCACTACCAACTGAGCTACTTTCTGACAACGAATCCATGTGGGTAAATGTGTTTGAGGATCAGTCTCATCATTATTGCCGAGTTATGCAACCCTTTGTGTCTGTGCGGGCGTGCGTGCATGCGTGTGGACACAGGGAGGAGGGCATTTACCCAATGTACTCAATGAGATATGAGACATTAGTGTGCCATGTAGGCCTAATGCAATACACTGTAGAAAGCAGATGGAAGCAGGCAGGTTTTTTCATGAAATGCAAACACATTTTCTCTTTCAGGACGCAGTTGCACATGCAGGCAAGGGTTACAATCAGGGTAAGGTACTCCATGAAGTTCAGAGCGCCGTCGCCGTCCTGGTCCAGCATCGTCACCAGGTCATCCCCTTCAGGACCACCCTTCTGCTCATGACAACGTAATACAGGATCACAAGGAAGACGCAATACATTAGGATTTCAGTATTTTGTTGTCAATCGCACTGAATGGCTGACATTTCGCACATGTCCACAGAACGTGAAAGGGGGGATCACTAGGAAGACAATACAATACATTAGGATATCTATACTTTGCTGTTTAGTAGGCGACTAAATGAATGAGACTCCATGCATTGTAATCAGTCAATCTCAATTCAACTTTATTTCATGTAAATGTTTTATTAAAATCACAACACATAACAATAAAAAATAGCATTTGCTAGTTTGTGAAGGACTAGTTTCCCAGACACAGATTAAGCCTAGTACTGGACTTTAAAACTGGCACGACCGTTTGCGATATTACAACAAAAAACGTTACTGCAAACAATTTATACTTTTCACTCGGATATCCTTGCACGCGCTATAGAACAGCACAATACGTACTGCATTTCCTTTTTATCACATTGCACGACGCACCTCACCAATGCATTGTCAACAAAGCAACAAAAAAATAACAACAGCGGTTGGGCCGGCCGTGTCCTCACTGCGGATCCCATCTTCACAAAAAAAGGCATGCTCAACTGATAATCTTAATTGAAAGTGCTTTTTAGTTCAGGACTATAGGCTTAATCTGTGTTCGGGAAACTGGCCCGAGGTCTTGCAGTGACTCACCACAGCGATGATGGACAGCTCTACCTTGATGAGGTTGGTTAGCTTTCTTGCTGAGGGTCATGGAATCTCCACTGTCAGCATGCTTGTGGAATGTCATGATGATGGCTTCCAGGGAGGCTTCCAGGGGTGTGGGCTGTGCCATGGTGTCTGAGGGTGATGGTGATCCTGGGGATGTGGGCTGTGCCATGGTGTCTGAGGGTGATGGTGATCCTGGGGGTGGAAACTATTATAAGTAGGCTACTAGGCAAGCAGCTTACTTGTGGAATGCCTTAAGTTTTGCATCGGAATAAAGAGGACTAAGTCAGTAAGTGAAACTACATACAGTAATGTAAGTAGGAATTTACCACATGCAGAATATACATGTTAAATTGATACATTTACTGGAGGATGCTATCACACAAGTAACTGACATTTGAATTCTTGTGAATGCATGAACAGTAAATTAATGTTCATGTTTGAGACATTCTAAGTATTTTTATGACAAAGTAGAGTGTGTAGGTAAAGAACTAAACAGATATGAATAGTACACTTTAAGGAAAAAAATCATTAACAGAAGAATAATTTCTCAAAAATCTTTAAAAGTATTTACTTCCTGCATTCTACCCTAATGATCAATGTACTATTTTGTTCTTCAGTCTAATCAGCCGATTAAAAAAAATCCCCCCCCAAAAAATGGTATGTAGGGAAGACCAGGGATGGCTGTAACACTTTTTGCATTTTTGTCAATTTCTCAGAGATTGTTTGAGGTACTAAATTCAAAATTTGATACGAACAACTTACATCTGCTACAAATTGGTAAGGGTGTTATTTCTCTAAATCAAACTGAAGAGGTGTGACTTTTTCCTCAAATACAAGGAGTGAAATGACAATTTACACCACCTCCCGGGTTAGATGTAACAGGGCTTGGGGTGAAACGTAACAGTTTGCAAAATTGCATAAATCATGACATGCAACAAAATATTGAAATCCTTTATTCAGACCATGAGAATAACATTGCCATGTTTAACATATATTTTTGTGTGGCAGAAATAATAAAATAATACAAATCATAAAATGTTTATTATTTTTACACTCCATTAACTGTCCCTTCTCAACTAAACAAAAACATCTGACAACTAAACAACAACTGAACAAAACAGCTGAATGTTTGTGGTGTGTGTGCACATTGTGTTTGCGTGTGTGAGTGAGTTTGAGAGAGACAGAGGGGTGCTGTGCGTGTGTGTGTGTGTGTGTGTGTGTGTGTGTGTGTGTGTGTGTGTGTGTGTGTGTGTGTGTGTGTGTGTGTGTGTGTGTGACTGAATCTTGGACATGCTCACTGAATCAGAGTCACAGTTGTGACAGTGGTAGGGTATTCCTGGGGTACAGGCTTGGTGGGACCTGTCATGCCAAAAAGTGTCCCTTCCCCCTGCGTCACAATGGGATTCAATGACCTCTAGGTTCCATTGATAGGGCTGTTGCTTGAACTTCAAAATTCTGACTGGCCTACGTAATGAAACAAAGAGTCCTTTGCTATGCTGGTTGCTTGGCTCTATTTTACCTTGTAGCGTCGCGGAAGAGGGACGACGTTCTAGATCTATTTCACCCCATAAGTGCTCACTCGGTCCGCGCAAATATATTACCTCAGAATCGCTCTACAAGGACGTTGTTTTTACGGTGAATACCTGCTGACTACCTACTGCTTCAGAAGACCGAAAATACTGAAAAGGAAAAAAACTCTCTCTTTGATATTTGTCTTTATATAAGAAAATATTGTCAAATAAGGAAGAAAAAAATGTAAGCTGTTTTTAGATTGATTTTAGATTGACATCGCTAGCTATGTATTTACAGTACATTCGGAAAGTATTCAGACCTCTTGACTTTTTCCACATTTTGTTACGTTACAGCCTTATTCTAAAATTGATTTTTTAAAAATTAAATCATCAATCTATACACAATACCCCATAATGACAAATCCAAAATGTGTTTTTAGAAATTTTAGCAAAAATAAATACAATTAAAATAAATATTACATTTAAGTATTCAGACCCTTTACTGAGTACTTGGGTATGATGATGCTACACGCTTGGCACACCTGTATTTGGGGAGTTTCTCCCATTCTTCTCTTCAGATCCTCTCAAGCTCTGTCAAGTTGGATGGGGAGCGTTACTGCACAGCGATTTTCAGGTCTCTTCAGAGATGTTTGATCGGGTTCAAGTCCGAGCTCTGGCTGGGCCACTCAAAGACATTCAGAGACTTGTCCCAAAACCACTCCTGCATTGTCCAGTTGGAAGATGAACCTTCGCCCCAGTCTTAGGTCGGGTGCACTCTGGAGCAGGTTTTCATCAAGGATTTCTCTGTACTTTGCCCTGCTCATCTTTCCCTCAATCCTGACTAGTCTCCCAGTCCCTGCCGCTGAAAAACATCCGCACAACATTATGCTGCCACCACCATGCTTCACCATAGGGATGGTGCAAGGATTCCTCCAGAAGTGTCTCTTGGAATTCATGCCAAAAAGTTCAATCTTGGTTTTATCAGACCATAGAATATTCTTTCTCATGGTCTAAGAGTCCATTAGGTGCCTTTTGGCAAACACCAAGCAGGCTGCCATGTGCCTTTTACTGAGAAGTGGCTTCCGTCTGGCCACTCTACCATAAAGGCCTGGTTGGTGGAGTACTGCAGAGATGGTTGTCCTTCTGGAAGGTTCTCTCATCACCACAGATGAACTTTGGAGCTCTGCCAGAGTGACCTTCAGGTTTTTGGTCACCTTCCTTACCAAGGCCCTTCTCCCCCAATTACCCTGATTGGCCGGGCGCCCAGCTCTAGGAAGAATATTGATGGTTCCAAACGTCTTCCATTTAAGAATGATGGAGGCCTCTGTGTTCTTGGGGACCTTCAATGATGCAGAAATTACCCTTCCCCAGATCTGTGCCTTCGACACAATCCTGTCTCTGAGCTCTACGGACAATTCCTTCGACCTCATGGCTTGGTTTTTGCTCTGACATGCACTTTCAACTGTGGGACCTTATATAGACGTGTGCATTTCCAAATCATGTCCAATCAATTTAATTTACCACAGGTGGACTCCAATCAAGTTGTAGAAACATCTCAAGGATGGTCAATGGAAACAGGATGCACTGAGCTCAATTAGAGTCTCATAGAAAAGGGTCTGAACACTTATGTAAATAAGGTATTTCTGTTTTTTATTTGCAATAAATTAGCAAAAAATGCCTAAAAACCTGTTTCCACTTTCTCACCATGGGGTATTGTGTGTAGAGTGATGTGGAACATTTTTTATTTAATCCATTTTAGAATAAGGCTGTAACATAACAAAATGTGGAAAAAGGGTGAGGGGTCTTAATACTTTACGAATGCACTGTACTTCAGCCTGATTTGTCAGCTAGCTAGCCAGACAGTTTTATTTGGCTAACGATAGATAGCTAACTGTTTTTGTAGCTTTCTGAATGTATGTAGCTTGCACTTTAATGGCATCCCTCTGAGATTTTGTTTTATCTTTCCAATCAGGTGGAATATTATGAAGGCATCGCTGATCTCGAACAAGAGTCGCAACATTCGTAGGGCAGAGAAATTCACAGGGTAAAGTTTAATAGTTAACTTCAATTAGATCACTGGAAGGATTTATTGAACAACTGTTTTTCAACACTTAGCCATCTGGTTGGTCATCTACGTGTTGCTAGCTATACATTTAGTTATCTGTCTGTCATATTAAGGTATCTAGCTACAAGTTAACCTTGATCAATCAAATGGATAGGTGTGAGCAATTATGGTAGCTCCAACTGCCCTTAGCTAGGTTTCTTCGCTAGACAGAGAGAGAGAGAGAGAGAGAGAGAGAGAGAGAGACAGACAGACAGACAGACAGACAGACAGACAGACAGACAGACAGACAGACAGACAGACAGACAGACAGACAGACAGACAGACAGACAGACAGACAGACAGAGAGGAAGAAAGTGAGAAAGGATGAAAGTGAGAGAGGGAGAGCGGGAGGTGGGAAGAGAGTGAAAGACAGAGAGAGAGACGGAGAGAGAGAGAGAGAGAGAGAGAAACAGAGAGAAAGAAAACAGAGCAAATGTACTTAGACTAGTATTTCAACAACCCTTGTCTTCTAACTTGTTAGACAATCACATCAAATCGTATTGCGATGCGGGGGACGGACACTATTTGGCATGACAGGCCCATAATTTGCATTCCCAGCACTGAACCCATACCCCTGAAGGCTTGTTACAACTAACCCTGACCCTTGCATTGTTATCTTACATCAATCTACACACACTGGTTATGAACCTGATACAAGTTTGGTGAATCTAACTACAATGCAAGTAATGCCATCACAAAAACAATTTTGGTTAAAAAAGTATTTCTTACCTCCAAATCAGATTCTTGTCAATGAAATCTGCTGTCTATCACAGGTCCGTGTTTCTTCACATGAGGGTTGAGGACTAAACTGAGCATGTGCACAGCCAGTCACATAATTCTAGCTTGTTCCTGATTGGAGATATTGAGAGTGTTACAACTATCCTATGTTACAAACAACCCTGGTCTCCCCTAATTTACTGGCAGACAGTTAATCACCATAAAAACAACGTTTTTTTAGAGTGCAGGCAGGATCCTCCACATACCACTGGTCCTCACAAGCAATTTGTCCAAATAGCCTATTACAGCGCAAATTGCTGTGCAATGCGATGTCTGTCTGTTACCGGCTTGGTTACCAGAACAGCGCATTTCTTACCTTCACCTGGAATCTAGCCGCCATGATAGGAAGGTTTCTTCCATGGTAATCGGAGCGATGCTCCCGGAGAGGATAGAAACTGAAGGGGGGGGGGGGGTGGGGGGTATTTCTGCCCGCCACAAGGAGGGGTGAAAGGAAGATTTGTCTGCATGCATCATCATTAGCCTATAAAATGTCATAGGCTATAACTACAACGGGAAAACAACAACACGTGTAAACACAGACAAATCACACACTGACACGATCACAGACACAGGCTACTCACGAACCAGAGCGTCCATCATTGAAGTGAGCGTTCAATCCGACTGTGCCTCCTTCGATGAATTACACATGATACCCCTACCGTTATCATAACAATAACAACAGGTGCCATGAAGGCAAATATTGCAAAATAGATATTCATAACTCCTGGATGATCACGTTATTTAGATGGAGAAGGCCTTGCTTTAATACGGCATATGTTTTGCGCAATAAAATTGGAAATGGACGCAAGCGCGTAAGGCTATAGTTTACATTATACAACGCAATAGAACAATCATTCCAAATGGAATTAAATTTAGGTCTAAACGATAATCCGATCATGAAAATGCACACACCCCTTTCAGAGTGTTTGCCAGATTATGCGCTTGATAGGCTACTCCCGCCCTCTTGATAGATTTCTCCCGCTCTCCTTTACGGAATCGCATCAACCTTGGACACCGTGCCACGCTTCAGGGATTTAGGTCTCTGCTGGTACACTGCAATATAATGGGGCGGGGGTAAGGGCTACAGTAGTCAGAGCATGTGTAGCCTAATAAACCATGTTAAAGTGGCCTCAGGTAAATGTATATTTTACATAATAAATTACTGCTGTAAAAAAAATGGTAAACAGGACATGCCTGTTTACCACTGTCAGGTGGGATTGCAAATGTTCGTAAATGCTTTACAAAACGTACTTGGGTCTTTGGCCCATTTATTAACAGCAAAGATACCATATTGTAGTGATCATCACTATATGAGTCATTTTCACAATTCCCACCGGGTGCGTTAACCCTATTAGCGCGATGGTGTTTGCCTTTCAATCCAGCGACCCAGGTTCTCTTCCCTGCCCCACCGAAGTGTGAAGGGGCGGAGAAGTAAAAAACTGGAAGGTGCATTCAGAGGGGGCAGTGTCGCGATTCTTGCTATATGAGCCACTTTACAATTCCCATCAAGTGGGTCAACCCATAGAGATGTATAGAGGACTCTAATGCCCAAAAGTCCATTTTAGCATCAAATCAAACTTTATTTGTCACATGCGCTGAATACAACAAGTGTAGACCTTACCATGAAATGCTTACTTACAATCCCTTAAGCAACAGTGCAGTTCAAGAAGAGTTAAGAAAATATTTACCAAATAAACTAAAGTAAAAAATACAAAATAATAAAAAGTAACACAATAACATAACACTAGCGAGGCTATATACACGGGTACCGGTACCGAGTCAGTGTGCAGGAGTACAGGTTAGTTGAGGTAATAGGTACATGTAGGTATGGGTGAACCGATTATGCATAGATAATAAACAGCGAGTAGCAGCAGTGTACAAAAATTTGATTATTTGATTAATTGCACAGCAGTCTTATGGTTTGGGGGTAGAATCTGTTAAGGAGCCTTTTGGTCTTAGACTTGGCGCTCCGGTACCACTTGCCATGCGGTAGCAGAGAAAACAGTCTATGACTTGGGGGACTGGAGTTGCAGGAAGCTTGGCCCCAGTGATGTACTGGGCCGTACGCACTACCCTCTGTAGCGCCTTACGGTCAGATGCCGAGCAGTTGCCATACCAGGTGGTGATGCAACCAGTCTGGATGCTCTCGATGGTGCAGCTGTATAATTTTTTGAGGATCTGGGGACCCTTGACAAATCTTTTGTCTCTACTGAAAAGAGGGGACAACTGTCTTGGTGTGTTTGGACCATGATAGTTTGTTGGTGATGTGGACTCCAAGGAACTTGAAACTCTCGACCCGCTCCACTACAGCCTCGTTAATGTTAATGGAGGCCTGTTCGGCCCGCCTTTTCCTGTAGTCCACGATCAGCTCCTTTGTCTTACTCACATTGAGGGAGAGGTTGTTGTCCTGGCACCACACTGCCAGTTCTCTGACCCCCTCCCTATGGGCTGTCTAATCGTTGTCGGTGATCTGTCGGTGATTATTTACTGTTCAGAAGGGCAGGGTGCACTAGTGTATTGTAATACACTGTACAAAGCATATGGAAGCATGCATTTTCCACTATAGAACACAGTTGCACATGCAAGGGATCCAATCAGGGTGATGTACTCCTTGAAGTCCACAGAACCGTCAGTGTTCTGGTCCAGCATTGTCATCATTCTGCTTATATCAATATAATATAGGAAGACAAAACATTAGGATTTATGTATTTTGTTGTCATTCACACTTAATGACTGACACTCCACACAACCAAAACAGTCAAACACCCTTCTGCTCATGTCAAGAGAATGTGGGCATTTTCACGATCGTTGTAATGAGGAGACCAAGGCACAGCGTGATATGCATACATTCTTCTTTTAATGAAGGAAGAACACTGAATAAACTAACAACACAAACATGCCACTATACAAAATGAGTGCTGACAGGCACACATAGACAAGACCCAACGAAACCAAAAGCGAAAATGGCAACCTAAATAGGATCCCCAATCAGAGACAACGATAAACAGCTGCCTCTGATTGGGAACCAATTCAGGCCACCATAGACATACAATTACCTAGACTTACAACAAAAAAATAGAAATACAAAAAAACCTAGATATACAAAAACCCTAGACAAGCCAAACAAGCATACCCACCCTCGTCATACCCTGACCTCACCAAAATAATAACAAAAACAGAGATAACTTAAGGTCAGGGTGTGACAGGCATGGGATATAAGATCACAAGGAAGACACAATACATTAGGATTTCTGTATTTAACTGTTATTCGCACTGAATGGCTGAGACACCATGCAATATAGCAAGTCAGTCAAAGTTCAATCAAACTTTTTTAGAGTGTATTTTTGATTAAAATCATGACACACTTAAAAGCTTTTACTGCAGTGGGCTAAAGCAGGATCATACAGAGTCTTTCTTGGTAGTCTTAAACAAATCTACCAAAGTATACACCTCACACACATGGTTATGGGCATAAAAAAAAGAAGTCACCTGTACGATGTCAGATATAGAGTTGAAATGTATTATTTTGAGTCTGCATCCCAATATTACACTTTATATACCAAAACCGTTTGCTATAGAAACACTATATTTTTGTCTGTTTAAAAAAAGTAAAGTTTATTAATGAGGAAATTATGCAAAATATTAATAACATTGCACCCATGAAGCCACTAGCCATTTGACTGCGGGAAAGGGCTACATTGATGCTACAGAGTTTTTGTGTATAATTTCAGCCAGTAGTTTTGAAAATAGTGCTCACTAGACAAAATGGTCCCCAAAAATGTTGCACAATTGTGCGCTATGTCAAATCAAATCAAATTGTATTGGTCACATACACATTATTAGCAGATGTTATTGCGGGTGTAGTGAAATGCTTGTGTTCCTAGCTCCAAAAGTGCAGTAGTATCTAACAATTTACAACAATACACACAAATCTAAAAGTAAAGGAATGGATTTAAGAAATATATAAATATTAGGACAATCAATGGCATTGACTAAAATACAAGTAGAATAGAATATTATGAGAATAGAATAGTATTTACATATTGTCACGCCCTGGGCTTAGTATTTTGTGTTTTCTTTATTATTTTGGTCAGGCCAGGGTGTGACATGGGTGATTTATGTGTCTTGTCTTGTTTAGGGGTTTATTAGATTTATGGGGTTGTGTGTGGTATAGTAGTCTAGGAAAGTCTATGGTTGCCTGGAGTGGTTCTCAATCAGAGGCAGGTGTTTATCGTTGTCTCTGATTGGGAACCATATTTAGGCAGCCATATTCTTTGAGTGCTTTGTGGGTGATTGTTCCTGTCTCTGTGTTTGTTGCACCAGCTAGGGCTGTTTCGGTTTTTCATGGTTCTTGTTTTTGTATATTGTTTGTAGTTTCAGCTTTCATTAAAGATGTTTATGAATAACCATGCTGCATTTTGGTCCTCTCTTTTGACAGAAGAAAGCCGTAACACATATGAGATGAGTAAAGCAATATGTACACATTATTAAAGTGACTAGTGTTCCATTAAAGTGGCCAGTGATTCCATGTCTATGTATATTAGGGCAGCAGGGTTGAGGAACTGGGTGGTGGCCGGCTAGTGACGGCTATTTAACAGTCGGATGGCCTTGAGACAGAAGCTGTTTTTCAGTCTCTCGGTCCCAACTTTGGTGCACCTATACTGACCTCGCCTTCTGGATGATGGTGACCATGCCGTGGTTCGGGTGGTTGATGATCTTTTTGGCCTCCCTGTGACATCAGGTGCTGTCCTGGAAGGCAGGCAGTGTGCCCCCAGTGATGTGTTGGGCAGACCGTACCAACCTCTGGAGAGCCCTGCAGTTGTGGGCGGTGCAGTCGCCGTACCAGGCAGTGATACAGCCCGACATGATGCTCTCAATTGTGCATCTCCAAAAGTTTGTGAGGGTCCCAGAGACCAAGACAAATTTCTTCAGCTTCCTGAGGACGAAGAGGCGCTGTTGAGCCGCCTTCGCCACGATCAGCTCCTTCATTTTGTTGACGTTGAGGGAGAGGTTATTTTCCTGGCACCATTCCACCAGGGCCCTCACCTCCTCCCTGGAGGCTGTCTCGTCATTGTTGGTAATCAGGCCTATTACTGTTGTGTCGTCTGCAAACTTGATGATTGAGCTGGAGGCGTGCGTGGCCACGCTTTCATGGGTGTACAGGGAGTACAGGATTGGGCTGAGCATGCACCCTTGTGTGGCCCCTGTGTTGAGGACCAGCAAAGTGGAGATGTTCTCTCCTACCTTCACCACCTGGTGGCGGTCTGTCAGTAAGTCCAGGACCCAGTTGCACAGGTTGGGGTTCAGACTCAGGGCCCCGAGCTTAATGATGAGCTTGGAGTGTACTATGGTGTTGAATGCTGAGCTATAGCCAATGAACAACATTCTTATATAAGTATTCCTTGTGTCTAGATGTAATAGGGTAGTGTACAGTGCGATGGCGATTTCATCGTCTGTGGCTTTATTGGGGTGGTAAGCAAATTGAAGTGGGTCTAGGGTGTCAGATAAGGTTGGGGCGGCAGGTAGGCTAGTGGTTAGAGCGTTTGGCCAGTAACCAAAAAGTTACTGGATCAAGTCCCTGAGCTGACAAGGTTAAAATATGTTGTTCTGCCCCTGAGCAAGGCAGTTAACCCACTGTTGCCTGTGTGCAGTGGATGTTGATAATGGCAGGCCCCTGCACCTCTCTGATTCTGAGCGGTTGGGTTAAATGTGGAAGACACATTTCAGTTGAACAAATGACTCCCCTGTTCCCTAAAGGTAGAGGTGATATGATCCTTAACTAACCTCTCAAAGCACTTCATGATGACAGAAGCTAAGGGGCGATAGTCATTTAGTTCAGTTACCTTTTGCTTTCTTGGGTACAGAAACAAGGTTGGACATCTTGAAGCAAGTTGGGAGAGCAGACTGGGATAGGAAAATAATATATCCGTAAACACTCCAGCCATCTGGTCTGTGTATGCTCTGAGACCGCCGTTATGGATGCCGTTTGGGCCGGCAAGCCTTGCGAGGGTTAACACGCTTAAATGTCTTACTCACATCGGCCACAGAGAAGGAGAGCCCACAGCCCTTGGGTGCGGGCCGCGTTGGTGGCACTGTGTTATCCTCAAAGAAGGCGAAGAAGGTGTTTAGCTTGTCCAGGAGCAAGAAGTTGGTGTCCACGACGCGGCTGGTTTTCCCTTTGTAATCCGTGATTGTCTGTAGACCCTGCCACAAACTCAGCAAAAAAATAAACGTCCTCTCACTGTCAACTGTGTTTATTTTCAGCAAACTTAATGTGTAAATATTTGTATGAACATAACAAGATTCAACAATTGACACAAACTGAACAAGTTCCACAGACATGTAACTAACAGAAATGAAATAATGTGTCCCTGAACAAATGGGGATCAAAATCAAAAGTAACAGTCAGTATCCGGTGTGGCCACCAGCTTCATTAAGTACTACAGTGCATCTCTTCCTCATGGACTGCACCAGATTTGCCAGTTCTTGCTGTGAGATGTTACCCCACTCTCCCAACAAAGGCACCTGCAAGTTCCCGGACATTTCTGAGGGGAATGGCCTTTGCCCTCACCCTCCAATCCAACAGGTCCCAGACATGCTAAATGGGCAGAACGAGCAGTATGGCTGGTGGCATTGTCATGCTGGAGGGTCATGTCAGGATGAGCCTGCAGGAAGGGTACCACATGAGGGAGGAGGATGTCTTCCCTGTAACGCACAGCGTTGAGAATGCCTGCAATGACAAGCTCAGTCCGATGATGCTGTGACACACTGCCCCAGACCATGACGGACCCTCCACCTCCAAATCGATCCTGCTCCAGAGTACAGGCCTCGGTGTAATGCTCATTCCTTCGACGATAAACTCGAATCCGACCATCACCCCTGTTGAGACAAAACAGCAATACACCAGTGAATAGCACTTTTTGCCAGTCCTGTCTGGTCCAGCGACGGGGGGTTTGTGCACATAGGCGATGTTGTTGCCGGTGATGTCTGATGAGGATCTGCCTTACAACAGGCCTACAAGCCCTCAGTCCAGCCTCATGGCCACATTTGCAGTCCTCATGCCTCCTTGCAGCATGACTAATGCACATTTACACAGATGAGCAGGGATCCCGGGCATCTTTCTTTTGGTGTTTTTCAGAGTCCGTCTTTAGTGTCCTAAGTTTTCATAGCTGTGACCTTAATTGCCTACTGTCTGCAAGCTGTTAGTGTCTCAAGGACCGTCCCACAGGTGCATGTTCATTAATTGTTGGAAACGTGTGAAACGGTGTTTAAACCTTTTACAATGAAGATCTGTGAAGTTATTTGGATTTTTATTAATTATCTTTGAAAGACAGGGTCCTGAAAAGGGACGTTTCTTTTTTTGCTGGCGTTTACGTCTCGTGTCTGAGCCATTGAATTGCGACTCCACTTTGTCTCTGTACTGACATTTTGCCCTTTTGATTGCTTACGGAGACAACAACAACACTGTTTGTGTTCAACCATATTTCCAGTCACCTTGCCATGGTTAGATGCAGTGGTTCGCACTTTCAGTTTTGTGTGAATGCTGCCATCTATCCACGGTTTCTGGTTTGGGTAGTTTTTAATAGTCACAGTGGGATCAACATCTCCTATACACTTCCTGATGAACTCAGTTGCCGTGTCCGTTTATATCTCATTGTAGCAGTGGTCGATTGTTTTACCAGAGCAAGTAGTACAGTCAATGTGTTGATAGAACTTCGGTAGCGTTTTGCTCAAATATCATCCATTTTGTATGATATCCTACATCCAGCCCAAAAAATGGTATGATATGATATGTACTTAAGCTCCCGGGCTACATCTTTAACAATAAAAGTTAGCGTTAGAAAAGCATTTTCTATCTCATAAAAGGGCGGATTTTAAAAAAAAGCATACTCAATGGGTACACTTCATTGAAAGTGCTTTTTAGTCCAGGACTATAGGCTTAATCTGTGTCCAGGAAACTGTCCCGAGGTGTTGCAATGACTCACCCCAGCGATGTTGTGCAGCTCTGCCTTGATGAGGTTGGTTAGCTCTTTTTTGTTGAGGGTCTTAGCATCTCCACTACCAGCGTGCTTGTCAAATGTCATGATGATGGCTCCCAGAGAGGCTTCCAGAGGTGTGGGCTGTGCCATGGTTTCTGAGGGTGATGGTGATCCGGGGGTAGAAACTATTATAAGTACGAGGCAAGTAGCTTACATGTGGAATGCCTTATGTTCTGCATAGGAATGAAGAGGACTAAGTAAGTAAGTACATACGTACATAGGTAGGTAGGTAAGAGCTTACCACATGCAGAAGATATGTTAAATTATTAACAGTTTACTACTCAGACAGATTATATCACACAGGTAACTGACATTGCAAATCTTGTTTTAAATGCATGAACCATTGGGACATTTCCAAATATACAGAACATAAAATGTACTAAAGAACTAAACAGTTATGAACAGAGAATGGTGGGATAATGACACACTCTTTGCGAGAGGAAAGGGAATCTAATTTGATTGGTCCTCAACTCCCTGCTCAGGATTTCTGAGATGCAAATGACTTGAAATTGCACATTGAGTGGTTAAGTGAAAGCAACCGACTGTAGACGAAAGTCAAACCTCCCTGGTGTATCTGCGACAGCCGAAAGTCAGACACTGATGTGGTTTTCCAATAGCAGGGCTCACTGCAACATGGTAGTGTTGACATTGTTTATAAAAGTTTTTATTTGTAATGTTGAAATAAACATGTCCCTAACCCCCATATCACACAAACACAAACTGTAAATATATGTGTGTACATTGTACTAACATTTGGTGAGAGAGAGCCTCAAAAACAACATTCAATTGTACATATCCACTGTACACATGAATTGGTTCCTGTTTCAGTCACATCTGGTCAAACAAAAACAGCTTGATGATTGGTTGAAAATAGATCCTCCCACGATGCAGGTGATGGCTGCAGAATGAAGTTGGTGAAAAGCAACTGCAACTGCAGTCGACTGCAGTCAAAACTTTATGACCTTTGATCACATGGTTTTTGTAATGTTCATGCAGTCGCAAATTGGGAAATTTCCATCCCACACTTTGGAAGGTGCCACTCGAACGCGCCCAAAGACTCCCTTTTAATTCCTATTAATATAGCCTAAAGTGTAAAGAGTGATTTTCAGTCATTGTTCTCTTTTTTGTAAACTACCATTACTACCATATTTTTTTGGGGCCGAGGTTGTGGATCTAAAGTTAACCGCCCCATTCTGCCCTCTTTGAAACCCTCTTCCCCAGAGCTAAAGATCCTAATCACGTTCTGCACAGCGCATGTGTTATTTTATGCACACATTCTTTTTAGGCAGAGGCTTCAGGATCTGACTTTTCTGGGCCCTACTTCCTGGTAGCTGGGGGTCCCGGAGATCCTCGACGTTGTGTGCATTCTCTGCTCTACTCGTATAGAGAACGTACAGTTATGAATAGAACTACTGTTCCCCGAATGAGGGAACGAGGTATAACGAGGTATATTGGACTTTCTTGGGCGCCCTGAAGCCTTCTTCACAACAATTGAACCGCTCTCCTTGACGTTCTTCATGATCCAATAAATGGTTGATTTAGGTGCAATCTTACTGGCAGCAATGTCCTTGCCTGTGAAGCCCTTTTTGTGCAAAGCAATGATGACGGCACGTGTTTCCTTGCAGGTAACCATGGTTGACAGAGCAAGAACAATGATTCCAAGCACCCCCCTCCTTTTGAAGCTTCCAGTCTGTTATTCAAACTCAATCAGCATGACAGAGTGATCTCCAGCCTTGTCCTCATCAACACTCACACCTGTGTTAATTTCTTGGTGACATGGGGGCAGTATAGAGTAGCTTGGATGAATAAGGTGCCCAGAGTAAACTGCCTGCTCTCTGTCCCAGATGCTAACATATGCATATTATTAGTAGTATTGGATAGAAAACACTCTGAAGTTTCTAAAACTGTTTGAATGATGTCTATGAGTATAACAGAACTCATATGGCAGGCGAAAACCTGAGAAAAATCCAACCAGGAAGTGGGAAATCTGAGGTTTGTAGTTTTTTTTAACTCAGTCCCTATTGTAGATACAGTGGGATATTGGTTATGTTGCACTTCCTAAGGCTTCCACTAGTCAACCGTCTTTAGAAACTGGTTTGAGGATTCTACTATAAAGGAGGGGCTCATGAGAGCTGTTTAAGTAAGTGGTCTGGCAGAGTGCCTTGGGCTCATGACGCGCGGTCACGAGAGAGTTAGCTCTCGTTCCATTGCTTTTCTACAGACAGAGGAATTCTCCGGTTGGAACATTATTGAACATTTATGTTAAAAACATCCTAAAGATTGATTCTATACTTAGTTTGACAAGTTTCTACGGGCCGTAACGGAACTTTTTGACCTTTTCGTCCGACGTTCGGCGCGACCTGAACGCGCTTTTGGAATTGTTTACCAAACGCCCTAACAAAAGAAGATATTTGGACACAACTGATGGACATTATCGAACAAATCAAACATTTATGGTGGAACTGGGATTCCTGGGAGTGCATTCTGATGAAGATCATCAAAGATAAGTGAATATTTATAATGCTATTTCTCACTAATGTTGACTACCCAATATGGCGGATATCTTTTTGGCTGCTTTGTTGTCTGAACGCTGTACTCAGATTATTGCATGGTTTGCTTTTTCCGTAAAGTTTCTTTGAAATCTGACACAGCGGTTGCATTAAGGAGAAGTAATTCCATGTGTAATACTTGTGTTCTCATCAACATGTATGATGAGTATTTCTGTAACTTGATGTGGCTCTCTGCAAAATCAATGCATGTTTTAGAACTATTGAACGTAACGCGGCAATGTAAAATTTGATTTTTTTTAAATATGCACTTTAGCAACCAAATCATACATGTACTGTATAACATGAAGTCCTATGAGTGTCATCTGATGAAGATCATCAAAGGTTAGTGATTCATTTTATCTCTATTTGTGATTTTTGTACTCCTCTCTTTGGCTGGAAAAATGGCTGGATTTTTCTGAGACTGACCTAACATAATCGTTTGTGGTGCTTTCACTGTAAAACATTTTTTAAATCAGACACTGTGGCTGGAGTACCGAGAATTCTATCTTTAAAATGGTGTAAGATACTTGTATGCTTGAGGAATTTTAATTATGAGATTTTTGTTGTTTTGAATTTGGCGCCCTGCACTTTCACTGGCTGTTGGTGAGGTGGGACGCTAGCGTATCTCAGAGAGGTTAACAAGAGAATCATTGACATGATGTTAGCTGGTCCTTTTGTGCAGGGCTGAAATGCAGTGGAAATGCTTTTCGGTGATTCAGTTCATTTGCATTGCAAAGAGGGACTTTACAATGAATAGCAATTCAATAGATCACACTTCATAACATTCTGGAGTATATGCAAATTGCCATCATACAAACTGAGGCAGCAGACTTTGTAAAAATGAATATTTGTGCCATTCTCAAAACTTTTGGCCACAATTGTACAATCACGCCCCATGCTGGCTCAGAGGGTACCAAACTAGGAGGTCCCCGGCAGCACAAGCACACACTAGTTCCTTCTCCACGGTGGCCTGGATCAGATCCACCGGAGGAAACGCATAGAGCAGGGTTCGAGGTCACGGATAAGCCAAAAGCATCCATTCCCAACAGAGCGCCCAGATCCCTCCTTGAGAAGAACAGACGATCTACGTCAGCCTTGCCAAAAAGGATATCTGGGCAACCACTGTGGGTTGCAGTCTCCAATCCGTAGAGATGGGACCCCCCCTGGAAAGTAGATTCGCACCCACGTCGAGAGATCTGGGAAGATACGTTGCCCTGAGCGACAGGAAATGCAGCCTGCTCCATATGAGCAGATCGAACAGGCAAGGTTTAGGAGAGACAAAGACCACGTCCCCCCGCCTGTGGGTGTACTCCACCGCCGTCCTGTTGTCGGACCTTACCAACACATTCTGTCCCCTTTACGCTGTTGACCAAATCCCTCTTTCCGTGTAGCCCACACACAGCGCTCCCCATCCCAATAAGGATGAGTCTGTTGTGATCACGATGCAGGACACTACCCAGCCCATGAGAACCCCCTGCAACAGCAGTCGCAGATTCCTCCAAGTAGTCAACGCCCATAGGCACGACAGGGAGACTTTGAGCAACCAATGGCAGCAGTGAGATGCATCCAGTAGTGTAATAAATCCCCCAGCGCTGAAACAGACACATCAACAGATGTCCCAGAGGCACCACAGCTATCATAGAGGAACCGTCCCAGACAGAGCCAGAATGCGACCCTCGTCTGTTGGGACAATAATGCATGATTCAGAATTGAGTCCAGAACAAGACCCAGAAACACGAAAAGGAGCAGGACGCACAGAGAACTGCATATTGTGCCCCCTTGTCACCGTCCTCATCACCCATGGTGAAACTGTGCATGCCCACCACTGGACAAAGCATGCTGCCAGACTCCCATTCATTATGTTCTGAATGGACAGAGCACCACCCTAAGGACTGGGATATAAAAAGAAAATGTAATTCTTGTTTTCACAACCTTGTGTCAAAATATGGAGCAGGAACTGTGTTTATCATTCTGCGAAAGAATCAGCTTTCTCCCCACTCTCCTTTGACACAGCACGACATCTGTGCCAAGATGTTCACCGCTGCCCAGAAACATCAAGCCACCCCCTGGCCCAGGGCAATCCACCTCTGGCCTGGACCCTTTCCTTCACACCTCGGGAACTGCCGAGCCGCCCCTGCGATGGATTTTTATGGGAAAAGAACCCGTAGAGCTACATCCTGTTTTTGTTTCTCCTCGAAACGGGCCTGTAAGGACTCCATAGCCGAGCCAAACAACATTGTTGGCAAAACTGGCTCGTCCAAATTCCCTTTCAGGAACTAAACCCTCAGCCTGGTACACTTTGTCCAGCTGATCTGCCAAGAACCAGCTCTGTTTATTCGGAAGCACCGTGCCAGGATTAGCCCCTTTCTTAGCCCCTGGAGCTAAGTATCTCGTCAGCTTTCCATCCATCTGCGGTATGCAAATGAGCCCTGCTGCCTCCATACCCTCTACATTCATAAATTCACCATAACCTGGTAGCACCAGCCTGGCTGAATAAGGAAAATCCCAGGTCGACTTTAGCTCATCTGCAAAATCTTTAAACAGGGGTAAGTGTAACGGATGTGAAGCTAGTTAGCAGTGGTGCACGCTAAATAGCGTTTCAATCGGTGACGTCACTTGCTCTGAGACCTTGAAGTAGTGGTTCCCCTTGTACTGCAAGGGCCGCGGCTTTTGTGGAGCGATGGGTAACGATGCTTCGTGGGTGACTGTTGTTGATGTGTGCCGAGGGTCCCTGGTTCGCGCGAGGGGACGGTCTAAAGTTATACAACGCCAGGGCTTTAAGCTGCCCCAGACTGTCATCCGATTCATACCCTGAAAACCTTCCAGAGCCAACCAGGGATAGTACATCATCGGCTGGGACGACACCGCTATCAACTCCAACCACGGTTGCTGCTCTCTCCCGGCCTCAGACAACCCCATTCCAGAGGTCGTTTCACCGGAAGACCCTTTGCCAGCAGGCCCAATCATAAAGTCAGCCTGACACCCAATGAAAGTTGATCCCAGCCAAAGACAATGGTCATACAAACTGGTCAGAGCCAAATGCCTCCTGAGCATGTTTCCACTCCAGGCAAACAGGACAGCACTCGTGAGTATCTTTCATTTTCATTATGAAACCACATGCCCAAGGGCACAGTCGGAGGTTCAAACTTGGCTGGTTAGCCTTTTACAGCAGTGGGCTAAAGCAGGGTGTAACGATTTTCGTTGGTGGAAGGAGAGGAGGACCAAAGTGCAGCGTGATACATATCCATAATACTTTTAATCAAGAATGAATACACGAACAAAAAACAACAAAACGATAAACTAACAGTTCTGACAGGTGCAACAAACACTAACCAGAAAATAATCACCCACAACTCAAAATGGGAAAACAGGCTACCTAAGTATGGCTCTCAATCAGAGACAACGATAAACAGCTGCCTCTGATTGAGAACCATACCAGGCCAAACACATAGAAAAAGAAAACCTAGACCTACAACATAGAATACCCACCCACATCATACCCTGACCAAACTAAAAATAGAAACCTACAAAACAATCTACGGTCAGGGCGTGACAGTAAAGGTGCGGACTCCGGCCGCAAAACCTAAACCCATAGGGGAGGGTCTGGGTGGGTATCTGTCCGCGGTGGCGGCTCTGGCGCTGGATGTGGACCCCACTCCACATATAGTCTTGGCCCACTTAAGTGGCGCCTTTGGAGCGGCGACCCTTGCCGCCGACTTTGGACTGGGGACCCTTGCAGCGGGCCCCAAATAGATGGGAGACTCCGGCAGTGCCGGACAGGCGGGAGACTCCGGCAGCACCGGAGTGAAGGGCGAGGACGCAGGCACAGGACGCACTGGGCTCTGCAGACGCACTGGAGACACAGTGCGCAGAGTTGGAGCAGGATAACATGGGCAGAGGAGATGCACTGGAGACCAGATGCCATCCCTCCGCCCACTCTAGCGCGGCCGATTCGAGGAGCTGCGATGTAACGTACCGGGCTGTGAACATGCACTGGAGACACCGTGCGCTCCACCGCATAACACGGTTAAGCACAGGGAGTTGGCTCAGGTCTCCTACCTGACTCCGCCAATCTGCCCGTGTGCCCCCCCCAAGACATTTTTGGGTCTGCCTCTCGGGCTTCCTTGCCAGCCGTGTTCCCTCAAATCGCTGGCTCCCTTTTCTTGCTGCCTCCACTCTCCTGGTCATGGTCATGGTCATGTTTTTCTGTAATAAAAGGGCTTATTACAGGCTGGCATGGTTACACGTGGTCTGGGCTGGCGTGGTTACACGTGGTCTGCGGTTGTGAGGCTGGTTGGACGTACTGCCAAATTCTCTAAAACGACATTGGAAGTGGCTTATGGTACAGAAATGAACATTACATTCTCTGTCTGTCAACAGCTCTGGTGTACATTCCTGCAGTCAGCAAGCCAAGTGCACACTCCCTCAAAACTTGAGACATCCGTGGCATTGTGTTTTGTGACAAAACAGCACATTTTAGAGTGGCCTGTTATTATCTCCAGCACAAGGTGCACCTGTGTAATGATCATGCCGTTTAATTGATATGCCACCACTGTCAGGTGGATGGATTATCTTGGCAAAAGAGAAATGCTCACAAACAGGGATGTAAACAAAATGTGTGCACAAAATTGGGAGAGAAAATGAGAGAAATAATCATTTTATGTGTATGGAACATTTCTTGGATCTTTTATTACAGCTCATGAAACATGGCACCAACACTTTATTGTTCAGTATAGTTCAAAGAACGTTAAGAAACAACATTTAACTGTGGAAATGTCAGTACTTCAGCATAACGTTTCCTTCAGGTTTCCACATGGTTCTATTTAAATTCATGCTCTCAAATTTTCCAAGAAAGTTAAGAAAACTACATAAAAAAATCACAAGAAAACATTCTTAGAACGTTCTCTGAACATTACCAAAGTTATCTAAAAACATATAATTTCCATTCTCAGCATCATCATACTCCCAGGAAACTTCAAAGGAACCAGAGTAAAACATTCTCAGAACCTCCCTGCAAGCTAAAATTAAACATTCCCAGAACAGGCAACATTTTCACTTCTTTTCTCAGAAGGTTTAAAAAACGTTTAGGTTTACTGATCAGGAAACCTATGGCTTCGTTCCCAAAATCAATGTTAAACCAAAAATATACAGTGCCTTGGAAACTATTCATAGCCCTTGGATTTCTTCACATTTTATTGTGCTGCAAAATGTATTTAATTGTCTTTTTTTGTTGTCAACAATCTACTCAAAATACTCTGCAATAATTTTTTTTTAAAGAATAATACAAACTAGATCACTAAAATATAGTTGTTGCATAATTATTCAGCCTAAATTAGTTCAGGAGTAAAATTTGGCTTAATTAATAAATTACATAACAAGTTACATGGACTCACACTGTGTGAAATAATAGGGGTTGACATCATAAAGAAGGGTAGTGATTGGTAGATGGGTAACAATATCAAATCAGACGTTAAATATCTCTTTAAGCATGGTCTAGTTAACAATTATGCTGTAGATTATGTATTAAACCACCCAGACACACAAAATATACAGTCATCCTTATAAACTGAGCTGCAGGACAGGAATGAAACTGCTCAGGGCTGTTACCATGAAGCCATTGGTGATTTTAAAACAGTTACAGAGTTCAATGGCTATGATGGGATAAAACTGAGGATGGGATCAACAACATTGTAGTGACTCGACAATAATGACTTAAATGATAGAGTAAAAAAATAAATTAAATACAGAATAAAAATTCTCCAATATATGCATCTTGTATTTTATTTAACTTTTATTTAAGTAGGCAAGTCAGTTAAGAACAAATTCTTATTTACAATGACAGCCTACCCTGGCCAAACCCCAACCTTGACAACGCTGGGCCAATTGTGCGCCGCCCTAGGGGACTCCCAATCATGGCCGGTTGTGATACAGCCTGGAATAGAACCAGAATCTGTAGTGACACCTCTAGCACTGAAATGCAGTGCTTTAGACCGCTGCGCCACTCGGGAGCAGAGGCCTATGCAACAAGGCACTAAAATAAATGCAAAAAAAAACCATGGCAAAGGAATACACTTTGGGGCCTAAATTCAAAGCATTATGTTTGGGGCAAATTGATTGACATCGGCTAATACTGGGGAGTTTTCATGGATAAAAAGAAGCGGGATGTAGCAAAGCGTAGGCAAAATCGTAGAGGAAAACCTGCTTCAATCTGCTTCACACCAGACACTGGGAGAGAAATTCACCTTTCAGCAGGACAATAACCTACTATACAAGGCCAAATCTACACTGGAGTTGCTTACCACAGTGAACGTTCCTGAGTGGCCAGGTCACAGTTTTGACCTAAATCTGCTTGAAAATCTATGGCAAGACTTGAAAATTGCTGTCTCGTGATGATCCACAACATCTTGACAGAGGTTGAAGAATGATGAAGATAATAATGGGATTATATTTTTCAATCCAGGTCTGTAAAGCTCTTAGAGACTTACCCAAGAAGACGCACAGGTCAGCTGTAATCGCTGCCAAAGGCTTTTATTACATATTTTAGTTGTTTAATTTCTATCAATCTTTAGATAATATTTACAATTAAATCCATTTTCATCCCACTTTGTAACACAATAAAATGTGAAGAAATCCAAGGGGCATGAATACTTTTGCAAGGAACTGTAACATAACCACAACATTCAAGGAACCAAATGTGCTAGCTGGGTCGCCTCTTTGGTTCGAGACCTGGACAAAACTGATTCTTTGCATGTGTCTTTAGAACAGCATGCTCATGAATGAGAGTGCATGCAACCGCGTTCCTGTCCCAACTTCTGAATGCATCAAGAACTGTAAACCTCGCCAACAGGCAACATCTCAAGAGGAGATATTTTGTTTGTAATGCACGCGTTTGTAATTTATCAGTCATATCTTGTGTTGTTTTTGTTTAGAAAAATATGTATGTAATTCTTAGACAAACTTTAAACTTTTAAAGAAGAACGGATTTTGTGAAGACTATGAAGACACGTCTAGCCTATGGAGAGAAGGCTTGAGAATGTGTGATGCATTTGCATCAGTGGATGTCATCCAATATGACAAGACAAAAAGGCAAATATTGCTTTCCTTCTTTACTTGTTATTTTTTACCCTTATTTACTCTCACTGTTAATCAAAAAGTGTAATTAGAAAAACTATTTGTCGACAAGGAGCCAAATGTCCCTAATCTCAAAGTGGCTCTTAGGCCATTTAGGTGAAACATAAGTATCTAAATTGTGAAATGACATAAAAATAATAGTCAACAATGGTCGGTCTACAATAAAGTTCATAACTCAATTGCTACAATAGTACTACTACTACATCACCAACAGACCTACTCCTTACAATCTTCCTGAATTGACTGAGCTGAAATGGAATTGACCCCAAGCCTGGTATCTATCAATATAGAAATAAGATGATTATTTAAACATATTGGGAAATCTTTATACAGAGAATGTCTATCATCCTCATCACCTGGATATAGTGCAGATGCCCATCTGTCACTTGTTTTGGGCTATGTAGTATAGACTATAGATTACAATCTCAAAGACCTATTCCCCACCGCAAACTCTCTGTTACATCAAACATAAATTACCCCTTGGCTTTGAAATGTGCCTATGTCTCTATTGCTATCTGTGTCTGCACTTCAGGAGCCCTAATTCTCCTTGCATAAGCACTTCACATAGTGGTATGGCCAACAGCCAGCCTGGTCACCGGTGATACAAGTCACTATTCGATGTCCTTCCATGTCGGAGGACGTCGGGAGATGACGTGGAAACCAGGCACTTACCTTCAAGTAGGTTTTGGTTTTGCTAGGGTGTTGTGGATGGGTGTAAGCCTCTGATTCCAAAGGTTGCGAGTTCGAATCCAGAGATAGAAAGTTGTTTTTTCGATTTTTGTTTTAAGCCTATGCCAAACCATTCCGAGTTAATGCCTAAACTTAACCTTAAACACTTCGAATTTTGACATTTGAGAAACATGGATGAACATCTAATTCTGATGTGAGACTGAGCGCTAGCTGCAACAGCAACATTCTTGTTATTCGTTTTCACTCTCCTCTGTGGTGCCCAGCTGTTGCTTTGATTGACAGGCCTTCGATACAGTCTTTCCAAAGAATGTCCATGTGCTTATTGCTTCCTTCAAGGCACACACACACGCATACACAATAAATTGTACACTGACTCATTAGCTCACAGATTAGTTGAAAAGACCAGGTTGTGTCAAAGCTACTGAAATGACATCACTGAAATGTCATCAGCGATCTGTGGAGTAGTGAAGGGTATTTGTATTATGGATCCCCATTGGATCTGCCAAATCAGCAGGTACTCTTCCTGGGGTCCAGCCAAATTAAGGCAGTTTATAAAATTTTTAAAACATTACATTCACAGATTTCACAACACACTGTGTGCGGTCAAGCCCCTACTCCACCACATATCTACAGTACTGTAAGCAAGTTCAGGGAGTGTTTTGATAAATAAACGCAACATAATACAAAACAAGAAACACAAACAACGCACAGACATGAAACAGAAACAGAAACAATTAACGCCTAGGGAAGGAACCAAAGGGAGTGACATGTATAGGGAAGGTAATCAGGGAAGTGATGGAGTCCAGGTGAGTCTGATTATGCGCAGGTGCGCGTGAAGTAGCTACCTAGTAGCTACCTAGTAGCTAATATCAGGGTGAAAGTCACGCTAAGCACACACATACAAACAACAGTAAACCCATCATCAGTACTTTTAATCAAAAATGAACAATTGTCAGTTTTATAGCTTCAAAACAGAAGTCCAAACTCTAAGTGCATGTCACGCCCTGGCCTTAGAGAGCCTTCTTATGTCTCTATTTGTTTGGTCAGGGTGTGATTTGGGTGGGAATTCTATGTTCTTTATTTCTTTGTTTCTGGCCGAGTGTGGTTCCCAATCAAAGGCAGCTGTCTATCGTTGTCTCTGATTGGGGATCATACTTAGGCAGGCCTTTTTCCCCACCTGTGATTGTGGTTAGTTGTCTATGTGTAGTGGCCTGCGAGCACTACGTAGCTTTAGCTTGTCTACCTACTTTTTTTTTAATTACATTTTTTTACAGTTAACCCACCTTTTGGGGAAAAATGCATTGAAAGTATAGGGTGCGTTGCTTTTTTCACCTCGATCAGAGTTTACCTGTAACGGATCCCCCGTTACTGCTGCTCATTCTGTTCTCCAGTTCCGAAGGTCTACTCACCGGTTTTCTAGGCTTCACTGAACAGGTTTCATTGTCATAAACCCTGGACTGTCTTGTCTGATTACACACACCTGGTTCCCATTTCCCCTGATTAGTATGCTATATATGTGCCCTCTGTTCCCATGTCCTTTGGTTGTGTGAGTACCTACACGGTGGTACAGCGGTTATACTGCGTGCTTTATAAATGGTTTTATTATGGTTATCGGCCTGTGTCGTTCAACAAGGTTTACCCTCGCTCTTTTGTTTGGGTACAGCCCAGTGTTTTTGTACATATTAAAAAACCCTATTGTGTATTCCTTTGCCTGTCTCCAAATCCTTTATACCAGCGTGACATTACCCACCTATTTTTTTACCACTACATCACAGGCTGCATCATTACATTGCCATACGGTACATAACTGTCGCAAACCATGCACCGCATCACAACAAAAATAATCACACTACACGTTAGCACCTTCTTCTGTGGTTTATCTACTTCTGTTTCTGATACAGCATGGCAAAGCAAGTTGGAAAAATTCCACGCATGGACACACTTCATACACTGCAACCTAGTCCGGCAGATGAGTCGCAGCAGTGCAGATTGCCTCCCATTGAAATTAATGGATTTCCGTAACAGCAGTTGGTGTGCACTAGGCTTAAAGGAACATTCCATTCGGAGTATGATAGTAGGTGCCAGGTGCACTGGTTTCAGTGTGTCAAGAACTGCAATGCTGCTGGGTTTTTCATGCTCAACAGTTTCCCCATGTGTATCAAGAATGGTCCACCACTCAAAGGACATCCAGACAATTTGACAATCTGAGGGAAGCATTGGAGTCAACATTGGGCAACATCCCTGTGGAACGCTTTCGACACCTTGTAGAGTCCATGCCCCGATGAACAGAGGCTCTTCTGAGGTGCAACTTATTAGGAAGGTGAACACTCAGTGTATTTAAAACATGCCTGTTTCCTTTAGGTCTAGGTTGAATACTATTTAGGCTAACATAACAAATGAATGACCACATTCAATGTAGAGGAATGGGGTGATGATGGGCAGGATGAGGCTATAGCTTTAAAAAAAAATAGCCTATAGATAGGCCTATAGGGCTATCATATTAAAAATATCAATGTGTTACATTGCGCTGGGTTACATGTTGGAATGGAATGACATGATGTATTGCATTGAGTGCTGAATGTTGTTGTGAGGATATAAAGCATAATAAGAGTGGTCCAACAGGGCAAAAATGCGGACAAATCAGACACCTGAAAAAAAATGGTAGCAATCTGTTTCTGGTAGCCTTGGCTTTACTGCCAGCATGCATCATCATCAGCCTGTAAAATGTCATAGGCTATAACAAAACATGTTAACACAGACAAAACACACTGACATGACCACAGACACAGTATACTCACTAATACGAACCAGAGCATCCATCATAGAAGTGAGCGTTTTCAAATCCGACTCTTGCCTCCTTCGATAAATTATACATGGTACCCCTAACCGTTACTATCACAAAAATGCAAGGTGCCATAAAGGCAAATACTGCAAAATAGAAATTCATAACTGCTATTTAGATGGAGTAGGCCTAGCCCTAATATGGCATCGGTTTTGAGCGATAAGATTACTGAAACTGGACACACGCACGTACTGTAGGGCTATAGCAGTTCACGATAGAAAAATGAATCCAAATGGAAGAGAGACATTGAATTTGTAATGAAATTAAACGGAAACGACCACGAAAATACATACACTGTTCCAAATGCTGCCAGATGATGCGCTAATGTGACTCCCGAGCGCCCAGATGTCTCCCAACCTTCCTTTATCGAAGCGCATCAGACGATTCAGGGGCCTCTGTCTTTGCTATACACGGTATGTAATATAATGGGGCGGTGGGTGAGAAGAGCTGCAGTAGTCACACCATGCACAATAAACCCTGTTTAAAAAGAGTGGTCTCTAAAATCATTTATTGCAATTCAATTAATCAGATATTTTACATAGGAAATTGCTACTGCTTCACAAACAGAATAAAAAGAGCACTGTAGTAGGCCTAGCCAATGATCTATATAAACACTAGATTGCTGATGCTATGTATTGGTCAATGAGAGGCCCTGAAGCCATATTGGTTGTCCTCCATAGGAATGAATGTTATTCTTCAGTTCATAAATTATATTTTATCAGTATACATGTCGTTGGTAGTAGCCAACATCCCTGTTAGCCACACAGGTGGGATTGCAATGTTCATAAACGCATGCGAAACAATCAGCTTTCCAAACATTGATCTCTGTTTGGGTCTTTTGCCTTATAAGCAGCCAGGGGCATAGGGCTGGGTGGACACAGGCTCACCCACTGGGGAGCCAGGCCCCGCCAAGCCCACCCAATCAGATTGAGCAAAAACAAAAGAATAATACATTATTAGTTAAAAAATACTCCCCAGCATTCATTGCGTTACCGGTGAGAACTATACAATATGCTCTCCATACCTTTGCTAAGAATTAAACTACGGTGTTTAACATACTACAAAGAACTCTGATTGTAAAATGTCTACACTTTTTAGTCAATAGGCTATGGCTATCCATACCTGTGCATCCCTACTTCTTGGTCACCTACAGTGGGGCAAAAAGTATTTAGTCAGCCACCAATTGTGCAAGTTCTCCCACTTAAAAAGATGATAGAGGCCTGTAATTTTCCTCATAGGTACACTTCAACTATGACAGACAAAATGAAAAAGAAAAAAATCCAGAAAATCACATTGTAGGATTTTTAATGAATTTATTTGCAAATTATGGTGGAAAATAAGTATTTGGTCAATAACAAAAGTTTATCTCAATACTTTGTTATATTCCCTTTGTTGGCAATGACAGAGGTCAAACGTTTCCAGTAAGTCTTCACAAGGTTTTCACACACTGTTGCTGGTATTTTGGCCCATTCCTCCATGCAGATCTCCTCTAGAGCAGTGATGTTTTGGGGCTGTTGCTGGGCCACACGGACTTTCAACTCCCTCCAAAGATTTTCTATGGGGTTGAGATCTGGAGACTAGGCTAGGCCACACCAGGACCTTGAAATGCTTCTTACGTAGCCACTCCTTCTTTAGCCGGGCAGTGTGTTTGGGATCATTGTCATGCTGAAAGACCCAGCCACGTTTCATCTTCAATGCCCTTGCTGATGGAAGGAGGTTTTCACTCAAAATCTCACGATACATGGCCCCATTCATTCTTTCCTTTACACGGATCAGTCGTCCTGGTCCCTTTGCAGAAAAACAGCCCCAAATCATGATGTTTCCACACCCATGCTTCACAGTAGGTATGGTGTTCTTTGAATGCAAATCACCAAAAAAATAGAATATTATCTGCTATGACTACAAGGTCCGATAGGAATTCAGGGAACTCAATGAGGAACGCTGTATATGGCCCAGGAGGCCTGTAAACAGTAGCTATAAAAAGTGATTGAGTAGGCTGCATAGATTTCATGACTAGAAGCTCAAATGACGAAAACGTCTTTTTTTGTAATTGAAATTTGCTATCGTAAATGTTAGCAACACCTCCGCCTTTGCGGGATGCACGGGGGATATGGTCACTAGTGTTACCAGGAGGTGAGGCCTCATTTAACAGTAAATTCATCAGGCTTTAAGCCATGTTTCAGTCAGGCCAATCACATTAAGATTATGATCAGTGATTAGTTCATTGACTATAATTGCCTTTGAAGTAAGGGATCTAACATTAAGTAGCCCTATTTTGAGATGTGAGGTATCATGATCTCTTTCAATAATGACTGGAATGGAGGTCTTTATCCTAGTGAGATTGCAAAGGCGAACACCGCCATGTTTAGTTTTGCCCAACCTAGGTCGAGGCACAGACACGGTCTCAATGGGGATAGCTGAGCTGACTACACTGACTGTGCTAGTGGCAGACTCCACTAAGCTGGCAGGCTGGCTAACAGCCTGATGCCTGGCCTGCACCCTATTTCATTGTGGAGCAAGAGGAGTTAGAGCCCAGTCTATGTTGGTAGATAAGATGAGAGCACCCCTCCAGCTAGGATGGAGTCCGTCACTCCTCAGCAGGTCAGGCTTGGTCCTGTTTGTGGGTGAGTCCCAGAAACAGGGCCAATTATCTACAAATTATATATTTTGGGAGGAGCAGAAAACTTATTTCAACCAGCGATTGAGTTGTGAGACTGCTGTAGAGCTCATCACTTCCCCTAACTGGGAGGGGGCCAGAGACAACGATGCCGACACATCTTTCTAGCTGATTTATACTCTGAAGCTATGTTGCGCTTGGTGACCTCGGACTGTTTCATCCTAACATCATTGGTGCCAACGTGGATAACAATATCTCTTATACTCTCACCAGTTTTAGCTTTAGCCAGCACCATCTTCAGATTAGCCTTAACGTCGGTAGCCCTGCCCCTGGTAAACAGTGTATGATCGCTGGATGAGTCATTTTAAGTCTAATACTGCGGGTAATGGAGTCGCCAATGACTAGAGTTTTCAATTTGTCAGAGCTAATGGTGGGAAGCTTCGGCGTCTCAGACCCCGTAACGGGAGGAGTAGAGACAAGAGAAGGCTCGGCCTCAGACTCTGACTCGCTGCTTATTGGGGAAAACCAGTTGCTTATTGGGGAAAACCGGCTGAAAGTTTGTCTGCTGAATGAGCGACACCGGTTGAGCATTCCTACAGCATTTCCCTCCAGAAACCATGAGAAAGTTGTCCGTCTGCGGGGACTGTGCGAGGGGATTTATACTAACGTTACTATCTGTACTTACTGGTGGGACAGACGCTGTTTCATCCTTTCCTACACTGAAATTACCCTTGCCTAACGATTGCGTCTGAAGCTGGGCTTGTAGCACAGCTATCCTCGCCGTAAGGCGATCGTTCTCCTGTATATTATGAGTTCAGCGACTACAATTAGAAGGCATCATGTTTATGTTACTACTTAGCTTCGGCTGTTGGAGGTCCTGACAAACCACGTCCAGATAAAGGGTCCGGAGTGAAAAAGTTGAATGAAGAAAAGTTGAGTGAGGGAAAGAAACAAAAATAAACGGTAATTAAAAAGTAAAAACCGTAAAGTTGTCAGGTAGCAAAGTAAGGTTGTCAACAAAACGCACAGCAACACATAAACAAGTCTGCAAGTTGTGACCGGAAATGGCGTAAACAGTTTCATTCATCTACCAGTATAACCAGTGCAACTATGTGAAAAACGTTATTCCACATACAAAACCCTTATTCACACAAAACACTCAAAGTAAACACCCGAAAAACCAAATTAAAATGAAACTGCCATTTATTAATGTAGAATGTAATGTACAAAGCAGATGGAAGCAGGCAGGTCTTTACATCCAATCACATACTCCTCAACAGGGCACAGTTGTATGCGTAGGCAAGGGATCCAATCAGGGTAATGTACTCCTTGAAGTCCACGGAGCCGTCAGCATCCTGGTCCAGCATCGTCATCAGGTCATCCACTTCAGGACCACCCTTCTGCTCATGCAAATGTAATATAGGATCATTTACATTTTAGTCATTTAGCAGAGCAACTTACAGGAGCAATTAGGGTTAAGTGCCTTGCTCAAGGGCACATTGACAGATTTTTCATGTAGTAGGATCACAAGTAAAGAAAGACAATACCTTAACATTTCTGTATTTAATTGTCATTCGCACTGAATGTCTGAGACTCCATGCAATATAGAATCAGTCAAAGTTCAATCAAACAAACCATTAAATTGTTTTTATTCAAAATCACAACACACTTAAAGGGTTACTTCAGGATTTTGGCATTGAAGACCTTTATCTAGAACCCAGAGTTAGATGAACTCGTTGGCACAATTTCTATGTCAACTCAAATGAATACAAAACATTCCTTGTCCTCTCTTATGTTTTTGTGAACAGTATGCCTTCATATATCATGCATGTATCATGCAACAACAACTGCATATAGAGAGAATGGTAAATGGTTTAAGTTATCTAAGTTCATTGAAAGTCTTTTCTATTACACTGTCCGTGGCATTTAATTGAATGGCAGGGTGTGTCCATGCTCTCTTTGTCTTGCAGTAAATACTTGCAATCCAGATCAGGTTATATTTTAGTTTATCCTGTTTATGGCTTGTTATAGTGGTGTCATTAAAAGCACAGCCTCTCTAACCGTCATTTAAAACAGGCATTTTTTAAGTCAAATCAAATGTTATTTGTCACATGCTTCGTAAACAACAGGTGTAGACTAACAGTGAAATGCTAAACGTTTAGCCCAGTGACTAAGAGAGTATGTGTTTATACTGTTGTTTTGATTATACAACAGTATAAATATGACTTGGCTAAGTCATCTGAAGAGCTGAAGGACTAATGTGACTGATGATAAACCATGAGATTTAAAAACCCTCATAATTACTCACCCCTATCAAAATGAAACCTACAGTTTTATTGCTTCTAAAAAGTAGTGCGTAATCATTTTGTAACTTCGGTGAACTATCCCTTTAATATTTCAAATACACACTGTGGACTCAATTCAAATGTACGCCCTTGGCTGGATTCATGTAGTTGCACTTTTTCCCATGGACAAATCAAATCCCAAAATGGTTTTGTGCACTGTGAATACCTCCTTGACATCCTCGCAGGTGGATGCTTCAATTTGACAGATGTTTTTATGGGATACCAATTTCACTGTGAGAAACATTTCTGAAATCTTCTCATGACATTCTCCATTTGAACGCTAGGCTCACTACACAAAGCCACTTTCCCACAACTTTAGCTGCTTACAAAAAGTGGGTTGCAAAAGATATTTGATAAATGCCATTCACAGCTAATTAAATGTTTCTGCAAGGCACAAAACACCAGGGAAATCATGACAGTTGCAGAAGGTTTTTGTAGTATAAAAAGAAAGAAAGTTGCATATGTACTGTATGTTCCCAACAACTGGCTAATCCTAATAACCAGCGTTTTGGCAACACAGTGCCTTCAGGTTTTAGTGTATCAACTATTTATCTTGGGTATGGGCAGTTTGGTTTGGCTGTTTGTCTCTCTCTCTCTGACCTTGTAGATATTCAAGTTGAACTTGTTTGGTTGTGACATTTTAGTTTAATATCATCGGAGTTATACAAATAGAGAACCCTCATGCATGATATGCAGCACAAATGATCTCTATCTAAGGTTAAGCCATGGGTAGAGGAGCACAATGAGGCTCAAAGAGCCATTGAATGTCATGTGTGAGTCATACACTGATGACACATACAGAAATTAAGAGTGGGAAAGAGTTAGGAGCAGGGCCATTTGGAGGCCCAAAGCGAGACTTTGTGTCAAACTACTTGCAATTCCACTCATTTTGCCCCGTGGAGGTCAGGCCCCTGGGCACATGCCTTGTTGGTATTTGGCCATGATTTGGCCTACAACAAATTTAGATAGCTGGCTAGACTGGTGTACCAATCTAAAAAGTGTTAGCTGACATGGCTAATTGAGTGGCTGTCAGTGACTGACATAACAAGAGAAACATTGCTGATGCAGAACCAAATTTCAAACAAATACAAATATTTCGGGTGGGGGGGTTGCATCCCCCTAGCAGCTTGGGGCCTAAGCAACCGCATATGTTGCTCATGCCTGGAGCAGATTGAGAGGGAAAAGGGTGTAGACCGAAAAGGGTGGGTTTTTTTTAAGAAGCTGGGTGTTGTCACTAGGTGACCCTCCCTGTATGCCCATGTCTTTTTGGTCACCAAATTATTTCAAACACATTTATGCACACACACACACACACACACACACACACACACACACACACACACACACACACACACACACACACACACACACACACACACACACACACACACACACACACACACACACACACACACACACACACACACACACACACACACACACACACACAGAGATCACCAGAGATCAAGAGGGAGGGAGAGTCTGGTTAGGGAAATTATTTTTTAAACTAGGCAAGTCATTTAAGAACAAATTCTTATTTATAATGATGGCCTACCAAAAGGTAAAAGACATCCTGCAGGGATGGGGGCTGGGATCATTTTTATTTTTTAATGAAATATAAATATAGGACAAAACACACATCACGACAAGAGAGACAACCCAACACTACATAAAGAGAGACCTAAGACAACGACATAGCAAGGCAGCAACACATGACAACACAGCATGGTAGCAACACAAAACATGGTACAAACATTATTGGGTACAGACAACAGCACAAAGGGCAAGAAGGTAGAGACAACAATACATCACACAAAGCAGCCTTAACTGTCAGTAAGAGTGACCCTCTTTGAACGAAGAGATTGAGATGAAACTGTCCAGCTTGAGTGTTTGTTGCAGCTTGTTCCAGTCACTAGCTGCAGCGAACTGAAAAGAGGAAAGACCCATGGATGTGTGTGCTTTGGGGACCTTTAACAGAATGTGACTGGCAGAACGGGTTAGGGCAGAGAAGCAAGACAGAGAAAAAGAACGGAATGAAATGGGAGAGATAAAGAGAACTCTGCCATTTCATCAGCTTCCCCATCATCGCTGCAGTTCTAAACAACCGCATTTAAAACTCTATTTTAAATCTTTCACTTATAGTACAGTAATCTGTCATTGAAGATATTTCACTAGAGGGCATAAAAACATGACTTCTATTGAAGAAATGAACCTAACCATCCATAAGTTTCAATGTCGCACAATAAAACTGTTGCACCCCTCCATTAGGATCGCTTTACATGATGGTTGTAGAGGCAGATTGCTATTTAACTACGCAGTGTTGATATGTGGAGCTGCCAAATATACATTACCGCTTTTCTCAAATGTATCTAGATGTACAGGAAAACATAAGAACATGTGGCATAAGAATCTATTTTAAATGATTTTCATGAGACGTTTCCATTAGCTAACCCGCTAATATAAAAAATGTGCTGTAGGCTACAGTCAGTCCGTGGAAAGATTTTTCGACAGGGGTGCAGGATTTTTTTTGTCTGATTAAGATATTTATTCTTTAATTTCCGAGGGAGGTATATACTCAATCCCCTGGCTGTCAGTCCTTCCCAACCTGCTTGCACAAATAAGAGTAATTTTTCAACAAGCACCCTGTCTAGCCCACACAACAAACTTGTTGGCTAGTTAGTTACTCAATGTCAAAGAATAATGTGCATGTTTTGCTGAAAATGTGAAACCTGTATATCTGATTTTGACTGAATATCAGAAAGCTACACATCTAGCTAGGGCTACAGATGTAGGATCTAAATTTGAGCCAGTTTGCTACAGCAGGAAAATAATTCTGCAGTAAGAGGACATGTGAAGTATGTGGAGTTTGTAAGGGAAAATCAAGTCTGAAATTTCAAAGTGGAAATCAAATTTCAGAATCTTCAAATATAGTGTAGCCTCAAATACACTACAAGTTAAACATTTCCTGCATTGCAGGAAAGTTCTCCAGCAACAGGTTGATCAAATTAAGATCCTACAAAACCTATTCACAAAACCCTTATTCACACAAAAAACTCACAAAATAAACAACCGAACAACAAACTTGTCTGGTTCAAGTCAACCAGCATGTTTTTTCCGCACTCCTGCTTTTGCTATTCTCTCTCTTGCTAGTCCTCCCGGTTTAGACCCTTGCCTGTTTTCTGGACTCTGTACCTACTGGACTCTGATCTGGTTTGAACCTTTTGCCTGTCTACGACAATTCGCTTGCCTATCCCTTTTGGAACTAATAAATATCACACACTCAAACCATCTGCCTCCCGTGTCAGCATCTGGGTCTGGCCCTGAGCCCTTATAGGAACTGCTAGCATGCTAGTAGATACCACAGACTTCTAGTCATACAGATCAAGCCTAGTCCTAGATTTAAAAAGAAAAACTATGGTTAATAGTAGCAAGCACATTCAGATTACTTCATTGAGCAAAACATTTATTTTAATAATGGAGAATTTTCTAAATTGAAACAAACCACCTGCAACTGGACACTGAAATTTTTGGCCGAATCGAGAAAGAATATTGTTTCGTAAAGGATGGTTGGTTGAATATTCCCTGTGCTACGCCAAACAAATCAAAATCAAATCAAATCAAATTTTATTTGTCACATACACATGGTTAGCAGATGTTAATGCGAGTGTAGCGAAATGCTTGTGCCTATCCTCTCACAGGCCTGGGCACTCCAGTCCTCAGGGGCCTGATTGGTGTTACACTTTTGCCCTAACACACCTGACTCCAATAATCAACTAATCATGATCTTCAGTTAAAAATGCAATTTGTTTAAATCAGGTGTGTTTGCTAGGGATAGGGGAAAAGTGTGACACCAATCAAGCCCACAGGGACTGGAATTGCTCAGGCTTTATAGTACTGTAATCTGTCATTACAATGATATTCCACTAGAGGGCATAAAAACATAACTTTTGGATGGTCCATTTCATCAATAAAAGTCATATCATTGCCCTAGAAGACTAAATAAACCCTTGCTCCCCAGATTGTCACAAATGGATAGATTGTATGCTTCAAACTAGTTGACATCTGTACAGTTCTCTGTGATCTCTGTTTCTTTCATGAAATTAAGACATTTATGGACTGGGGAGAAAATGCAATAACAAAAAAAACATTGTGGAAAAGATTTTCAGTGCAAAATTTCCAAATGACATCAGTTTGACCGGTTGCAAAGAAATAGAAAGCTGTGAAAATGACAGAAAACATGTTTCTGATAAGATTTCAGTTTGGATTGGATGCATATATCTGGTTGAATTGAAATACTACCTGCTGTTATGATGCTGATCAAGATAGCACCCCTACTGACAGTATCTGACTGTGCTTTCGCATTCTCTCATATTTCTCCGCTCGAGTAAAGATGTTGCCTGCATTTTGTGTGATCTGAACAGTAGGCTACGGCTCCCTTGATGTGCCGTAGGCTTATTTGAAGTCCCCATCTTGTGATTGTCGAATTTGTATGGCGCCTCACAATCATCACACATAACATAGGCACTGCTATCATCCTCTTTTACCACTTCACCAAATCATTAACGAACATTACTTTTCTGGCCCTCCCTCTTCCTTTTCAACTCCCCATTTCGCAGCTTTTCTTTCATTGAATTAAACTCAGATAATGTCTGTGGATGGCATTAACTTTTTCTTGTCGGCAGGCCTATTTGGCGCACGTACAGTTAGTGCACAAGCCTACATTTTAGGGCCTAATGCCAGATAACCTAAAATAATGAAAGATAAACCTCAATGTAGCAGAGCTATAGGAGGATGTGCTCATTGTAATGGCTGGAATGGAATCAATGGAATGGTAACAAACAAAGGAGGGGGTGGCTGCCGTTTTATGTGCTCCTAACCAACTGTGCTATTTTGTTCGTTTTTTTTGCGTTGTTTGTCTTTTTAAAAAAAATGATTTTGTACATAATGTTGCTGCTACCATCACTTATGACCGAAAATAACTTCTGGACATAAGAACAGCGATTACTCAACTCAAACTGGGCAAAGATTTTTCTTTAACGAGTCCAACGCAAAGGATATACTGCTTTCTCAGGAATGGTCCAAATCCCCACCATTTGTGTGAAGAAAAGACAGAGAAAAGGGGGGCGGAGGTCGGGCTGCCTTCTGAGAATTCGTAGACCAATGAGTAAACCCCCTCTACCATCAGTCCTATTAGCCAATGTGCAATCCTACCAATGGGACATTAAAAACTGTAATATCTTATGTTTCACAGAGTCGTGGCTGAACGACGACATGGATAACATACAGCTGGCGGGTTTTCGGTCCATCGGCGAGATAGAACAGCTGCCTCTGGTAAGACAAGGGGTGGCGGTCTGTGTCTATTTGAAAATAACAGCTGGTGCACGAAATCTAATATTAACTAAGGTTTTGCTCGCCTGAGGTAGAGTATCTCATAAGCTGTAGACCACACTATTTACCAAGAGTTTTCATCTATATTTTTCGAAGCTGTCTATTTACCACCACAAACCGATGCTGGCACGAAGATGGCACTCAGCGAGTTGTATACGGCCATAAGCAAACAGAAAATGCTCATTCAGAGGCGATGCTCCTAGTTGCAGAGGACTTTAATGTAACTTAACATCTGTTTTACCTCATTTCTAAATCAAATCCAATTGTAATTGTCACATGTGCCGAATACAACAGGTGTAGACTTTATAGTAAAATGCTTACTTACAAGCCCTTAACCAACAATGCATTTTTAAAACAAATAGTGTTAAGTAAAAAATAGATACGAAGCAAATAATTAAATAGCAGCAGTAATATAACAGTAGCCCTGTACCGGTACAGGGTCAATGTGCTGGGGCATCGGTTAGTGAGGTAATTGAGATAATATGTAGATGTAGTTAAAGTGATTATGCATAAATAATTAACAGAGTAGAAGCAGCGTAAAAGGGGGAGGGGGGCAACGCAAATAGTCATTTGATGGATAGGGAGAGTCTGGTTTGGGGAAAGAGTAGAAGCAGTAGAAGTTGTTAAGAAGTCTTTTGTACCTTGACTTGGCGCTCCGGTACCGCTTGCTGTGCGGTAGCATTCTTTGACAATTTTTAGGGCCTTCCTCTGACACCGCCTGGTATAGAGGTCCCAGATGGCAGGAAGCTTGGCCCCAGTGATGTACTGGGCCATACGCACTACCCTCCGTAGAACCTTGCGGTCGGAGGCCGAGCAGTTGCCGTACTAGACCACATTTACTCTACACACAGAGATGCGTACAAAGCTCTCCCTCGCCCTCCATTTGGCAAATCTGACCATAACTCTATCCTCCTGATTCTTGCTTACAATCAACAACTAAAGCAGAACGCATCAGCTCAATAAGGAAGTGGTCAGAGGACACAGATGCTAAGCTACAGAACTGATTTGCTAACACAGACTGGAATATGTTTTGCATTGTCCTCACCCAACCCCCTATTTTTACGCTGCTGCTGCTACTCTGTATATTATCCATGCATAGTCACTTTACCTCCACCTACGGAATATCTAACCGGTGCCTGTGCACATTGACTCTGTAATGGAACTCCCTGTATATAGCCTCGCTATTGTTATTTTATTGTTGCTCCTTAATTATGTGTTAAATTTTGGTATTTTTTTTCTTAACTGTGTTGTGGATAACTGGGGCCAAGCTTCCTGACATAAAGGACCTTTACTAGGTGTTGTCAGAGGATGACCCAAAAAATAGTTAAAGACTCCAGTCAACCAAGTCATAGACTGTTCTCTCTGCTACCGCACTGCAAGCCGTACCGGAGTGCCAAGTCTAGGACAAAAAGGCTCCTTATAACAGCTCCTTAAAGAATGCTGAACAACTAAACTAATCAAATGGCCACCCGGACTATTTACATTGAACCCCCCCTCGCAGTTTATGATCTATGCATAGTCACTTTACAAATTACCTCGATGAATCTGTACCCCGCACATTGACTCTGTCACGACTTCCACCGAAGTTGGTCCCTCTCCTTGTTCGGGTGGCGTTCGGCGGTCGAAGTCACCGACTTTCTAGCTATCGCTGATCCTCTTTTCATTTTCCTTTGGTCTTGTCTTGTATCACACCTGGTTCCAATCCCATCAATTACATGTTGTGTATTTAGCCCTCTGTTCCCCCTCATGTCGGACGTTCTGATCAGGGTCCGGTGGTTCCATCCTCTCGCACCCCTTTTCCGATAACCATGGAGCTGGGAGGGGCGGTGCGCAGGGAGACCGGAGGGGGTTCCCGCTCGTGCACCATCTGTGGCTGCAGAGGTCACACTGCCGGTTGGTTCCTCTGGGGATCGAGGCAGCAGGCAGGGCGCTCTAGCGTCACCCCAGGTGAGCCGGCACCATTCTCACCCAGAGCCCTCTATTGCACTTGTTTGTGTCTGTCACTTTCCCTGAGTTTCCCCCGCATTCCCAGCATAAGGCGCTCGTCGATTCAGGCGCGGCTGGGAATTTTATTGATAAAGCTTTAGCCTATAGTTTAGGGACCCCCATCGTTCCCGTGGATGTGCCCTTCCCCATTCACACCTTAGATAGTCAACCATTAGGGTCAGGGTTGATTAGGGAGGTCACCGCTACTTTGGGCATGGTGACGCAGGGGGGTTATACGGAGAGAATTAGTCTCTTTCCCATGGTACTGGGCCTACCCTGGTTAGCTTGTCATAACCCCACTGTTTCTTGGCCACAGAGGGCTCTCACGGGGTGGTCGCGAGAGTGCTCCGGTAGGTGTTTAGGGGTTTCCATTGGTGCTACTACGGTGGAGAGTCCAGACCAGGTCTCCACCGTGCGCATTCCCCCTGAATATGCCGATTTGGCTACCACTCATAGCCACAGCGATAGAGTCAATGCACGGGTGCGCTTCTTCACCAAACTAGATCTCAGGAGCGCTTACAACCTGGTGTGAGAGGGAGACGAGTGGAAGACAGCTTTCAGTACCACCTCTGGACACTATGAGTACCTCGTCATACCGTACGGGTTGATGAATGCACCATCAGTCTTCCAAGCCTTTGTAGATGAGATTTTCAGGGACCTGCACGGGCAGGGTGTAGAGGTGATGACATTTTGATGTACTCCGCTACACGCGCTGAGCATGTGTCCCTGGTGCGCAGATTGCTTGGTCGCCTGCTGGAGCATGACCTGTACGTTAAGGCTGAGAAATGCCTGTTCTTCCAACAGTCCGTCTCCTTCCTAGGGTATCGCATTTCCACCTCAGGGGTGGAGATGGAGAGTGACCGCATTGCAGCCGTGCATAATTGGCCAACTCCCACCACGGTAAAGGAGGTGCAGCGGTTCTTAGGGTTTGCCAACTACTACTGGAGGTTTATCCGGGGTTTTGGTCGGGTAGCTGCTCCCATTACCTCACTGCTGAAGGGGGGCCCGGTGCACTTGCAGTGGACAGCTGAGGCGGACAGGGCTTTTAGTCACCTGAGGGCTCTGTTTACCTCGTCTCCCGTGCTGGCCCACCCGGATCCCTCTTTGGCGTTCATAGTGGAGGTGGACGTGTCCGAGGCTGGGATAGGAGCTGTGCTCTCTCAGCGCTCGGCTACGCCACCGAAGCGTCAACCCTGTGCCTTCTTCTCAAAGAGGCTCAGCCCAGCGGAGTGAAACTATGACGTGGGGGACCAGGAGATGTTGGCTGTCGTCAAGGCTTTGAAGGTGTGGAGACATTGGCTTGAGGGGGCTAGACACCCTTTTCTCATCTGGACTGACCACCGCAATCTGGATTACATCCAGGTGACAAGGAGACTGAACCCTCGCCAGGCAAGGTGGGACATGTTTTTCCACCCGTTTTGTGTTTACCCTTTTTTACAGACCAGGCTCCCAGAACGCGAAGGCAGACGCATTGTCCTGGCTGTATGACACAGAGGAGCGGCCCATGGCGCAGGTAGCTGGACACGGACATTGAGCAGGCATTATGTGCAGAGCCCGCTCCCGTCCAGTGTCCCGCTGGGCATCTGTACGTCCCGTCTGCTGTTTGTGACCGGTTGATCTATTGGGCCCACGCGTCACTCTGGTCCTCTGGTCATCCTGGGATCGGTCGGACAGTGCCCTGTTTGAGCGGAAGGTACTGGTGGCCTACCTTGACTAAGGACGTGAGGGTTTATGTTTCCTCGTGCTCGGTGTGCACCCAGTGTAAGGCTCCTAGGCACCTGCCCAGAGGTAAGCTACACCCCTTACCCGTTCCACAGCGGCCTTGGTCGCACCTGTCGGTGGATTTTCTTACTGATCTTCCACTCACAGGGAAACACAGCGATCCTGGTTGTTGTGGATCGTTTCTCTAAGTCCTGTCTTCTCTGCCCGGTCTCCCTACGGCCCTACAGACTGCGGAGGCCTTGTTTACACATGTCTTCCGGCACTACGGGGTGCCTGAGGATGTAGTGTCTGATCGGGGTCCCCAGTTCACGTCTAGGGTCTGGAAGGCGTTCATGGAACATATGGGGGTCTCGATCAGCCTTACTTCAGGTTTTCACCCCGAGAGTAATGGGCAGGTGGAGAGAGTTAACCAGTATGTGGGCAGGTTTCTGAGGTCCTATTGCCAGGACCGGCCGGAGGAGTTGGCGGAGTTTGTGCCCTGGGCCGAGATGGCACAGAACTCGCTTCGCCACTCCTCCACTAACATCTCTCCCTTCCAGTGTGTACTTGTATCACACCTGGTTCCAATCCCATCAATTACATGTTGTGTATTTAACCCTCTGTTCCCCCTCATGTCCTTGTCGGTGATTGTTTGTAAGCTATGTTCTGGTGTGCAAAGGGTTTGTACCCACAAGTATTATTTTGGTTTTTGGATTTTTTTGAGCACTTATTAAACTGCTCCGTTTATACCAAGTTCGATCTCCTGCGCCTGACTTCCCTGCCACCAGCACGCACCCTCTTACAGACTCGGTACCGGTACCCTGTCTATAGCCTCGTTATTGTTATGTACATTTCTTGTCATTTTGTTACCTTTAGTTAATTTAGTAAATATTTTATTAACTCTTTCTTGAACTGCATTATTGGTTAAGGGCTTGTAAGTAAGAATTTCACAGTAAGGTCTACACCTATTGTATTCAGCGCATGCGCAAATAACATTTTATTTGATAGTGTTACATTCGTCGAAAAGGAGCGGACCAAGGCGCAGCATGCGTAGAGTTCCACATACTTTATTACAAATTGAAACTTCACAAAAACAACAAAGAATAAACGAACGTCCAGTACAGAGCGCACTTAGACACTACCTGAAAACAATATCCCACAACGCAGGTGGGAATAATGGACAACTTAAGTAAGACTATAATCAGCTGCCTCGAACCCCCCTGGTCACACCCTGACCTAAAACACCATAGAGAACACAGAGAGCTCTCTATAGTCAGGGCGTGACAGTACCCCCCGAAAGGTGCGGACTCCGACCACAAAACCTGAACCTGGATGGGGAGGGTTAGGGTGGGCACTTAGCGTTGGGGGCGGCTCCGGTGCAGGATGTAGCACCCGCTCAACCTGCGGATCCGGCCATGGAGCCGGGCTGAACGCAGTGCCCGGACTGGGCACCAGAGCAGAGGAAGGCTCCGGCCATGGAGCAGGACTAGATGCCGTGCCTGGCCTGGACACCGGCGCAGAGGAAGCCTCCGGCCATGGATCGGGACTGGACGCCGTGCCTGGACTGAGCACTGGCGCAGAGGAAGTCTCCGGCCAATAAGCGGGACTGGATGCCGTGCCTGGACTGGACACCGGCGCAGAAGAAGGCTCCAGCCTTGGAGCGGTACTGGACACCGTGCCTGGACTGGGCATTGGTGCAGGTTGCATTGGACTGATGACACGCTCCTCAGGACGAGTGCGTGGAGCCAGCACAGGACGCTCCGTGCTGGGGAGGGGCACTGGAAGCCTGGTGCGTGGAGCCGGCACAGATTGCACTGGACTGGTGACATGCTCTTCAGGGCGAGTGCGGGGAGCCGGCACAGGATGTACTGGGCTGGGGAGGCGCACCCACCAAAAAATCTTGGGGTTTCTGTGGCCGTGGACCCCGGCATCGTCGCTGTCCTCCTATATTCCTTGGCGACTCCCTCCGGGGAAGGGTCTCGCATCCTCCTAGGATTTCCTCCCATGTCCAACTCTCCTTTATCTCCCAGGCACGCTGATTGGTCCTTGCGTGGTAGGATATTCTGTTACGTTCATGGAAAGGAGCGGACCAAGGCGCAGCATGCATAGAGTTCCACATACTTTATTACAAAGTGAAACTTCACAAAAAGAACAAACGAACATCCAGTACATAGTCACTTAGGCACTAACTGAAAACAATATCCCACAATGCAGGTGGGAACAATGGACAACTTAAGTATGATCCCCAATTAGAGGCAGCTGATTATCGTCTCTAATTGGGGATCGTACTTAAGTTGTCCACTGTTCCCACCTGCGTTGTGGGATATTGTTTTCAGTTAGTGCCTGAGTGCGCTCTGTACTGGACGTTCGTTTATTCTTTGTTGTTTTTGTGAAGTTTCAATTTGTAATAAAGTATGTGGAACTCTAAGCACGCTGCGCTCCTTTCGACGTAAGAGTGCTTTCTCAAACAAGCCTATTGTCATTACAATCGATTATCATTTACACTAGGCTATGTCTATTTGTCTTTACCTCACTCTCATTTTTTCACTATTCTCTTTATTCTGTATATAAATGGGAGATTAATACAATTTAGGGATATTAATAATTTCTCAAATAAAAATTTGCCCTACTTGTCATGTAAATGAGTAAGTCATTTTAATAATTTTAAACGCACAACGCGAACTATTCGTTGACTGTGTTTGCAAGGTTTACCAATTTAACCTACTATATTGCTCAATATATCATTACTTCACTCAAGGCAGCGCATAGACTACAGGGCGGCGCCTGTCTATAAATTCTCAGACGCAATATTTTTCTCAGCTCAGCACGATTCAACTCTTCTCAATCGCCAACTCCACACTCGTGAACGGTAAGAATTCAGCATATAATATGTATACACTTGTTCTTGTCCGACTGGTGGTAAAAAAAAATGTCTACGAATGTAAAAAGTCGCTTCAGGCTAAATAGTTTTGTTAATCCTATCTGATCTCTTCATCCAACTCAGGAACTAGTCAGCGGACTTGAAATACTTTAATTCATTCTTGGTCTTGTGCATTTGGCTTTGAAGTGCAGTTTTCTATGGGGTAGTTGTCAAACTTTTCATCTGTAAATATAAAAGTCAACATAAGTCACTTTTTACAGTCCAGCCTTACAGTAGTACCTTTTTAGGTGTTCTGCATTGATGAAGGATTTTAAAACTTTTATAGTTTCATAACTAAAATAATCACATTTGTCATAAGGACAAAAGAACATGTCCAACACATAGATATAGAACCTAGAATGTTTGCTAAACAATTAGTGCATTATAATGTTTTTGGTCTAAAATAATCTGCGTTTGTAATATTATTTAACAATAAATAAATTGACTGAAATACGGGTGTGGCTCACTTTGAATGACTGGGTTAAGAGCTGACTGTGGACATGTACACACACGTATTTCCTCCCTGTTGGTGCAACCTCTCTTTCTCGAGTCTGGTTTGTCTTTCCTTTTACCCTACTTTCCTCAGTTTTGGACTACATTTTTTCCAAGTTCAGTCATTTCCTCTCTTCTCTCATACCACACCCTTTTTCATTGGCTCTCTTTTACATTTCCCTTCTCTATCTAATTCAACCAGGTAAAGTTAGGTCAAATGATCTGTGTGCTCTTTGTATCTGACTTGTGTGAATGTATTTTGTGTTCTGTATTTGAGAGAAAAGAACTTAGTAGTGAATCTGTGATCAACTTTTGTTGGTGATTTTATGGATTACTCATGTGAGCATTACTCATTGGAATGGGCAGGGCACATGGTGCTGATTTTCTTCAACATGGCCCATTCACTCACTCACACACACACACACACACACACACACACACACACACACACACACACACACACACACACACACACACACACACACACACACACACACACACATTCCCTAATGAAATATAGTTCCTTTAGCCAACATCTTGTAAACTACAGTATTTGTAAAAAAACATTATGCCAGACTACAAGATACATGTTAGTCACATGAATGCTTTGCTACCCTGTCATTCAAATGTAATTTCTCTCTCTCTCTCTCTCTCTCTCTCTCTCTCTCTCTCTCTCAGTGCAACCTAACTTAGACCTGCAACCATGCCATCAGACCTGGAACGAGCAATGGAGTCCATGATCACTGTGTTCCACAAGTATGCTGCTAAGGAGGGCAGTGGCAACACTCTGAGCCGCCGTGAGCTAAGGGACCTGATGGAGAACGAGCTCTCTGGCTTCCTCAAGGTGGCCATCTCTACTACTACTACTCTCTACTATGTCTGTGTATCATATGGCACCATAGGGCTCTGGTCAAAAGTTGTGCACTATTTCGGCAATAGGATGCCATTTGGGACGTACAGTATATTATCTCTATTACTATTTTGCTGTAGAAGCACTCCCTGTTAATTTGATACAGAAAACATGCACATTTATGATTAGGGTCTGGAGTTTTTCCTGATCATGTGACTAGACCAGGAAAAACTCAGGGGACCAGGTCATAAGGCCCAGAGTTATCCTTGGTCAGGTGGTCCGCAAAAAAAATGTGTTCCTACTTGTCATGTATCTGCCCAATAAAGAGTAGCGACGTCAACGGTTGTCCCCTAGTCCCCTAGTTGTCCCCAACGGTTGTCCCCTAGTGTTTGAAGTTACAGTATTTACATTTAGTATTATTAAAACATCCCTGTCTTCCTTTCAGTCTCAGAAGGACCCAGCCACAGTAGACAAGATCATGAAGGATCTGGACTCTAATGGTGATGGAGAGGTGGACTTTGAGGAGTTTGTTTCTCTAGTTGTGGGCCTGTCCATCGCCTGTGAACAGTGCTACCAGATGCACAAGAAGAAGATGGGGAAGTGAGGGATGAAAAGAGGAGAGGAGGAAGGGGCATGGAGAAAAGAAGGGTTCTAATTTTCACTTTTGTAATGATCACACTGTCCATTAAACACAAAGACCAAGGAGTTGTTGTCATTATTTTGTGTGTGTGCATGCATGCATTAGAGAAAGTAGTTATAGATGCAGGTTGTACATGTGTTATACTGTAGCTAGTCTATTGGAATTCAATTAGAGTACAAAATACTGTAGATGTGTGTTTCTTTGTCTACAAAAAAATGCATAATAGTCTTGGGGGAGGTTTCTTGGACACAGATTAGGCCACAAGAGATTGGTGGCACCTTAATTGGGGAGTACGGGCTCGTGGTAATGACTGGAGCGAAATGAATGGAATGGTAACAAATATATCAAACATCGTTTCCAGGTGTTTGATGCCATTCAATTTGCTCCATTCCGGCCATTATTATGAACCGTTCTCCTGGAGTAAAAAGCAATTTCCATGGATAATCGCTGTTGAGCTTGTTTTTGTTGTTGTCCAGAACTAGGATTAATGTGTGTCTGAGAGACTGCCATATAAAGACACCATATACCATGTCCTTTCACAGATTTACCTGTGATTTCAGTCTTGTACAGATTAGATTTTAGTCATTTAGCGGATACTCTTATCCAGAGCGACTTACAGTAGTGAGTCCATACATTATCGTACTTAGCCACTCCTCAGTAAAAGGCACATGACTTGGAGTTTGCCAAAAGGCACCTAAAGAACTCTCAGACCATGAGAAACAAGATTCTCTGGTCTGATGAAACCAAGATTGAACTCTTGAATGCTATAAGCGTCACGTCTGGAAGAAACCTGGCACCATCCCTACAGTGGAACATGGTGGTGGCAGCATCATGCTGTGGGAATGTTTTTCAGAGCATGGGACCGGGAGACTAGTCAGGATCGAGGGAAAGCGGAGCAAGTACAGAGAGATCCTTGATGAAAACCTGCTCAGGACTGAGGCGAAGGTTCACCTTCCAAAAAGCTGACCTAAACACACAGCCAAGACAACGCAGGAGTGGTTTAGGGACAAGTCTCTGAATGTCCTTGAGTGGCTCGGACTTGAACCAGATCGAATATCTCTGGAGAGACCTGAAAATAGCTGTCCATCCAACCTGACAGAGTTTGAGAGGATCTGCAGAGAAGAAAGGGAGAAATTCCCCAAATACAGGTGTGCCAAGCTTGTAGCGTCATACCCAAGAAGACTCGCGGCTGTAATCACTGCCAAATGTGCTTCAACAAAGTACTGTGTAAAGGTTCTGAATACTTATGTAAATGTAATTGCTTTTAGAATTAAGTCTGTAACGTAACAAAATGTGGAGAAAGTCAAGGGGTCTGAATACTCTCCGAATGCACTGTATGTAACAGAGGCCAACAAAATAACTGTAGGGTGGTTTAATTATAGGACGCATAGTGGGCTATATTTTCATACAATTATTTTCCCACAAGGCCTTTCTCATCGTGTGTCATGGTCTGGTGCAAGTTGAGTAACAAAAGCTGTTATTTCCTCTCTCATTCTCTCTCTTGGCAGGACCTACCCTCTCTTGTTCTCTGAGTATACTTAAGCAGGGCCTACTTTGCTGCCAACCAATGTTATTGGTTACAAGGCAAACAGGGGTGTTGCTAGGTAACTGTGGGTTGAGGGGGAGGTTGCATAAACAGTATAAACACTATATCCACATGAGTTACACGCCCATGTGACACACAAAAGGGTTTTAGAATGGGGACTTCTCTCAGGATAATTTCATAACATCCTTTCTACTCACTTTGTGCTATGTGCATTTTACATAATATTGTAATGCTGTATAATGTACTGTGTTAAATGAGACAACAAAACTACAGTAATTTACATATTCTCAATTTAAGTGAGACAACACTAGATACGTTCCTACTTGCCAGGGTACAAAACTGGTTAAAAATACATAATTTCTTACAGTTTTGCAATTGAAACAAAATATTTTCAACCAGTTTTCCTCAATGGTTTTCCTTATTGGTTTGAGAGTCTACATGTAAACACATTTTCGGCAAGAAAAAAAATCTGATAATTTCGATTTCAACTCTTTAGATACAATTTCCATTTTGGATAGTTCAATAAAACTAACTTATGTAGTTCCATTTACAATGCCTGTCTCAAAGTACAGTACCAGTCAAAGTTTAGACACGCCTGCTCATTCAACGTTTTTTATTTATTTTCTACATTGTAGAATAATAGTGAAGACAATAAAACTATGCAATAACACATATGGAATCACATAGTATCTAAAAAAATGTTAAACAAATCTCAATATATTTTATATTTGAGATTCTTCAAAGTAGCCACCCTTCGCCTTGATGACATCTTTGCACACTCGTGGCATTTTCTCAACCAGCTTCACGAGATAGTCACCTGGAATGCATTTCAATTAACAAGGTGTGCCTTGTTAAAAGTACATTTGTGGAATTTCTTCCCTTAATGCATTTGAGCCAAGCAGTCGTGTTGTGACAAGGTAGGGGTGGCATATAGAAGACCAAGTCCATATTATGGCAAGAACAGCTCAAATAAACAAAGAGAAATTACAGTCCATCATTACTTTAAGACATGAAGGTCAGTCAGTATGGAACATTTCAAGAACTTTGAAAGTTTCTTCAAGTGCAGTAGTAAAAACCATCAAGCGCTATGATGAAACTGGCTCTCATGAGGACCGCCACAGGAAAGGAAGACCCAGAGTTACCTCTGCTGCGGAGGATAAGTTCATTAGAGCTACCAGCCTCAGAAATTGCAGCCCAAATAAATGCTTCACAGAATTCAAGTAACAGACACATCTCAACATCAACTGTTCAGAGGAAACCGTGTGAATCAGGCCTTCATGGTCAAATTGCTGCAAAGAAACCACTACTAAAGGACACCAATAAGAAGAAGGGACTTACGTGGGCCAAGAAACACGAGCAATGAACATTAGACCGGTGGAATTTTTGGTTCCAACCGCCATGTCTTTGTGAGACGCAGAATACGTGAACGGATGATCTCCACATGTCAAGGCACACTTGACCAGCATGTCTACCACAGCATTCTGCAGCAATACGCCATCCCATCTGGTTTGGGCTTAGTGGAACTATCATTTGTTTTTCAACAGGACAATGACTCAACACACCTCCAGCCTGTGTATGGGCTAGTCCAAATGTGAGATTTTTGGTTCCAACCGCCGTGTCTTTGTGAGACGCACAGTAGGTGAACGGATGATCTCTGCATGTGTGGTTCCCACAGTGAAGCATGAAGGAGGAGATGTGGGGGTGCTTTGCTGGTGATGCTGTCAGTGCTGTCAGTGATTTAGCATGGCTATCACAGCATTCTGCAGCGATACACCATCCCATCTGGTTTGCGCTTAGTGGGACTATAATTTTTTTTCAACAGTACAATGACCCAACACACCTCCAGGCTATGTAAGGGCTATTTGACCAAGAAGGAGAGTGATGGAGTGCTGCATTAGGTGACCTGGCCTCCACAATCACCCAACCTCAACCCAATGGAAATGATTTGGGATGAGTTGGACCGCAGAGTGAAGGAAAAGCAGCCAATAAGTGCTCAACATATGTGGAAATTGTTGGAAAAACGTTCAAAGACTGTTGGAAAAACGTTCCAGGCGAAGCTGGTTGAGAGAATGCCAAGAGTGTGCAAAGCTGTCAAGGCAAAGGGTGGCTACTTGAAAAATCTTAAATATACAATATATTTGTTTAACACTTTTGGGTTACTACATTATTCCATGTGTTGTTTCATGGTTTTGATGTCTTTGCTATTATTTTACAATGTAGAAAATAGTAAAATAAAGAAAAACCCATGAATGAGCAGGTGTGTCCAAACTTTTGACTGGTACTGTATGTCTAATTGATTAAAAACAAGTACAAGATTTGGCACTGACCAAAGTTCTTATCTTCTCTATTCTGGAATAATGGTGATCAGGCCACAGTTCCATATTTGACCACTAGATGTCAGGAGAGTATGGCAATCCTACTGTTAAACTCGGAGCTATTGCATTGTTGTATGGAAGAAAACAAATTTAAAAAGGGAGGGACTACAAGAATGAGTGCAACGAGAAACTAGTTTTCATATTCTGTTGCAGAAGGATTTGCTGAGATGTGCCTTAATAAATACGACCCAGGTAATTTGTTACTGTCAACCCTCACATACACAAACAACCACATAACACTGCTGCTTACATTAACCTCTACTGTGTGCTCATCCTTTTGTATTGTCTGTCCTTCAAAGACAACAACGTTTAGATTGAGAGAAGGTGTTGGGGAGGGGGCAGCAGAGGGAAAGAAAGGCAGAGAGGAGTTCCACAGGGGAGGTCAGTCAAGTCAAATGAAAAATGTAATTGTATTTGTCACATGGTCCAAACACAACAGGTGTACACTTTACCGGGAAATGCTTACTTTACGAGCCCTTTCCCAACAATGCAGAGTTAAAAAGTAGAAAATAGTAACACAATAAACAATAATGAGGCTATATACAAAGGATGTCGCAATATGTACTCCTATGCTATATCTCATCATGGTTGCACAAACATATTTGAAGATGAAGACGTTTGTGTTCTCATGTGATAAGTCGGTCACATGTGTGTGGATGTGCGACTGCTGTTTATTTATCTATTGCTCCTATTTATGAGCACTGGGTAATAAAGGCCTGGGTTGTGTGCGTGCGTGCCTGTGTGTCAGTGGGACTCTTGTTGTTTCCTACAGAATCTTACACAATTGAAACATCAGTCCCTTGGGACCCTGGGACTGAATACGGCAACTGGATCCTGGACTTTCTGACGGGCCGACCCTAGGTGGTGAGGGTTAGTAACAACACGTCTGCCACGCTGAACCTCAAAACGGGGGCCCATCAGTGGTGTGTGCTTAGTCCCCTCCTGCAGTCCCTGTTCACCCACAACTGTGTGGCCACGCACGACTCCAACACCAGCGTCAAGTTTGCTGATGACACGCCGGTGGAAGGCGTGATCACTGACGACAATGGGGCAGCCTACAGGGAGGAGGTCAGAGACCTGACAGAGACCTCTCCATCAACGTCAGCAAGACAAAGGAGGTGATCGTGGATGACATCAACAGGGCTGTGGTGGAGTGTGTCGAGATCTTCAAGTTCCTTGGTGTCCATGTCACCAAGAACTTAACATGGTCTTCTCACCCCAGCACAGTTGTGAAGAAGGCGTGACAGAGATTTGGCATGGCCCCTCAGATCCTCAAAAAGTAATAGCGCATTGAGAGTATCTTGGCTGGCTGCATTACTGCTTGGTATGGCAACTTCACCACCCTCGATCACTCTGCAGAGTGAACAGTCTATGGCTCTGCAGAGATTGGTGCGGACAGCCAGTGCATCACTGGGGCCAAGCTCCCAGCCATCCAGGACCTCTATAACAGGTGGTGTCAGAGGAAGGCACCAAAAATTGTCAAAGGACCCAGCCACCCGAGCCATAGACTGTTCACTCTTTATTTAACTAGGCAATTCAGTTAAGAACAAATTCTTACTTACAATGACGGTGTAGGAACAGTGGGTTAACTGCCTTGTTCGGGGGCAGAACGACAGATGTTTACCTTGTCAGCTCAGGGATTCGATCCACCAACATTTCGGTTACTGGCCCAACGCTCTCCATGCCGCCCCCATCTTATAATCTTATAGTTACCAAAGATACTTGAACGTTAGACCATTAAATTGGATCCTATTGTATCGGAGGCTCATGCTATCTTGAAGACATGTTGAATTAAGGACGAATTCCAAGGAGGAATATATACAATGTATACATGTACAGACAAATGCAGAAATCCAAGATAGTACACATAATGCATCCTTGATTAAACCACTGACCATACACACGCACACATCCATGCACACAAACACATTTATGCACACACGCACACACATGATGACCACTGAGACTGCATTGGTTGCAATAATGGTAGAGATGGGCCTGACGCTCAGATGTTCATAATTATGTTCAGTCAGGCGTCTATCTGACTCATTTGCTCAGGGTCATGTCAGTGAGTCACAATCCCAACCTCAGAAATGTGGAATTAAATCGCTGTGGAGGAAGAGTGGACCCACTCACTACCAGTGAGTCAGGAGGAGCTCCATTTGCAGAACTTAACTGGAACTAGTACACACACACACACACATTCAGCTTCCTCACTGAGTCACACACGAGTGATTTGAAGGAGAACCACACAGTAATCTAGATGCACATTTTTAGGAATAAAAGCACGCAGGGAGTTGTGGGAGTGGTACATAAAGCATGCACTCACTGTCTTTCTCTATCTCCAACTCAAGCGTTACATTAAAAGAGCCAAGGCCTGACAAATTACTCTGACTCAAAACAATAAACTGTTGGAATCTTTCAACTGTGTGTGGGTCAGAATTTCTATTATTCTTCTTACAAGCTTTAGAAAAGCGTCACAAGATGAAGTTGATTATCATTTCTCAAAGCAACAAAGGAAGAGCACGGGACAGAGACTCTGCCTAGGCCTGTTTTGTGTGTGTGTGTGTGTGTGTGTGTGTGTGTGTGTGTGTGTGTGTGTGTGTGTGTGTGTGTGTGTGTGTGTGTGTGTGTGTGTGTGTGTGTGTGTGTGTGTGTGTGTGTGTGTGTGTGTGTGTGTGATGTAATTGCATATACAGTATTTTAGTGCAAGTAAAACCAGATATTAATGTATTAATGTGAAGAAGAGCTACAATACAGAAATGATATAAGATGTGTTGGTGATTAAAAGTGTTTTCTTCTCAGTAAATACAGTAGTATTATGGTATAGTAACTCAATTACATTATTTATACATATTGTAAACGATTTATCCTCCAGTGAATACAGCCCATGCCTCCTAGTTGAAAGATGTTTGGTCAAGTTGTGAAGCAATTCCTATAAATGCAACTAAGAATCTAACTGGTGACTGAAGTTAATTGTGACCAAGGAAACCGCAGGCTTTTGGGACATGTTGTAATTATATAAATGATACTGCATGACTCACTCAGACAAGCAGGGCTGTGAAGCTATGTTCATTTCCCTCTGTTAAACACATATCCAGCCATAGGCTTGTGTCCCAAATGGCACCCTATTCCCTTTATAGTGCTTTTGACCAGGGCCCATCAGAAGTATTGCACTATGTAGGGAATAGGGTGCCGTTTGGGACGCAATCCCGTAGCAAAATTTTATTCTAGATCTGCTGTCTTACCACACCTAAATAAGTTTAATGTGTTCTCATATAGTCAACTTTGCAATGGGCTACTTTTTCTGTGCAAATGGAACTCATATTATACTGTATCTACAGTATGACTGTGCTTATCCATAAGTACCATGTAGTGCAAGTCTGTAGGACACTACGCTGTATGTGAACTTTAAACAACCAGTGCACAGTATCAATAACGTGTTGTCAGTAACACAGTATCAATAACGTGTTGTCAATAACACAGTATCAATAACATGTTGTCAATAACACAGTATCAATAAGACATACTAGCTGGCAGATTCAATGTTAGCGTCACCCATTTGCATTATGAACAAGTTACAAAAGTAGGCCTGTTTGGCAGACAATAATACATTATGGGCTTTAATACTTCGCAATCAAAATCATTCTTAAGCAAATCCCATCTTTGGTCAACCTACAATACAACTAAAGGCTGCTGGTCATAAGCTCAAGGTAAACTTGATGTAAATGCATTGCTTAACCTATAGTGTGAGAAGGGCAGTGAATTGTTCTAAATGTATTGTATTGCATCTACAGTCTTGGGAATGAATGGTTGGATATAATGCAAGGATTTAGACCATGTCAGGTGCACCAAGCTAAACATCTACTCTTATGCAATGTGGTGTAAATATTGAGACAATTAACACTATCAGGTAACATGATAAATGAATGATAAATGAACAAAGAGGAAAGTAATAGTTAATGTATCAGAGAAAGAGAGAGAGGGAAAGAGAATTTAAGGACCAAGATAAAGGGAGGGATGGAGGGTGTGGATGTGTATAAAACACATCCCTCTCTCCATCAGTCTCTCACTATCTCAATCTCTCCATATACACTCACTTTCTACTTTGCTTTCTCATTCTTCGTACATCTCGGTGAGTAGAAAATGTCATCTTGTTTCTCTTAACTGGGCGGTCTGATGTTTAAACTTCAACGCTACTGCAGAGTTTTTAAATGTAATCCCTGTTAAGTATGTTTTGATTTGTGCACTTCTTATTTTTCTCTTGATATTTTCTCACTTGAAAACAAAATGTCCTTCTTTGGCTCCTGTTGTGGTTGTCTTATTACGATGCATTGATTCTGTAACTGAGGTTGGGTGTAACATATCACATATCACACATATCACATATCACATGCTCAATACTCAGTAGTTGTAATGCATCATCTCTGGGGGGGAAAAAACAATATATCAACAGTTTTTGGTTCTCCTATTCTCATTCCCTTTTCCTTGCTCTCCCTTCTTTCATTCATTCTCTGTCTCATCTGGCTAACGTTACCTTGGCTCGACCCTTTCCTCCCTCAGCCACACCCTAAATATCAGGGGCACACACACACAACATTAAAGAAGTGACTCTCTTGGGGATAACACACCGCATATGGAAAATGAATAATCCACAGATGGGATTTGCCCAGACCTTAACCTGTTTCCTCATCAGGAGTCATGTGAATTACCAGGAGAGCAGGATCGTTGCCATAACAGTGCCTGTGTTTTTCACCATAGAACCTGTGGTAGAGACCATGGTTGCCTCCCTAATGGCACCCTATTCCCTATATAGTACACTACTTTGTTTTGACCAGGGCTATGTAGGAAATATGGTTCTACCATGGGCTCTGTGGAAACCAGGGTTTATTTTTATCCCTCTTCATGGAAAATACAGAGAAAAACACAAGAGACAAAAGCTATGATGAAAAAGCTACAGTATGATGCAAAACAAAAACCATATGCTGTCAGTGAATTCATTGAAATGGTTTAATGCCCCACAGATGTCCAGAAACTTTATTTATTTAGTGCTTCTAATAGGTTGTGTGTCCCTCTGTTTCCCCTTTAACTATAGTTACCATGTCTGGGATCCAGCAGGCCATGTCTCTCCTCATCGCCTCCTTCCACAAGTACTCTGGGAAGGAGGGAGACAAGTTCACCCTCAGCAAGGTTGAGCTGAAAGAGCTGCTCCAGGCTGAACTAGGGGAGATGCTGGGGGTGAGTGAGACTGAGCAAGTCCTAATGATCTGGGATCAGATTTCTTGTTGCACTACAGCAGGAGTGTCAATTCCTGGAGGGCCGTCCCATTGGGCACAGACGTCGGTTTAGTTTTGATATACATTTGGTTGAGTTGTCAACTAATGTGAATTCAATGTGAAATCAACAAAAAGTGTTACCATGTCATTGGGTTAAAAGTTGGGTGAAAAAAATATTAAATTCCCTTTTGTTGATTTAAAAAAAAAAAAAAAAGTTTTCCACATTGATTCAACATCATCACATTTAATTTAGGGGTTGAAATGACGTGGAAACAACGTTGATTCAACCAGTTTTTGCCCAGTGGGGTGTGTCTGCTGATTTTTGTTATTTCCTTTCAATTTGTGTCCAATGAAGACCTAGACAACTAGATGAGGGCCCTCGGGCAATTGAGTTTGACACCCCTGCACCAGATACTGCACTGTTGCAGTATCTAGTGTTGTTCGTTGGGGTAAGTAAGCATTTGACTGTAAGGTCTACGTAGACCTGTTGTATTCAGCTCATGTGACTAATACCATTTGATTTGATTTGATGCTGGATCAGTTCTCTCTCTGCAGAGATCCATTGCGCTGGGCAGAATAGGAAAGCTGGAAAGATGGGGTCCATTTTTGAATACAGCTCAAATAAACAATGCTTGCTAACTCCAGCAATGGCATCCCAAAATATTGAAACTCAAAGATTTATCTCACCATTGGCCAGAAATACAGCAATGTGTCGCCATGATCAAAATAAACGGATAGATAAACCAAGACAGTTTGTTTGCTGTGTTAACCTCCTGCTTCTTTCTTCTGCATTCTCTCTGTTTGCAGAAAGCCAGTGACAAGACAGCAGTGGACAGAATCTTCAAGGACCTGGACTCTAACAAAGACAACACTGTCGACTTCAAGGAGTATGTCACTTTGGTGTCCTGCCTCACGGTGATGTGCAATGACTTCTTCATAAAGAAGTAAGAGCACTTTCGCCACCTAGCGGCCGTCATGCAAAACTGCAGGAGGAGACTTCCATTTTCTCTCCACTAAACAGAGATTTCACGGGAGGGAGATACACTTGGAGGACAATGACATGAAAACACAGTGAAGCAGTGTAGAGCAGTAATATTACAGTAATAGATAATAGTCAGGTTGAGTCTGTGAATGTGTCCTTGTCATGCAAATCCATTGATAAACAAATTAGATCAATAAACAAATTAGATGAGTATGTTCAGCCTACCCTGGTCTGGTGTCATTTTTGTGTGCTGCTGTCACTTCTTCATATCATACGTTTCTTACTGAGGTTTTGTTTAAAGTTGTGATTATAATTCCTCATGAACTCAATAGATATTAGATAATTGATTTAATGAATTGTTCCTTCAACCAAAAGTTGAGCAATTATGTCTTGATTATTTTTCCAGAAGGAACTTCAGTTGTGGCAAGTCGGATTAGATAAAGATAAAGGTATGCAATCAGTGGCCAGTTTATTAGGTTTATCCATCTAGTACCGTGTCGGACCGCCCTTTGCCTGCAGAACAGCCTGAATTCTTTGGAGCATGAATTCTACAAGGTGTGTTGTTCAAACGTTGCATAATTTGTATCAAGGGACCTAACATCTGCCAGGAAAATTATTCAGTTACTCCTGAGTCAGTTATTCCTGACTCTGCCATCAGCATGACTTGATTTATTAGGATCCCTATTAGCCGACCTCAATGGCAACAGCTAGTCCTACTGAGGTCTGACACATAACGAAAAAGACATTACAGACAACAACAAAAAATACTTTACAATTTACATATATTTAAAAACATTAACATGTACTGTGTGTGCATCTATCAGTTACACATACATATGTCAGTACACACACACACAACAAGTAGGTCACAAGGGGGAGGCGCGTTGTGCCGTGAGGTGTTGCTTTATTTGTTTTTTGAAACCAGGTTTGCTGTTCACTTGCGCTATATAAGATGAATGGGTGTTCCATGCACTCATTCATGGCTCTGTATAATACTGTACATGTACATGAATTTGTACATGAATTTGTTCTGGACCTGGGGACTGTGAAAAGACCCCTGGTGGCATGTCTGGTGGGGTAAGTGTGTATGTCAGTGCTGTTTATACAATGGCTCGGTCTAACCCTGAATCCTGATTAAAACCACATTCCAGCCGGTGTCTATTCCCCCAGCTAAATCTATGATGTTAAAATGCCTATTTACTTTGTTCCATCTGACTGCGCAATCCACTGTCTCAATCCACTGAAACCTTGCTGTCTATCTCTTCAACATTTGAAACATTGTTTCAATATTCCACTTCGACCTCCAGCTGTCCCATAGTAATGAATGTGTCGAGAGTCGGGACGAGACAGACAGGCGGCGTTTCTCAGCCAGTCGAAATCATGAATCGTGTCATGACTGTCCTGTGAGGATCCAAATAGGTGAGATCAGCTTGGCAATGGATAACTTCAACCAGACCCTCTCTCACCCATAGACAGCTCACACCCTGCTGTAAATCAAGAACAAGAACTTTCAGCTATCTCCCTCTCCAAATTCACACGGCAATGTGCCTGTTTCACAGACGTTTTCCTGACAAAACTCTAACATGTTCTAAAGTACTAGAACAATATTTCTAACATAGGAAACTTTTTCACACTACGTGCAGGACAACAATCCTTTCTCCATGAGTAGGGCAGCAGACATATCACATATCTCAGCTGAAATGACAGAACGTGAGACTGAAGTTAAAGAGGATAATTCCTCGGCTCCCAGGGGCAAAGACGGAGTGAATGAAACATTGGAGATGGTACCTGGTGAGCCAGAGTCTACAACAGTGACCTCTCATTCCGAGATAAAGAAGAAGAACAAGAAGGAAAATGCTAAAACTCTGAGGTTAATAAGGGACCCCGAAGGTAGTGAAACTCTCTGGGGAATACAAAAGAAGGCAGCCAAACATCAACGCTGGCCTTCATTCAAACAATCCGGAATCAACTTACACCCAAGCGGCCCAGGGTAACAAGCTCCTCATCAGAGTCTGGAGTTAGGTCACCTGCTGATATGGAGGATGTCATTCTGGGGAAAATGGCGAAAAGTCCCCCTACTTAGCCATCCAGACCAAAATCATTGATGAAGGATTGAAATAATCTATATCTGAGTAAAAAATGATCTGGTTCAGAGAATGATATTTTGTGTATGTGAGCATAACTTCTGTCGGTAACATGGCTTTCCAAGAGAATGAGCAATCTGCTGATAATGTCATTTTAATGCCAACTCTTGATACGTGTCCCAAACAAAACCCGCTTTTGAGTCAGAAACTCAGTTGCCTTAACACAGGTATTGTAACGCTCCGGGTGTCGTGGGTGTGGAGTCAGACGCAGGAAACAGAGAGTGCAATGCTGTGCTCTTTAATGCACTAACGCAACACAGGGTGCTCACAACCAAACTGCCCCAAACACAGGGGACGAAAATAGGACAACAGAATACACGACCAGGAACAAACACATTCCTCTACTACATAACCCAAGGTCACAATAATTAATCCCGCACAAAGAAACAGGCGGGCCGGCTGTCTAATAAAGCCCAACTAATCAATCACGAACAGGTGCTAACAATAAACATACAAGGAGGGGGAGGAAAGACAATCAGTGGCAGCTAATAGGCCGGTGACGACGACCGCCGAGCGCCACCCGACCGGGAAGGGAAGCCACCCTCGGTCGGACTCGTGACAGGTATTAGAAAACATTGTACCATGAAACTTTTCCAAACCATTAGTCAGTCTAAAATGCTTTGGGACCATGGTTCCAAGCCTAGAGGAATATTGGGAGGTCATCTGAATATTCATAGCATTATTCTAAGAGTGAACAGGTAGAACATTTATCGAATGACTCCAATCTAGATTTTCTTCTGTTTCTCTGAGTCATGGCTGAAGAAATCTTCTCCTATTTCTGTCTTTAATGTCCCTGGATATTCCAATCCTATCATATGGAAACGTGCCAATGACCTTAAATGTATGGGGCTGAATGTCTTCCTCTCCCCTCATATGTCTCTCACTATTATTGGATTATATCGACCACCAACATCTGATATCTTGTTTTATGACCATGTAAATGCCATGCTTAAAGAATGTGATCATAAGAAAGAGATCATCTTCAGGGGCGATTTCAATATAAACTGGGAAAACAAAACTCGCAGTAAAAAACTCAATGAGATCACAGATTATTTCAACCTGACTCAAATAATACAATGTCCAATCAGAGTAACACAGTCATCCCAGACTCAAATTGATCTGGTCTTTACTAACAGACCTGATCGAATAACTAAGTTCAGTAAACTTACCAACTGGCATATCTGACCACAATGTTACATTGGTGGCTAGAAAGCTCACTAAAAAGAGATTTAAGAACCATATTAATGTGCAACAGTATGGTAAAAAAAAATCCTGAAAAGTAAGCAGAGTAACACCGATGCAGTTCTAAGTCAAATTGACTGGTCTGATCTGTTAAGCTATGAAGACCCAGAGTCTGGATACAGAACATTTCTGTCAGCTTTTGACAAAGTGGATACCTCTTTCACAAGGACATTTCAATGTAAGCCAAGATGGAAAACTTCTCTGCCATGGCTCAACAAGGACCTCTGGAGGCAGATGAGAGAACGGGATCTTTCCTTGAAAAAAGCACTGAAGTCTGGAAAGAATGATGACAGGCGTGTATTTACAGCACTGAGAAATAAGGTGGTTAGGAATATAAAACAAAGCATAAGCAGAGGTCTTTCTTAGAGTGATCAATGAAGTGAAAGGAAATGGCAAAGTGATTTGGGAAAATCTTAACAAACTAACAGGGAGAGGAGCTGAAAAGGCCAAAAAACATCCTGAATTAAAAGTTAACGGGATTCTAATTCAAGACTCCGATTTCATATCCACCACCTATAACGATTTTTTTGTTGACTCTGTCAGGGAACTGGCTCAACGACTTTCATCCAAGACCACAGTTCTCACTCCCTGTAAGGGTTTTCTTCTGGTGAAAGCGAGGCGGACCAAAATGCAGCGTGGTGGTTATTCATGTTTTTAATAAAGACGACTATACATGAACAGACTAAACAAAACAAGAAAAGTGAAAACCTAAACAGTCCTATCTGGTGCAAACACAGAGACAGGAACAATCACCCACAAAACCCAACACAAAACAGGCTACCTAAATATGGTTCCCAATCAGAGACAATGACTAACACCTGCCTCTGATTGAGAACCATATCAGGCCAAACATAGAAATAGACAAACCAGACACACAACATAGAATGCCCACCCAGCTCACGTCCTGACCAACACTAAAACAAGGAAAACACATACGAACGATGGTCAGAACGTGACAGAACCCCCCCCCCCCAAGGTGCGGACTCCGAACGCACAACCTAAACCTATAGGGGAGGGTCTGGGTGGGCATCTGTCCGCGGTGGCGGCTCTGGCGCTGGACGTGGACCCCACTCCATAATTGTCTTAGTCCACCTCCTTAGCGTCCCTTGAGTGGCGACCCTCGCCACTAACCTTGGCCTAGGAAACCTAACAACGGGCCCCACTGGACTGAGGGGAAGCTCGGGACTGAGGGGAAGCTCAGCACTGAGAGGAAGCTCAGCACTGAGAGGAAGCTCAGGCAGGTAGCAGGCTCTGGCAGATCCTGGCTGGCTGGTGGCTCTGGCAGATCCTCGCTGACTGGCGGTTCCGGCAGATCCTGGCTGACTGGCGGATCCAGGCTGAATGGCGGATCCTGGCTGAATAGCAGATCTGGAAGATCCTGGCTGACTGGCATCTCCGGCTGCTTCATGCTGACTGGCAGCTCTGGCTGCTCCATGCTGACTGGCAGCTCTGGCTGCTCCATGCTGACTGGCTGCTCTGGCTGCTCCATGCTGACTGGCCGCTCCATGCTGACTGTCGACTCTGGCTGCTCCATGCTGACTGGCAGCTCTGGCTGCTCCATGCTGACTGGCGGCTCTGGCTGCTCCATGCTGACTGGCGGCTCTGGCTGCTCCATAAGGACTGGCAGCTCTGGCGGCTCCTTGCAGACTGGCAGCTCTGGCGGCTCCTTGCAGACTAGCAGCTCTGGCGGCATCCTGCAGACTGGCAGCTCTGGCAGCTCCTTGCAGACTTGCAGCTCCTTGTAGACTGGCAGCTCCTTTCATACTGGCAGCTCCTTGCAGACTGGCAGCTCCTTGCAGACTGGCAGCTCCTTGCAGACTGGCAGCTCCTTGCAGACTTGCAGCTCCTTGTAGACTGGCAGCTCCTTGCAGACTGGCAGCACCTTGCAGACTGGCAGCTCCTTGCAGACTGGCAGTTCTATGCAGACTGGCAGCGCTAAACAGGCGGGAGACTCCGGCAGCGCTGTAGAGGAGGAAGGCTCTGACTGCGCTGAACAGGCGGGAGACTCCGGCAGCGCTGGAGAGGAGGAAGGCTCTGGCAGCGCTAGATAGGCGGGAGACTCCGGCAGCACTGGAGAGGAGGAAGGCTTTGGCAGCGCTGGACAGGCGAGGCGCACTGTAGGCCTTATGCGTGGTGCTGGCACTGGTGGTACTGGGCCGAGAACACGCAGAGGAAGCCTGGTGCGGGGAGCTGCCACCGGAGGGCTGGTGCGTGGAGGTGGTACTGGATAGACCGGACCGTGCAGGCGCACTGGAGCTCTTGCGCACCGAGCCTGCCCAACCTTACCTGGTTGAATGCTCTCGGTCGCCCTGCCAGTGCGGCGAGGTGGAATAGCCCGCACTGGGCTATGCAGGCGAACCGGAGACACCGAGCGCAAGGCTGGTGCCATGTAAGCCGGCCCAAGGAGACGCACTGGAGACCAGATGCGTAGAGCCGGCTTCATGGCACTTGGCTCGATGCTCACTCTAGCCCGGCCGATACGCGAGCTGGAATGTACCGCACCGGGCTATGCACCTGCATTGGAGACACCGTGAGCACCACAGCATAACACAGTGCCTGCCCGGTCTCTCTAGCCCCCCGGTAAGCACAGGGAGTTTGCGCAGGACTCCTACCTGGCGTAGCCATACTCCCTGTGAGCCCCCCCCCCCAAGAAATTTTTGGGGCTGACTCCCGGGCTTCCTTGCCAACCGTGTTCCCTCGCATCGCCGGCTCCTCTCTCCGGCTGCCTCTGCTCTCCTATGTGCCTCCACCTGTTCCCATGGGAGGCGATCTCTTCCAGCCAGTATCTCCTCCCAAGTGTAACAACCCTTGCCGTCCAAAACGTCCTCCCATGTCCATTCCTCTTTACGCTGCTGTTGCCCGTTACCACGCTGCTTGGTCCTGTTGTGGTGGGTGATTCTGTAACGGTTATCTTTAGGTGAAGTGTTTGCACCAGATAGGACTGTTTAGGTTTTCACATTTCATTATTTTGTAGTTTATTCATGTATAGTTTTTCAGATATTAAACAAACATGAATCATCACAACGCTGCATTTTGGTCCGACTCTACTTCACCTAAAGATAACCATTACACTCCCATATACAGTTGAAGTTGGAAGTTTACATACACTTAGGTTGGAGTCATTAAAACTAGTTTCTCAACCACTCCATACATTTCTTGTTAACAAACTATAGTTTTGGCAAGTCAGTTAGGACATCTACTTTGTGCATGAGACAAGTAATTTTTCCAACAATTGTTACAGACAGAATATTTCACTTATAATTCACTGTATCACAATTACAGTGGGTCAGAAGTGTACATACACTAAGTTGATTGTGGCTTTAAACAGCTTGGAAAATCCCCGAAAATGATATCATGGCTTTAGAAGCTTCTGATAGGCTAATTGACATAATTTGAATCAATTGGAGGTGTACCTGTGGATGTATTTCAAAGTCCACCTTCAAACTCAGCGCCTCTTTGCTTGACATCATGGGAAAATCAAAAGAAACCAGCCAAGACCTCAGAAAACAAATTGTAGACGTCCACAAGTCTGGTTCATCCTTGGGAACAATTTGCAAATGCCTGAAGGTACCACGTTCATCTGTACAAACAGTAGTACGCAAGTATAAACACCATGGGACCACTCTGCCGTCATACCACTCAGGAAGGAGACGCGCTCTGTCTCCTAGAGATGAATGAACTTTGGTGTGCGAAAAGTGCAAATCAATCCCAGAACAACAGCAAAGGACCTTGTGAAGATGGTGGAGGAAACAGGTACAAAAGTATCTATATCCACTTTAAAACGAGTCCTTTATCAACATAACCTGAAAGGCCTCCCAGCAACGAAGAAGCCACTGCTCCAAAACTGCAATACAAAAAACAGACTACGGTTTGCAACTGCACATGGGGACAAAGATCGTACTTTTTGGAGAAATGTCCTCTGGTCTGATGAAACAAAAACAGAACTGTTATAGAAATAGAACTGTGTTAGAACTGCCATAATGAACATCGTTATGTTTGGAGGAAAAAGGGGGAGGCTTGCAAGCCAAAGAACGCCATCCCAACCGTGAAGCACGGGGGTGGCAGCATCATGTTGTGGGGGTGCTTTGCTGCAGGAGGGACTGGTGCACTTCACGAAATAGATGACAACATAAGGGAGGAAAATTATGTGAACATATTGAAGCAACATTTCAAGACATCAGTCAGGAAGTTAAAGCTTGGTTGCAAATGGGTCTTCCAAATGGACAATGACCCCAAGCCTACTTCCAAAGTTGTGGCAAAATGGCTTAAGGACAACAAAGTCAAGGTATTGGAGTGGCCATCACAAAGCCCTGACCTCAAACCTATAGAAACTTTGTGGGCAGAACTGAAAAAGTGTGTGCAGGCAAGGAGGCCTACAAACCTGACTCAGCTACACCATCTCTGTCAGGAGGAATGGGCCGATATTAAATACTAATTGAGTGTATGTAAACTTCAGACCCACTGGGAATGAGATGAAAGAAATAAAAGCTGAAATAAATCATTCTCTCTACTGTTATTCTGACATTTCACATTCTTAAAATAACGTGGTGATCCTAATTGGCCTAAGACAGGGAATTTTTGCGAGGATTAAATGTCAGGAATTGTGAAAAACTGAGTTTAAATGTATTTGGCTAACGTGTATGTAAACTTCTACCTTCAACTGTATAATAATAAACCAATATTCATAATTCCTGAAATCTCAGAGTCAGCAGAGTCAATGTTTTTAATTTGCTGTTTTTGATTTTGTTATATTCTAGTGAATTCTATGGTTTTTACTAAATTACTTGTAGTTTTTCATGTTGTTTTTCTGTCATTTTTCTAATGACTTGGTGCTGCCTATCTTGGCCAGGACGCTCTTGAAAAAGAGATTTTAAATCTCAATGAGCCCTTCCTGGTTAAATAAAGTTTAATAATAATAATAAATATATAATGCTCAAGGAAAGCACCTCCAGGATAACAAGGGCAGTAACTAGAGGGGATCGCGTTGTCCCTTTTCGACACAGTAAAATCGGTCATTCGGCCTTCTCTGTTAGAGCTACAATATACTGGAATGTAATGCCCATGGACGTGAGAAGCTGCATTGATTATGGTACTTTTAAATTTGAATTGAAAAATGGCTCAAATCTATCCAAACCTGTACACATGAGTTGTCTGTGGTTCCTCATATGTAAGACGACAGTTGATGATGGTGTTGTTGTCGTTAGAATGATTTATTACTGGATGTAATGTATTGTATTGTTTCGGTGAGTATTTGTATTGTGGCTGTGTAATTGTCCTTAGCTGCCCTGGGTCTATGGGTGCAAATTAGCTTTTGGCTAACCCCGGCACATTTACATGGATGTTGCATTATTGTAATATTGATGTTGATTAATGTGCATTGTCCCCTATAAATAAATAAAAAATAAATGTGGGGAATGGTCAGAGGCGATCTAAAGAATTATAATGCCATTTCGGTTGTTATTTTGTTATGTCATTAAAAATGTTATAAAGGAAATACCGTAACTTGAAAAGTATACACACTATATGTGCGAAGTCTCCATCCTCTACATTATGTATGAAATATGAACGATGATGAAAGTGTTTTTGTTAAGAGAGGGATGTGATCTTAGAAACTATAAGAGGAAATTGTTTCAATAACTTTGTACAAGTGAATAGTCACCGCCCCCTTGAGTGAGGTAAGAGAGTGTCAGCCTCACGAAATGCCCCTTTTGAATGAACTGTATAAAACGGTGGGTTAAGAATTAACATCAAATCAAATCAAATTTTATTTGTCACATACACATGGTTAGCAGATGTTAATGCGAGTGTAGCGAAATGCTTGTGCTTCTAGTTCCGACAATGCAGTAATAACGAACAAGTAATCTAACTAACAATTCCAAAAAACTACTGTCTTATACACAGTGTAAGGGGATAAAGAATATGTACATACGGATATATGAATGAGTGATGGTACAGAGCAGCATAGGCAAGATACAGTAGATGATATCGAGTACAGTATATACATATGAGATGAGTATGTAAACCAAGTGGCATAGTTAAAGTGGCTAGTGATACATGTATTACATAAGGATGCAGTCGATGATATAGAGTACAGTATCTACGTATGCATATGAGATGAATAATGTAGGGTAAGTAACATTATATAAGGTAGCATTGTTTAAAGTGGCTAGTGATATATTTACATCATTTCCCATCAATTCCCATTATTAAAGTGGCTGGAGTTGAGTCAGTGTCATTGACAGTGTGTTGGCAGTAGCCACTCAATGTTAGTGGTGGCTGTTTAACAGTCTGATGGCCTTGAGATAGAAGCTGTTTTTCAGTCTCTCGGTCCCAGCTTTGATGCACCTGTACTGACCTCGCCTTCTGGATGACAGCGGGATGAACAGGCAGTGGCTCGGGTGGTTGATGTCCTTGATGATCTTTATGGCCTTCCTGTAGCATCGGGTGGTGTAGGTGTCCTGAACATATCAGACCAGAGAGGCGTGTAGCTGCAGCTCACATCCAAAGTGGTTTGAACTCTGAAATATCAACACGAGGTAGAGACAATAGTCACCTCCCAGAAAATCACTGGTGCGGCTGATTAGCTGTCCTAAGTAAAGTATCTAGAAAACTAATTTAAGTGGGACCAGTGGAACCAGCTATCATCCCTCCAATTGGAACCATCGACCCCTTCGTCAAAGAGGCAGCTTCAGGAGCGAATGGAAAGTCGAATAAACTACGTAGTTCTGTTCAGGACTACACGACAAGTTACCGGATACAGAACGACGGCAGAGAACAACAGTAGAAGACAAGTGGGGACCCCTTTTGGACATTCAGAGCTTTGCAAGCGTGCCACGGAAAGGCCCAACACCCTTTCTAAGAAGGCCTGTTTCCGACAGCAATACTTGGAGAACCAAGTTTTATGATTTCTTAATCCAAACGGGTGGCAGTTTGTGTGCAAAGTATATGATTACTGTGAGAGTAGTTTCTCAAATGTACCAACAATAAGTGTCTCTTTCTCTCGCTCTCTCTCCCTCCCTCTCCATCTCCATTGTGTCAGTCCTCTAGGGATCTGTTTCTAATCTAGTAAGTGTGTATGTTTACCCTGTGTTATCATTTAGTTAGCTAGTAAATAAATAATTAAACCAATTTGTGTAGTACTGAATCATAAATAAGGCTGGGTTTTTTGCAGATGCAGGAGGTTACGACTGTTCAGAATGAAGATATGATACAAGAGTATGATTAATGAGTTGACTGTTTATGGATGTAATAGGTAAAGACCTTTAGAGTTTAATTCGCCCCAAATCCCTAATTAGGTCATTTTTACGTGATTAATTGAATTGGGTAACAATTAAACACATTTAGTTGATTAGATAAATAACAGTCATCAGATTAATGAAAGAAAAGTCACGACAATCAGCTGGCTTAATTTTTATGGATAGATACAAAGAAATGTAAATTGAAAAAAGGTGAAATGAAACGAAGAGTTAGTTTGCAGTCTTTCTAGCTTCAGTTTGAAGTGATTGTGTTAGCTGTGCTATCGGCTAGCTCCTCTGTCCTGACGAGAGAACCCATTTTCTATGCCTCATTAGCTAATTGTTACTATAAAACAGCTTAAACAAATTCAAATGCAGCTACTCTGTTGTTATTCTGGCAGCACTGTTTGACGTGACTGTAAGTTAGCCGTAGTTGGCTAGCTAGCAAGCAAGGGATAAGGACATTGCCAGCCAGGATGGCAATGGAAAATTTACAACAAGCGACTGGGATGCGTCCATAGATATAGAACAAAAAGCAGAATGACCAGCCGGTTTGGATAGCAACCCCAGATTATTAACATGACTATATCTTGTGGAAGGATGTAATAATATGAATAAATTTGTCAAAATAACATTTTGAATGAAAATATGTCTATCATTATTTGAATATGTTGGTAACCCGTTGTATAAAAGTGATAATGCCCTCATAGTCGGTGTTTGTAGGATATACTGGCACGGTTTGCCAGCCCCCGGCTACGTCTAGAGCCTAACAACACCCATACCAATATATCCTCCAAACACCGGATTCTCAGGCATTATCACTTAAGTGTAAGTTGACTATGCAAACAATTTGGAATTTCCAACGCATTAACGTTTCTTATAAAAACAAGAAGTGACGGTGTCAGTCTTTCCTCAACTCTCAACCAAGAGAGACTGGCATGCATAGTATTAATATTAGCCCTCTGATTACGATGAAGAGCAAGACGTGCCGCTGTGTTCTGGGCCAGCTGCAGTTTAACCAGGTCTTTCTTTGCAGCACTTGGCCATATGACTGGACAATAATCAAGATAAAATCAAATTAGAGCCTGCAGGAATTGCATTGGGGAGTGTGGTGTCAAAAAAGCAGAGCATCTCTTGATTACGGAGAGACCTCGCCCCATCTTTACAACCATTGATGCAACAGGAAACGGGATTCGTCAGGCTAGGCGATGTTTATCCACTCCTCAATTGTCCAGTGTTGGTGACCTCGTGCCCACTGGAGCCACTTCTTCCTGTTTTTATCTGAAGGAGTTGAACCCAGTGTGGTTGTCTGCTGCAATAGCCCATAGGTGACAAGGACCGTCAAGTTGTGCGTTATTTGCCTGTTTGTGGCCCGCCTGTTAGCTTGCACGATTCTTGCAATTCTCCTTCGAAAAGCTGTTTTCGCCCCACAAGACTGCTGATGACTGGATGTTTTTTGTTTGTCTCACCATTCTCAGTAAACCCTTGACACTGCCGTGTGTGAAAAGCCCAGGAGGCCGACCGTTTCTGAGACGCTGGAACCGCCGCCCCTGGCACCTACTATCATACCACCATCAAAGTTGCTTAGATCATTCGTTTTGCCCATTCTAACGTTCAATCAAACAGTAACTGAATTGCTCAATGCCTACATAAAGTAAACATATAAAAATCAACATTCACATGACAGACACAAATGCTTACAAGGTATATACAAGATAAATGTAAGTCACAACAATCAATTTCATTAAAAAGCAGTGATATACAAGACAAATGTAAGCCACACAAATCCATTTTCACTTAAAAGCCGTACTGTTAGTAGCTCTCTTGGTTTCAATAGGTAAAGACCTCAGTACAAAAATGCATAATAAAAACTAATTGTGTGAGGTAGTCCCCAACTTGAAGCAGCTACTGGCCTACTTACGTGTAGGAAGAGCATTCAACGAGCATAACCTCATGAGGGTACACTTTAGCCATTGATTGTGGCCTCCTGTAACTTTCTATTTTCAAGATTCTCGCAAAATGTAAACTAGACATTTTGACTGGAGGGCTACTCCAGACTGCACCTATTATATGTACTGTAGACCTACATCAGCAGGCTTATGCACCATTTACATAATAGGGTGGTGACACAGGAGGTTGGTGGCACCTTAATTGGGGAGGACAGGGTCAATGGCTGGAAAGGACTGCATGGGATGATATCAAACTCATCAAACAAACACATGGTTTCCATGTGTTTGATACCATTCTATGAACTCCATTCCAGCCATTGTTAGGAGTGGTCCTCCCCTCAGCAGCCTCATGTGGGTGTGATAAACGTATGCTTGTGTAGGTTAAACCGAAATACAATAAACAGAAAGCATCTGCATACACTGACAGTTCTCAGATCCTGCGTTGCCTTGGTGGAGAAGTGAAAAGCGGGTCTCGTGATGTGATCAAGGGGCGGGCTGACTGAGGGGATTCGATTATCTGGCCCGGGATATCGCAGTGAAGGAGTTTACTCAGAGAGAAAAGTGATTGTATTTGTTTTGTAACCTGGCTGCCTCCCAGGCATGAGCCAGGTGCCCCATTCAAAGCACACAGTGGCAAAGTCTGCTCAAAACAAAAGTAGGCTAGATTAAGCATGTGGTGTAATCAAATTAAATTGTATTGGTTGCATACACATATTTAAATGTGTGTGTGATGGGATATATAGACATTATGGACAGTATGTGGATAGAATATTTAGTATATCTGTAGGATATAATAGTATATAAACAGCAATAGTTGAATAGGATGGCATTGACAAGAATACAGTATAGACATATGAAATTAATAAAACAGTATGTAAAAATTATTAAAATGCCCAGTGTTCCATTATTAAAGTGACCATTGATTCCATGTCTACAGTGTATACAGTTGAAGTCGGAAGTTTACATACACCTTAGCCAAATACATTTAAATTCAGTTTATGGATGGATTAGGTCAGTTAGGATCACCACTTTATTTTAAGAATGTGAAATGTCATAATAATAGAAGAGAATGATTTATTTCAGCTTTTATTTCTTTCATCACATTCCCAGTGGGTCAGAAGTTTACTTACGCTCAATTAGTATTTGGTAGCATTGCCTTTAAATTGTGTAACTTGAGTCAAAAGTTTTGGGTAGCCTTCCACAAGTGTCCCACAATAAGTTGGGGGTATTTTGGCCCATTCCTCATGACAGAGCTGGTGTAACTGAGTCAGGTATGTAGGCCTCCTTGCTTGCACACGCTTTTTTCAGTTCTGCCCACACATTTTCTATAGGTTTGAGGTCAGGGCTTTGTGATGGCCACTCCAATACCTTGACTTTGTTGTCATTAAGCCATTTTGCCACAACTTTGGAAGTATGCTTGAGGTCATTGTCTATTTGGAAGACCCATTTGCGACCAAGCTTTAACTTCCTGACTGATGTCTTGAGATGTTGCTTCAATATATCCACATAATTTTCCTACCTCATGATGTCATCTATTTCGTGAAGTGCACCAGTCCCTCCTGCAGCAAAGAACCCCCACAACATGATGCTGCCACGGTTGGGAAGGTGTTCTTCGGCTTGCAAGCATCCCCCTTTTTCCTCCAAACATAACGATGGTCATTATGGCAGTTCTAACACAGTTCTATTTTCAGTTCTTGTTTCCTCCAGCTACTTCACAAGGTCCTTTGCTGTTGTTCTGGGATTGATTTGCACTTTTCGCACACCAAAGTACATTCATCTCTAGGAGACAGAACGCGTCTCCTTCCTGAGTGGTAAGACGGCTGCGTGGTCCCATGGTGTTTATACTTGCGTACTATTGTTTGTACAGATGAATGTGGTGCCTTCAGGCGTATGGAAATTGCTCCCAAGGATGAACCAGACTTGTTGAGGTCTACACATTTTTTTCTGAGGTCTTGGCTGATTTCTTTTGATTTTCCCATAATGTCAAGCAAAAAGGCGCTGAGTTTGAAGGTAGGCCTTGAAATACATCCACAGGTACACCTCCAATTGACTCAAATGATGTCAATTAGCCTATCGGAAGCTTCTAAAGCCATGACATTTTCGGGGATTTTCCAAGCTGTTTAAAGGCACAGTCAACTTTGTGTATGTAAACTTCTAACCCACTGTAATTGTGATACAGTGAATTATAAGTTAAATAATCTGTCTGTAAACAATTGTTGGAAAAATTACTTGTGTCATGTGTAACGGCTAGCTAGCTAGCGGTGGTGCGCGCTACATAGCGTTTCAATCGGTGAAGTCACTTGCTCTGAGACCTTGAAGTAGTGGTTCCCCTTGCTCTGCAAGGGCCGCGGCTTTTGTGGAGCGATGGGTAACGATGCTTCGAGGGTGACTGTTGTTGATGTGTGCAGAGGGTCCCTGGTTCGCTCCCGGGTATGGGCGAGGGGACAGTCTAAAGTTATACTGTTACACATGCACAAAGTAGATCTCCTAACTGACTTGCCAAAACTATAGTTTGTTAACAAGAAATTTGTGGAGTGGTTGAAAAACGAGTTTGAATGACTCCAACCTAAGTGTATGTAAACTTCCGACTTCAACTGTACATAGGGCAGCAGCCTCTACGGTGCAGGGTTGAGTAACCAGGTGGTAGACGGCTAGTGGCAATGACTAAGTTCAGGGCAGGGAGGCCAGCTAGTGATGGCTATTTAACAGTCGGGTGGTCCTTAATGATCTTTTTGGCTTTCCTGTGTCATCAGGCGCTGTAGGTGTCTTGGAAGGCAGGCAGTGTGCCCCCGGTGATAAATTGGGCAGCCCGCACCACACTCTGGAGAGCCCTGCGGTTGCGGGTGGTGCAGTTGCCATACCAGGCGGTGATACAGCCCGACAGGATGCTCTCAATTTTGCATTTGTAAAAGTTTGTGAGGGTCTTAGGGGCCAAGCCAAATTTCTTAAGCCTCCTGAGTTTGAAGAGATGCTCTTGTGCCGTCTACACCACACTGTCTGTGTAGGTGGACCATTTGGGATTGTTAGTGATGTGTACGGCGAGAAACTTGAAGCTTTTCACCTTCTCCACTGCGGGCTTGCTCCCTCTGTCTCCTGAAGTCCACAATCAGCTCCTTTGTTTTGTTGACGTTGAGGGAGAGGTTAATTTCCTGGCACCACTCTGCCAGGGCCCTCACCTCCTCCCAGTAGGCTGTTTCTTCATTGTTGGTAATGAGTAGGACGCTTGATCTGCCTTACCAATCAAAACTACTTAGAAAATGCAAACATATATTTGGTGGAAAACAAATGTATGTTTCTGGAAGATGCACCATGCTGTCCTGTTTACAACATGACTGAGCAGCGCATTACTGTTGGATTTGAGAAGGGCGCTCCTTCTTCACCGTTTTTTGCCCGTTCACGTCACGGGCCATAGACCGGTGCACGGTGGGTCAGGTTAATAGAACTCCCTCTGAGTTGGTCTCGAGGAGCTAGGCTGAGCGTATTTCTACTTGTTGTTTTGAAACCGCTAAACACCGACCGGAGGCATTGAGTAGAAGATGGCGGATGTTGAAGGCGATGAAATTAAGTCGGCTCTCCGTAATGGACCCGCTGCAGGTTCGGTAGTCGGTACCGGAGTCCAAAATGCTACCCAAGTGACGTCAGGTCCACGAATGGTTAGAATTGTAAAGTCGGAATCAGGATATGGATTCAACGTTCGTGGACAAGTTAGCGAAGGAGGACAACTGCGAAGCATCAATGGGGAATTGTATGCACCTCTTCAGCATGTCAGTGCTGTTTTGCCTGGAGGGGCAGCGGACCGAGCTGGCATATCAAAGGGTGACAGGATTCTGGAGGTGTAAGTCAGATTTCTTTACCCATAATAGAGGCCGTTAGCTGGCTAGCTAGCTACCTCTGGGGAGGACTGATGCCGCGTTCAAAACAACTGTGAACTCAAATCTCCGACTGGGAAACTCGGAAAAAAGGAGCTCCGACTGGGAAAAATATATTTGAACGGTCATCCAAATCGGGAATCCGCATCATGCGCGCGTTCAAAACAACTGAGAACTCGGAAAGAACGAGTTGAAATCATGACGTCAGTGGTCTTCAGATCGGGAATTCGGAGCTCTAGAAAGAGGCCCTAGTTCCCGAGTTACAATTTCGAGTTGTATGACCTTTCAAATCGAATTCTTCCAATTTCCCGGTTGGTTTGAACACATGGAAGTCGGAGAGTTCCAAGTTGTTTTGAACGTTGCAATAACTAGGTATTTAGCAAAGTGGCTAACGTTAGCTAGCAAGTTGCTAGCTAGTTAACCTCACTGCAGTAATTGACTGAAACGTTATCTGTAGCTAGCACCCATGCTAATTAGCTAGCAAGCATTTTAATAAACAAATCCAGACTGATAATCATTGCACAAATTTGTGAGTAGTATGTTTTCAAATCATCGCACCACCACCACAAACAATATGATATTTTGCTAGCTAATTTGGTAGGGTACGTTTGCGCAGTCAGTGAGTGATTTTTAACACTGCTCATGAGTGTTGAATGTCAGAGTTGTCATTGGTTTCTTGGTAACTTTTTTAATCATTTTTTGAAATGGGAGATTAAAAAGATAGGGCTCTCTCTGTCTAGCGTCCTCATGACTGACAGGATAATGACAGTGAGTAGGTCACTCAACCATCTGTAGACCGACAGTTCAACTCAACTGTGTGTGAAATGGGGGTTTTACTCAGTCTGACAGTCTACCATAGTGGGGGGTGGATTAGCCTGGTTATGTAGCCTGGTTATGTAGCCAGTCAATCATGCTTTGAAGTGTTTGTTTGCCCTATTTCTGAGTGTATTTGTGTGCAAGTCAGTGTGCCTGGGTGGAGTTGATACAGGAAAACCGGACCCTCGTTTTGAAAACATTTTGGGGCAAGGCCATCACCTCTAATTAATTAGGAAAATATCATTTTAATCATAACATCAGAGGAGGGAATTAACTTTTCATACCTTCCTAAAAAAGTTGCAAAGGAAATGGTCTTCCTTCAATACATTACTCAGTTTATGTAATTGCAGAAGCAGTGCAGTCTGTTCAGGACACAGATTTTTCTTTTGCGTATTAGTTTGCCTTACTCTTGAGGAACAAGAAAATGGAAACGATACCAAGCTTTTCTCGGTCAATGACAAACGAGACAGAATGAGGAACATGATTGACAACTTGCTGAGGCATCAAAAGGGTATTTCTACTTCCAAATGGCACCCTATTCCCTATGTAGTGCACTATGGGCCCTGGTCAAAAAGAGTGCACTATATAAGGGATAGGGTGATATTGGGACATGAACCTTTGTCTTCCTAACGGTATGTTTTTATCTATCAACTAGCCACTTTGCCTGTGTCGTATGATAAGTAGTGCTCATGTGTCACATTAATCAGCCACTACTGCTTCCCCAACAATTGGAAATAAACCTGATGTGTGTAGTCAAGTTATTCCCCTAGTGCCTAGACCTGTAGCTCACATTAGTGGATCAGGCTTGAAGGTTAGTTTGTTAGTTTACGCATGCACACTTGCAGTTTTACTAGATGGATTTAGGCTGTTGTCAATCCCTACTTATTTATTGATTGAGGGAAACCTAAAAGTTATGCAATGTTTTATTTTGCAATTTCAATTCATTTAGATCCACCCTTGTCAATGAGTGAAACATTCTCATGAAGTAGCCAGAAGTTGGCCAACTCTCTTGGTACTGTCCCTTTTTAAAATTTGGACTTTATTCCAATTCAGTTCACCTACCTTTACGTTTCGATAAATGGTATTCATGAGATTCATTTGGCAGATGCTACAGAGAATTGTTTTTCTGATTGATAGAAGTATCAAGGCTACATCAAAGCTGTGATGTGGAGAGAGGTTAGCCTACATCTCCCTATATCCCTTTTCTTTCCCCCCCGGTCCCCTCTTTGTCCCCCTGAATAAGCTTGAGGAAAGTTCCCAATACAGACTCGTTTTCAGCCAGCTACGTTTTCCACTTCATATTTAATAGGGTACTTTTTATTTAAAAGGTTTAATTCGCTAGTCTGTCGAGCCCTCTCCTGCTAGAATGAACGATATACATCTTATAGCGATCTATTGATAGGATAGGTGCCTTTCAGTCACAAAGCGAGTGATGACAGGGAAACACAGCAGAGAGGAAGAGGTGAAGCATTTCTATATGCATATTTTGGACCTAAGCTTGCCTCCTGCCTTCCCGCCTTTGGGACAATGACTCCCATTGTTAGGGTGGAGACTTGAGCATATAATTTATATACAGATCTCTAGATGCAGTTGAATTTCTTTACACGGAGGGGAGAGAGCATGATGCTTGTGAATTTGTATGTCCCATGCAATGTAATTGGTAACGATGAGTCAAAATCCACAACTTGGCTACGCAGCGTCATGGAGCATAGTAGGCTATTTCTTGTGTGTGGACTGACGACTGAACAGCAAGTGTTGACTAGTTAATAAAGGTGAACTAACTGAACAAAGTCGATCTCCTATATCCTTTTGCCATTCATGAATCATGAAACGTGGTCATGTCTATGGTATCATATCGGGACTAGTATACCAAAGGATTTCTGAAGTTTCCTTTCCTAGGATGTCTGGGCTTGCCAGACAGTGACGCTGAAGTGGGTGACTCTCGTCACTCAGTGTAAGCTCCTGAATTGGCATCGGTGGGAGAGCCTTTCACTTGACTCCCAAATTTGCACAGGCTACAGGTAGACTTAGGCTTTTTGGCGATTATCTGCAGATAAATTATGAAAATAATTGATGACGATGGTGAATCATCATTGCAGGAATAATGGTTCGAGGAGTGTATAATTGAGAGGTACCCGACTCTACGTATTTTAGTGATTTGTGACCCACCGACATTGCCCCGGTTAGAATGGGAATAAAGCAGCCCAAGAGTTCACACATACGCAAACTTTATTTAAACAAACTGATAAAGATGAACATGGGGATGGTAGTGGTTCTGTAATGGACAGAAACGGAGGTAATGAATACAACAGGGCACAGATGCAAAGGACTGTATAGATTGCATATGCTACCTGCAGAGTATTACACAGTTAACGCAGAGGGGCAACATGCAATAGTAGTAACTATGAAGAACAATATACAAATGTCACACAACTCACTTTTGGCACGCACACCATCCCACAAGTCCAGATATGAATGAGTCCAGCTGTTGTTGTGCAGGACAGAGATGAGCTTGCTGCTCTCTGACTGCTTGAAGTATTGTGTGACCTGCAGAGTCAAGAGGATGGGCAGCTGTCCGGCCCCTAGTAACCTCCCTAGCAACCTATCAAGGCACAGGTCACATACATCAGAGAGTTTGAGAGGCACGTTTATGGTACTCCCTAGATTCTCAGGCTCCGGTCGTGGGGAATGGGAGTGTGCAGCTCAGGGTTGTGAGGTGCTGATAAGTCACCGGCAGGGAATTTGTAACAGCCACCCCTAATGATGAGCAACATACAAAATAAGTAATTCCATGCTCGAATGTCAGTCTAGAGCCTATTGGTCCCAAGGTAGGTCTGGGCCCCCATCAGAGGTAGGCAAGGAGCAGTTCCTCAACTGAGGCAGGGCGGTTCCTCAACTGAGGCAGGAAAGTCCCCCAGTGCAGGAACCAGAGGAGGACCCAGAGCAGGCCCCAACGGTAAACTTGAGGCCAGATCAGGCGGCAGTGCTGGTGAGCCCAGGGCAGATGGTGGATCAGCTCGGACACCAGAAGCAGGAATAGGTAGTGCCCCTGGGACAGGACACTGGTGGGGGGGGGGTGAGGTCTGGTGTGTCCCCCACCGTCACATCTGGGGTTGAGTCCAGAGGCAGCAGGACTGAACCTGGATTGGGTGTTGCACGCTGGGCAGGTGCATCCTGGACATACTGAATGGGACCAGGGCAATGGCTGGGTCAGGTGAAGCTGTTCTGTCAGTAACTGGTGGCTGGGTCTCCCCATGGGCCCAGGTCAGGGCTGGAACTGTCATCGGGTCTGGTGCTTCTGCAGGATTCCATAGTTCAGGGACAGGCGGTGAGGAATAGGGTCCGGTCAGCAATAGGTTTACTACCGCTTGGCGACGCTGGCCGAGCCAGGGAGAGGGTTCCCCCAGAGTTCGCCGTGCCACCAAAGTGGCAGAATGCTAAAGCCACAGTCGTAGTTTGGGTTGGAGAGGGCTCCCCTGACTGGAGGAAGACCGGGATCTGGTCTGCTATTCGAAGATGCAAAGATCTATTCTGCTCCATACAAACTATATGTTCTTCCTGTACTTCACTCCCATAGGCTCCATAGAAGGGGTATAGTCCACATGGTATTAGTCCACTGTATACCCCGGAGCCATACTCCACTAGACTGCAGGTAGGCAGTATGGAAAGTGCCCTGAATGACCTGCAGAGTCAAGAGGATGGGCAGATTTCCGCCCCCTTAGTAACCTCCCTAGCAACCTTAGTAACCTCCCTAGCAACCTATCAGGGCACACGTCACCCAGGTCAGAGAGTTTGAGAAGCAGGTTTAGGGTACTCCCCAGACTCTCGGGCTATGGTCCTAGGGAATAATGACCTGAGTGTGCCGATAAGCCCGGCAGGGAATTCGTAACAATCATTCTGATCCAAGTATGATAATTAGGGCACACATCGAATCCAGGCATTAAAACGGATGTGTTGACTTTAGTAGTGCATCCACTAAATGTATTGAAAATGTATTAATTGTATTACCTGCAACTTTCTGAAGAGGCAGTGTGTGTGTGTGGGGGGGGTCTAATACTTTGTGTAGCTGTTAGCGATGATGCTGATGATAAGGTTTCCCAAAAAAACCTTCTCAATTAAATGTTACCTACAAAGTAGCCTATGCTGACCTGTCAGAATGATATCATGATAATTTATCAATCCAGTGGGTATTTGTTTTGCAAACACTATCATATGTGCACTACAAAAACACAGCTAAACAGCCTCTTGCTAGGTGTGCACTTCAATTAAAGGGTAACTACACCTAAAAGTCAACATTTCTCAGGTTTAAGTGTTGTTGTGGATGTGTGATTTTTTTTTTAAGAGCAAAAACCTGTGAAAAGCAGAAACCTAAAACAAAACCTTACATTTTGAGATAATGTGGGATATTTAATTTGTCTTAATAAAATACACAATTTGAAGAACAAACATCATTGTGACAGTTTCATATCTTGCAGTAAAAACTTTAATCTCGAGGAGGTGTTAAAGGTTTAATGTTCTCTTACATAGAAAATAGTCCTGATCTTATAGGCCAGGAGTGTCAAAGGTTACTAAAATGAATAAGTAATGATGGAAACAGTGTGTGGCAGGCACTCCCCTGCCCTCCCTCAACCCCCTTGGTACTCAGAGGCAGATTAGCCGAGACACCTGATGCTGCTGCCATCTGGCCTCAGCATCGTGAGTTAAGGAGGGAGGCTTGTCACCACAAGGTAAACTTGTAGGGCGTCAGGTAGCCTAGCGGTTAGCGCGCTAGTCCAGTAACCGAAAGGTCGCTGGTTAGGATACTCGAGCCGACGTGGTGAAAAATCTGTCTGTACCCTTGAGCAAGGCACTTAACCCTAATTTGCTCCAGCGGCGCTGTACTACTATTGCTGACCCTGTAAAACAAAATATTTTCACTGCACCTATCCGGTGTGTGACAATAAAACACCGTGCATTTGGAAAGTATTCAGACCCCTTGACTTTTTCCACATTTTGTTACGTTACAGCCTTATTCTAATTTTTTAAATATTTTTTTATCCACTCATCAATCTACACACTACCCCATAACGACAGCATAAACAGGTTTGCAGAGATTGTTGCTAATTTATTAAAAATAAATTTCACATTTACATAAGTATTCAGACCTTTTACTCAGTACTTTGTTGAAGCCCCTTGGGCAGCGTTTACAGCCACAGGTCTTCTTGGGTTTGACGCTACAAGCTTAGCACACCTGTATTTGGAGTTTCTCCATTCTCTGCAGATCCTCTCAAACTCTGTCTGGTTGGATGTGGAGCGTCGCTACACAGCTATTTTCAGGTCTCTCCAGAGATGTTTGATCGGGTTCAAGTCCAGGCTCTGGCTGGGCCACTCAAGGACATTGAGACTTGTCCCGAAGCCACTCCTGCATTGACGTGGCTGTGTGCTTCGAGTCGTTGTCCTGTTGGAAGGTGAACCTTCGCCCCAGTCTGAGGTCCTGAGCACTCTGGATTAGGTTTTCATTGTGGATTTCTCTGTACATTTACTCTGTTCATCTTTCCCTCGATCTTACTAGTCTCCCAGTCTCTGTTGCTGAAAAATATCCCTACAGCATGATGCTGCCACCACCATGTTTCACCTTCGGGATGGTATTGGGGACCTTCAAAGCTGCAGACATTTTTTGGTTCCCTTCCTCAGATCTGTGCCTCAACACAATCCTGTCTCGGAGCTCTACAGACAATTCCTTCGACCTCATGGCTTGGTTTTTGCCCTGACATGCACTGCCAACTGTGGGACCTTATATAGACGTGTGTGCCTTTCCAAATCATGTCCAATCAATTGAATTTACTACAGGTGGACTCCAATCAAGTTGTAGAAACATCTCAAGGATGAACAATGGGAACAGGATGTACCTGAGCTCGAGTTTTAAGCATATTTATATAAAATAAGGTATTTCTGTTTTTTTAATAAATGTGCAAACAATTTAAACGTTTTGCTTTGTCATTATGGAGTATTGTGTGTAGATTGATGAGGAAAAACATGCATTTGATCAATTTTAGAATAAGGCTGTAACGTAACAAAATGTGGAAAAAGTGAAGGGGTCTGAATACTTTCCGAATGCACTGTGTATACAGTACCAGTTAAAAGTTTGGACACCTACTCATTCAAGGGTTTTTATTTTATTTTCATACATTGTAGAATAATAGTGAAGGCAAACTATTAAATTGTGTTAAACAAATCCAAATATATGTTATATTTAGGATTCTTCAAAGTAGCCACCCTTTGCCTTGATGACAGCTTTGCACACTCTTGGCATTCTTTCAACCAGCTTCACCTGGAATGCTTCTCCAACAGTCTTGAATGAGTTCCCACATGTGTTGAGCACTTGTTGGCTGCTTTTCCTTCACTCTGCGTTCCAACTCATCCCAAACCAATTGGGTTGAGGTTTTAATGATTGTGGAGGCCAAGTAACAGACACATCTCAACATCAACTTGAGATGGTTTTGGATCAGTTGGACCACGGAGTGAAGGTAAAGCAGCCAACAATTGCTCATCATGTGTGAGAACTCCTTCAAGACTGTTCAAAAAGCATTCCAGGTGAAGCTGGTTGAGAGAATGCAAGAGCGTGCAAAGCTGTCATCAAGGCAAAGGGTGGCTACTTTAAAGTTTCTCATATAAAATATATTTTGATTTAACACTTGTTTTCTTTTTGGTTACTACATGACTCCATATGTGTTATTTCATAGTTTTGATGTCTTCACTATTATTTTACAATGTAGAAAATATTAAAAAGAAAGAAAAAACATGTAATGAGTATGTGTCCAAACTTTTGACTGGTACTATATACATAAAGTTTTTTATTTTATTTTTTACTATTTTATATATATAATATTTTGTAGCGATAGGGAATCGATAGCGAGAGACTCACTGCTCAGCCAACATTAGAAAGAGATGTATATCAGGGGTAAAAGTTTGGCAGGTTACAGAGCTAGACAGAATAAGGCAAATGTGTATAATTTCAGAGAAGGTGTTGGAGGATAGGTCTAACCAAACACTACCACCCTTAACGGGCATAACATGAGCACCGACTGATCCCGTACCACCATCTCTCACTCTGCGTCCCACAGTAATGGTGTGAGCGTGGAGGGGGCCACCCACAAGCAGGTGGTGGATCTGATCCGGGCCGGGGAGAGGGAACTGGTGCTTTCTGTGCTGTCTGTGCCGCCCCAAGAGGCAGACGGTCTTGAGGCCGGGGATGAGAGCGCCGCCCAGCTCAGCTATGACTACAGCGACAAGCAGGCCGTGCCCATCTCCATCCCCACATTCAAGCACGTGGAGCAGCACGCCGAGAGGTTTGTGGTGAGTAAAAAATACATAGTTTATGGGGAGGTATCTGGCTGGCCTTGTTTACTAGAGAATGACTAAACTTTTCTAAAAGTCCAATGTGTCTTTTGCAGTGCAGAGTTCGGCAATGCCAAAATGTGTAGGCCTTTGTCAGTAATCACGTACACAATGTGACCAATGTGACCAACAATGTATACTGAGTATACCAAACATTAGGAACACCTTCCTAATATTAAGTTGCACCCCCCACCCCTTTTGCCGCCAGAACCTCCTCAATTTGTCGGCGAATGGACTCTACAAGGTGTTGAAAGCATTCCACAGGAATGTTGTCTCCAATGCTTCCCACAGTTGTGTCAAGTTGGCTGGATGTCCTTTGGGTGGTGGACCATTCTTGACACACATGGGAAACTGTTGAGCGTGATACCCAGCGGCGTTGCAGTTCTTGACACAAACCAGGGCGCCTGTCACCTACCATAACCCGTTCAAAGACAGACATGTTTGGTCTTTCCCCTTCACCGTCTGAATGGCAAACATACATGGATTGTGTATCTGTTGTCTCAAGGCTTAAAAATCCATATTTTAACCTCTCCTCCCCTTTATCTCCACTGATTTAAAGTGGATTTAACAAATGATCATTAGCTTTCATCTGGATTCACCTGGTCAGTCTGTCATGGAAAGAGCAGGTGTTCTTTGTTTTGTTTACAGGGAGTACCAGCACCAGATCAATGTGCCGTGGTATAAGGTATTTGAGGTAGATGTGTACATGAAGGCAGGGTAAAGTTACTAGGCATCAGGATAGATAAGTGTAAAATAAAGAACAGATTAGCAGCAGCAAATGGTGTGTGTGTGTGTGGGAGTGTCAATTCATACCACTTAACTTATTCCACATTTTGTTGTTACAGCATGAATTATTTATTTTTTAAATAGATGTATTTTCTCACCCATCTACACACAATACACTATAATGCCAAAGCTAAAACATGTTTTTAGAAATGTTTGCTAATTTATTTAAAATTAAATATAGAAATATCTAATTCACACCCCTGAGTCAATACATGTTAGATTCACGTTTGGCAACGAATACAGCCGTGAGTCTTTCTGGGTAAGTCTCTAAGAGATTGTACAATATTTGCACAATTATTCAAGCTCTGTCAAGTTGGTTGTTGATCATTGTTAGACTGCCTTTTTCAAGTCTTGCCATATATTTTCAATCCAATTTAAGTCCAAACTAACTAGGCCACTCAGGAAAATGCACTGCTGTCTTGGTAAGCAACTCCAGTGTATATTTGGCCTTGTGTTCTTAGGGTATTGTCCTACTGAAAGGTGAATTTTATCTCCCAGTGTCTGTTTTCCAACAGACTGAATCAGGTTTTCCTCTAGGATTTTGCATGTGCTTAGTTCTATTGTTTCTTTTTTATCCCCCCCAAAATCCATAGTCCTTGCCAATGACAAGCATACCCATAACATGATGCAGCCACCACCATGCTTGAAAATATGAAGAGTGGTACTCTGATACATAATGCTTTGTATTCAGGACATAAAGTTAATTTCTTTGCAGTTTTACTTCAGGGCCTTATTGCAAACAGGATGCATGTTTTGGATAATTTTTATTGTACAGGCTGTAATTTCTTTATGCCGTCATTTAGGTTAGTATTGTGATATGACTACAATGCTGTTGATCCATCCTCCATTTTCTCCTATCACAGCCATTTGTTTTAAAGTCACCAATTCTTGAGCCATTTCTGGTAACTGAGTTAGGAAGGACGCCTGTATCTTTGTAGTAACTGGTGTATTGATAACTTCAGGGATATCTTGAAAAATAAAATGTTTTAACCAATCTACCAATAGATGCCCTTTGCGAGGCATTGGAAAACCTCCCTAACCACTATTATTGAATATGGAATGAGTCCCCAAAACATAATGAAACAAATTCTTACTCCTGAACTGATTTAGGCTTGCCATACCGAAGGGGTTGAATACTTATTGTCTCAAGACATTTCAGATTTCATTTTTTATTCATTTGTAAAAATGTCTAAAAACATAATTCCACTTTGACATTATGGGGTATTGTGTGTAGGCCAGTGATACATTATTTAGATTAAATCCATTTTAAATTCAGGCTGTAACCCAACAAAATGTGGAAAAAGTGAAGTGGTGTGAATACTTTCTGAAGGTGAGTGTGCATAGGGTCAGTGCAAGATAATTAATGGTTACCGGGACTAACTATTTAGCAGTTTTATGGCTTGGCGGTAGTAGCTGTCGCACTGCCCTCTGTGGCGCTTTGCAATCAACGGCAGTGCATTTGTCAAACCAAGCGGGGGGGGGGCGGGGGGCGGCGCTGCCCTGCGCTGCCATGCTCTCTTCATGACTGCAGGTTCCTGTGGACTAAGGCTGTTACGGTGACAGTATTACCGCCACACCAGCGGTCACGAGTCAAATTCCAAGTGACCGTTTAGTCACAACTGGGTTTCTCCAAAACTGCGCTCTGATGCTGCTGATGGTCATTAGTATTCTACCAAACTTTCTAACTGACAGTCGCTTATGTAGCCTAGCCCATAGTCTTATGTTTTGATACGGTGTGTATCACAACTGAGTGAAACATGTTCTTATAAGCCCAGTCATTACGCAATCGCAATGGTGGAATGTAAAGATACCTTAGTAGAAAAGGACTTAAGTGAAAGTCACCCAGTAAAATACTACTTGAGTAAAAGTACATGTAATTGCTCAAATATACATATTTATCAAAAGTAAATATTATTTCATATTCCTTATATTAAGCAAACCAGATGGCATGGTTGGCTTTTTATTTATTTGTAGATTATTTATACAAACAAAGCATTTCTGTTTAGTGAGTCCACCAGATCAAAGGCAGCAAGGATGACCAGGTAGGTTCTCTTGATAAGTGAGTGAATAAGTGCTAAGCATTCGAAATGTAACGAGCTGTCAGGGAAAAAGTATGGAGTAAAAAGTAGTAGTAAAAGTTGCTAAATGTGAAGTAAAGATGCCACCCAAAAAAACGAATTAGCACTTTAAAGTAATTTTTCTTAAGTACACGATTTGTGTAATTGCATGTGAAAACAGAGTTTTGACTGGCCACTATTTAGGAGGATCCCAGCTTTCTTATGCTGCAATATTTAGTGCTCAATTCTTAAAATTAAGCACATTCATCCACTTTCCAAAGGTGCCATGTGAGTTTCAAGTTTGGGGAAGCTAATTTTCACCATAAAAATGCATCTTTTTTATACTAAAGAAAAATATAAACGCTACATGCAACATTTTTTAATACATTTTAGAATAAGAATAAGGCAGTAACGTAACAAAATGTGTGAAATGTCAAGGGGTTTGAATACTTTCTGAATGCACTGTGTATGTACGTACAGTGCATTTGGAAAGTATTCTGAACTCTTGACTTTTTCCACATTTTGTTACCTTACAGCCTTATTCTAAAATGGATTAAAATATTTTTTCCCCCTCATCAATCTACACACTACCCAATCATGACAAAGCATAAACAGTTCTTTAGAAATTGTTGCTAATTTAATAAAAATATTTTAATATCACATTTACGTAAGTGTTTAGACCCTTTACTCGGTACTTTGTTGAAGCACCTTTGACAGTGATTACAGCCTCGAGTCTTCTTGGGTATGACGCTACAAGCTTGGCACACCTGTATTTGGGGAGTTTCTCCCATTCTTCTCTGCAGATCCTCTCAAGCTCTGTCAGGTTGGGTGGGGAGCTTGGCTCTGGCTGGTTCACTCAAGGACATTCAGAGACTTGTCCCTGAAGCCTCTCCTGTGTTGTCTTGGCTGTGTGCTTAGGGCATTGTCCTGTTGGAAGGTGAACCTTTGCCCCAGTCTGAGGTTGTGAGCTCTCTGGAGCAAGTTTTCATCAAAGCTCTCTCTCTGTACCTTGCTCCGTTCATCTTTCCCTCAATGCTGACTAGTCTCTCAGTCCCACATAATGAATTTGGACCAAAGGACAGATTTCCACCGTCTAATGTCCATTGCTCGTGTTTCTTGGACCAAGCAAGTCTCTTCTTCTTATTGGTGTCTTTTAGTAGTGGTTTCTTTTCAGCAATTTGACCATGAAGGCCTGATTTGACGCAGTCTCCTCTGCCCAGTTGATGTTGATGTGTCTCTTACTTGAACTCTGAAGCTTTTATTTGGGCTGCAATTTCTGAGGCTGTTAACTCTTAATGAACTTCTCTGCAGCAGAGGTAACTCTGGGTCTTCCTTTCCTGTGGCGGTCCTCATGAGAGCCAGTTTCTTCATCAGCGCTTGGTTTTTGTGACTGCACTTGAGAAATTTTCCAGATTGACTGACCTTCATGTCTTAAAGTAATGGACTGTCGTTTCTCTTTGTTTATTTGAGCTGTTCTTGCCATAATATGGACTTGGTCTTTTACCAAATAGGGCCATCTTCTGTTTACCAACCCTACCTTGTCACAACGCAACTGATTGGCTCAAACCCATTAAGGAAAGAAATTCCACAAATGTACTTTTTAACTTCTCTAAGGTAGGGGGCAATGTTAATTCAAATGCATTCCAGGTGACTACCTCATGAAGCTGGTTGAAAAAATGCCAAGAGTGCAAAGCTGTCATCAAGGCTACTTTGATGAATCCCAAAAATGAAATATATTTTGATTGGTTTCACACTTTTTCGTTACTGCATCATTCCATATTATTTCATAGTTTTTGATGTCTTCACTAATATTCTACAATGTAGAAAATAGTCCAAATAAAGAAAATCCCTGGAATGAGTAGGTGTGTCCAAACAATTTTTTTTATTTAACCAGGTAGGCTAGTTGAGAACAAGTTCTCATTTACAACTGCGACCTGGCCAAGATAAAGCAAAGCAGTGTGACAAAAACATCAACGCAGAGTTACACATGGGATAAACAAACGTACAGTCAATAACACAATAGAAAAATCTGTATACTGTGTGTGCAAATTAAGTAAGGAGGTAAGGCAATAAATAGGCCAATAGTGGCGAAGTAATTACAATTTAGCAATTTACACTGGAGTGATATGTGCAGATGTGCAAGTAAAAATACTGGTGTACAAAAGAGCAGGAAAAACAAATATGGGGATGTAGTTGGTGGTGTACCACTTTTGACGTGTGTGTCTTGTGGGGATTGGAAATGATGCAGACAATTACATTGATGAAAGCTACAATCTGTCTGCAATATTAAAGCTGATCTACCACCTAAAAAAAAATATAAAACTACAAATGTTAATCTAGGCACATTGGTGTTCCCAAATTAAGTCCAGGTCACACAACAAAATATTTAGAAGCATATGCAACCAAAATGGTCACACTTTAGAGCCCTGTGTACATGTCTCATCTTTTACAAGTGAATACTATGCATCATTTCCCCTGTGTTCTGTCATATGCCACCTTACCGCTCACCTCGGTCTGTTCCCTACAGGTGTACAACGTGTACATGTCGGGCAGGCAGCTGTGCTCCAAGCGCTACCGGGAGTTTGCTATCCTGAACCAGAACCTGAAGAGGGAGTTTGCCAGTTACACCTTCCCCAAGATCCCAGGGAAGTGGCCCTTCTCCCTGTCTGAGCAGCAGCTGGACACACGCCGCAGGGGCCTGGAGGAGTACCTGGAGAGAGGTGAGAGAGAGAAGGAAGCAAAGGTAGAGAGAGGTAGAGTGTACCTGTAGAGAATTGAGGAGAGTTAAAGAAAAGGAAAAAAATTAAGGATGGCAACTTAATTCCCTTCAATGATGTGTAATGGACATGCAGATAGTGCCTATAGCGCCAACACCACAGGTATCATATTACACACAGAGATGTGTATATATTACTATTATTACGTTCTATTTCATTCTGTGGTATTACACCCCTTCCATATGTCAGTGCTGGAGATCAGTTGAGGAGAGATGAAAAACAGCATGTGCTTTATTTTTGGAATGCCTGTGTGAGTTAATTAGAGGAACAAGTAGCACAGAAATCTGAGTTTTTGGAGAAGTGAGAAACCACGTATGCTGTAACGCAGTGTGTCGAACTCCAAGATAGCTCAATCTCCTGCAGACAGATGGCAAATCATTGCAATACTTGTGGAATGCCCTGGAATGTGTATGTACCGGTAATATAACTGCAGTGCACATTGTGTCCAACTTCAAGTGTGCACGTGAATGCAATATGGTAAGATGACCATTTGCTCTCTCTGTTTCTCTTATTTTCTCCTTCTGTAGTTTGTTCAGTACGGGTGATTGGTGAGAGTGACATCATGCAGGAATTCCTTTCTGAATCAGATGAGGTACGTTTGTGCAGACCGTTTCCGTAGCTCCAGGAGAGCATCTTAAAACACACACACTGATACTCACCTTTCCTTTCTCTGTCAGAATTACAATGGCGTTTCAGACGTGGAGCTGCGGATAGCCCTGCCAGACAAGACCATCATCTCTGTCAGGGTGCGCAAGAACAGCACAACTGACCAAGTCTACCAGGTATAGAACCGTTTTTATAGAGAAGTTCCTCACTTGTAGTCAAATATATGCTGACCAAACCGGGCGCGCGCGTACGCATGTTGATTTTTGTATCCCGACACCAGACGTGATCAGGACACCCAGGTTGAAGTATCAAAACAAACTCTGAACCAATTCTATTAATTTGGGGACCTGTCGAAAAGCATTAAACATTTATGGCAATTTAGCTAGCTAGCTTGCTGTTACTAGCTAATTTGTCCTGGGATATAAACATTGGGTTGTTATTTTACCTGAAACGTCCTCTACTCCGACAACAGATAAAACGGTAAACCGAATTCCTTTCTCGTCATCTCTCCTCCTTCCTCAGGCTTCTTTTTTACTTCTTTGGCGGTTGACAACCAACTTTACGGGGCGTTACTACAACCGACTGGTGGAGTGTGGATGTCAGTTCATCTTTCAATCACCCACGTGGGTATATGCTCCTAAACACCAATGAGGGGATGGCACGTGGGTATATGCTCTCAAAAACCAATGAGAAGATGGGAGAGGCCGGGCTTGCAGCGCGTTGAGTGTCACAAATAGAACCTATTCTATTTTAGCACCTGGTCACGCAGACGCTCGCAAGCAGTGCGGGTGCAATGACTGAATAACATGTATGTGTACATTTATTTTGCGACGCGAGCGGTATGGTCAGCATGTGTAACCATTTTGGTTGCATATGCTCCTAAATATTGTGCTGTGCGACCTGAAATTTTATTTTGGGAGCAACTGTGCGCCCCCCCCAAAAAAATCACCCAGATAATTGTTATAATGATTAGGCTTCGCTGTACCGTTGATACCGAGTGCCCCTTAGAAATTGGTCTCTGCCTAGAAAACTGCTCGAACTAGCCTTTTATTCAAGCCATTATTAGAGGGACAGCACAAAGCACGAACAAGGTTGAGAGGGAGAGGAGTTGGCAGCCCCCGATGGTACCACTGGACACCGGTGCTATGGCGCTGGCATTTTCCACCTCTCAAAACATACTACTAATAAAGTTAACAAAGCACTAACTAGTTTAGCTAGCTACTGTAATGAATAGCTACAGTGCCTTCAGAATGTATTTGCACCCCTCAACTTTTTCCACATTTTGTTGTTACAGCCTGAATTTAAAATGGATTAATTTGACATTTTGTATCACTGGCCTACACACAATACCCCATAAGTGGAATTATGTTTTTCCACATTTTTTGTCCATAAGTATTCAACCCTTTTTGTTATGGCAAGCATAAATAAGTTCAGGAGTAAACTTTTGATTAACAAGTCACAAGTTGCATGGACTCACTCTCTGTGCAATAAGTGTTTTATTATTTTTTAATGACTACCTCGTCTCTGTACCCCACACATACTGTAAGGTCCCTCAGTTGATCATTGAATTTCAAACACAGATTCAACCACAAAGACCAGGGATGTTTTCCAATGCCTCGCAAAGATGAGCACTTATTCGTAGATGGGTAAAAAAAGCAGACATTGAATATTCCTTTGCGCATGGTGAAGTTATTTTATCTTTGGATGGCGTATCAATACACCTTCACTACAAAGATACAGGCGTCCTTCCTAACTCAGTTGCCAGAGAGGAAGGAAACTGCTCAGGGATTTCACCATGAGGCCAATGGTGTCTTTAAAACAGTTAGAGTTTAATGGCTGTGAGAAGAGAGAATTGAGGAAGGATCAAGAACATTGTAGTTACTCCGCAATACTAACCTAATTGACAGAGTGAAAAGAAGGAAGCCTGTACAGAATATTCCAAAACATGCATACAGTTTGCAACAAGGCACTAAAGTAATACTTACTGTGAAAAATGACAAAGCAATTCACTTTTTGTCCTGAATATAAAGTGTTATGTTTGGGGCAAATCCACTACAGCACATTACTGAGTAGCGCACTCTATATTTTCAAGAATAGTGGTGGCTGCATCATGTTATGGGTGTGCTTGTAATTGTTAAGAACTAGGGAGAATTTCAGGGTAAAACATATTAAGGAATGGAGCTAATCACAGGCAAAATCCTAGAGGAAAACCTGGAACAGTATGCTTTCCACCAGACCCTGGGAGATGAATTCACTTTCAACAGGACAATAACCTAAAACACAAGGCTCAATATACACTGGAGATGCTTACCAAGGCGACATTGAATGTTCCCGAGTGGCCTAGTTTTGACTTACACGGAGTGTACAAAACATTGCTCTTTCCATGACAGACTGACCAGGTAAATCCAGGTGAAACTAGGATCCCTTGTTGATGTCCACTTCAATCTGTGTAGTTGAAGGGGAAGGATTTTTAAGCCTTGATAAAATTGAGACATGGATTGTGTGTGTGTGTGTGCCATTCTGTGATTGAAGTGCCTTTGAACAGGTTATGGTAGTAGGTACCAGGCACACCAGTTTGAGTGTGTCAAGAACTGCAACGCTGCTGGTTTTTTCACGCTCAACATTTTCTCTGTGTGTATCAAGAATTGTCCACCAGCCAACTTGACACTTGTGGGAAGCATTGGATTCAACATGGGTCAGCATTCCTGTGGAACAATTTTGACACCTTGTAGAGTCCATGCCCTGACGAATTGAGGCTGTTCTGAGGGCAAAAGGGGGTCAAACTCAATACTAGGAAGGTGTTAATCAGTAAATTAGACATTGAAGTTGAACCCTGTAAGAATCTTGCATCTACAGTGCATTTAGGAAGTATTCAGACCCTTTTTTCCCACATTTTGTTACGTTACAGCCTTATTCTAAAATTGATCCAATTTTGATCAAATTTGATTGATAAAATTCTCTCACCAATCTTCACACAATACCCCATAATGACAAAGCAAAACGTAAGTTTTTTTTATTTTTGCAAATGTATTAAAAATGTTACTGAAATATCACATTTACATAAGTATTCAGACCATTTACTCAGTACTTTGTTGAAGCACCTTTGTCAGCGATTACAGCCTCGAGTGTACTTTGGTATGACGCTACAAGCTTGGCACACCTGTATTTAGGGAGTTTCTCCCATTCTTCTCTGCAGATCCTCTCAAGCTCTGTCAGGTTGAATGGGGAGCGTTGCTGCACAGCTATTTTCCTGTCTCTCCAGAGATGTTGGGTTCAAGTTCGGGCTCTGGCTGGGCCACTCAAGGATATTCAGAGACTTGTCCCGAAGCCATTCTTGCATCGTCTTGGCTGTGTGCTTAGGGTCGTTGTACTGTTGGAAGGTGAACATTCACCCCAGTTTGAGGTCCTAAGTGCTCTGGAGCAGGTTTTCATCAAGGATCTCTACTTTGTTCCTTTCATCTTTCCCTCTATGCGGACTAGTCTCCCAGTCATTTTTTTGCCACTGAAAAACATCCCCACAGCATGATGATGCTGCCACCACCATGCTTCACAGTTGGGATGGTGCCAGGTTTCTTCCAGATGTGACGCTTGGCATTCAGGCCAAAGAGTTCAATCTTAGTATCATCAAATCAGAGAATATTGTTTCTCATGGTCTGAGAGTCTAAAGGTGCCTTTTGGCAAACTCCAAGCGGGCTGTCGTGTCTTTTTTACTGAGGAGTCGCTTCCATAAACGCCTGATTGGTGGAGTGCCGCAGAGATGGTTGTCCTTTTGGAAGGTTCTCCCATCTTCAAAGGGGAACTCTAGAGCTCTCTGAGTGACCATCGGGTTCTTGGTCACCTCCCTGGCCAAGGCTCTTCTCCCATGTTTGCTCAATTTGGCCAGGCAGCCAGCTCTGGGAAGAGTCTTAGTGTTTACAAACTTCTTCCATTTAAGATTGATGGAGACCACCGTGTTCTTGGGGACATTCAACGCTGCAGCCATTTTTTTGGTACCCTTCCCCAGATTTGTGCCTCAAACAATCCTGTCTCGGTTCTCAACAGACAATTGCTTCGACCTCATGGCTTGGTTTTTGCTCTGACTTGCACTGTCAAATGTGGGACCTTAACATAGAAAGATGTGTGTGCCTTTCCAAAACATGTCAAATCAATTGAATTGACCACAGGTGGACACCAAGTTGTAGAAACATCTCAAGGATGATCAATTGAAACAGGATGCACCTGAGCTCAATTTCAAGTCCCATAACAAAGGGTCTGAATACTTATGTAGGTAAGGCATTTCTGTATTTAAAAATAAAAAAAATTGTTTTCAGTTTGTCGTTATGAGATATTGCTGATGAGAATAAGGCTATAACGTAAAAAAAAAGAAGTTGAGTCAAGGGGTCTGAACTGTAGCTGTCACTTTAAAAAAAAACTTTTTTTGTTTGTTGTATAGTATAACTACTAGGTGTAGTAGAACTACTAGGGATGCACAATGTATCGGTAAGCATATTAGCTAAAAATGCCAATGTCGGCATCGGCCTGATATGCAAAACCGATGTCAAAGCTGATGTGCATACCTATATAACGTAGATAGTTGAAGTAATGATGCCACACAAATACTGCGCTACACGTGCAACACAGCATTCCTAATCTAGCCCACAATGTCTGCTGTGTGGATCTATTTTGAAGTTTCAAAGGAAGAAAACAAGAAGGTCATATGTAAAATTTGTGCTGCTATTATTTCCCGAGGGGAGAAAGTGGTATCTTTCAATACCATAAATGTAATTACTCACACTTTCAAATATCACCCCCAGACTTTCAGCGACTACTTAGAACAAAAGCAGAAAAAAATTCCAACAAGTTCAAGTCAAGCAGTCATTTGAAAGAGGAAGACAATTTCAACAAGAAGATAATGGGATTCATTGCCCTTGACAATCAACCGTTCTCTGTCGTGGATGATATTGGCTTTTGCTGACTGGTCGAGCACCTCGAGCCCCGGTACACACTACCAAGTAGGCGCTAGTTTTCAGATGTTGTCCTACCGGAGTTACAGTATTGTTGAAACGCACATCCAGAGGAAAGCCTTATTGCGTTGGTCAAGAATGTGCTGGTTCTCATACCGCTGCTGTCATTTCAATGGCATTTGAGAACATGTTTGAAACTTGGAAAAATGAACACATTCCTAGCGCCATTCGAACAAGTGACTAGTGACTGGAGAAATAAGCTCAACTGCGTCTGCAGCAGACGTGATACCCTCTGTCATGGCATTGAAACGCCTGCTCAACAGAACTGCAGACAGGGGTTAAAACTTGTAAAAGTACTCTACTAGAGGCTGTGAACAAGCAGTTTGGTGGCATTCTCTCTGAGCCTCTTTACTGTGTTGCCACCATGCTCGATGCTAGGTACAAGGACCGCTACTTTGATGCAGACAACAAACAGGGTTTACAAGAAACGTTACACAGCTGGACAAGATATAAACAGACTTTGACAGTGCGCAACGACGAAGGTGACCCACGACAGAAGAGGCGGGGTATTGTGTGTAGATTGAGGGGGGACGACGACTCAATTTTAGAATAAGGCTGTAAAGTAACAAAATTTGGAAAAAGTCGAGGGGTCTGAATACTTTCCAAATGCATTGTATGTTGAATAGGTGGGCCAATTTGCACATTGGAATTGCATGTACAAATGTCGAACTGCATGAAAATCCTTTTTTTTTCTCAAACCATTTTGATCACAATGTCACACATTGGCCCCATTTTCTTTCTAGAAATACCTTTTTAATATGCTACAGTACTTTACAAGCTGTTCATATACACCCTTTTTAAAGAGACAATTTTCAATGTAATGCATCTCAGTAGGTAAATAGAGATTTTACACAATGTAGAAACCTAATTCCACCAATTCGTTTTTTGTATCAAGATTTTAGCTTTGTAATAAACAAATCTTTACAGGGTTACATATTAGTTTCTGGGGTGCTTGTGTTTCAAAAGTAGCTAGAATTTATATAGTTCCAATATACACTGCTCAAAAAAATAAAGGGAACACTTAAACAACAATGTAACTCCAAGTCTATCACACTTCTGTGAAATCAAACTGTCCACTTAGGAAGCAACACTGATTGACAATAAATGTCACATGCTGTTGTGCAAATGGAATAGACAACAGATGGAAATGATAGGCAATTAGCAAGACACCCCCAATAAAGGAGTGGTTCTGCAGGTGATGACCACAGACCACATCTCAGTTCCTATGCTTCCTGGCTGATGTTTTGGTCACTTTTGAATGCTGGCGGTGCTTTCACTCTAGTGGTAGCATGAGACGGAGTCAACCACCCACACAAGTGGCTCAGGTAGTGCAGCTCATCCAGGATGGCACATCAATGCGAGCTGTGGCAAGAAGTTTTGCTGTGTCTCAGCGTAGTGTCCAGAGCATGGAGGCGCTACCAGGAGACAGGCCAGTACATCAGGAGACATGGAGGAAGCCGTAGGAGGGCAACAACCCAGCAGCAGGACCGCTACCTCCGCCTTTGTGCAAGGAGGAGCAGGAGGAGCACTGCCAGAGCCCTGCAAAATGACCTCCAGCAGGCCACAAATGTGCATGTGTCTGTTTTTGAGCGTTTGAGCAGACTCCATGAGGGTGGTATGAGGGCCCGACGTCCACAGGTGGGGGTTGTGCTTACAGCCCAACACCGTGCAGGACGTTTGGCATTTGCCAGAGGACACCAAGATTGGCAAATTCGCCACTGTCGCCCTGTGCTCTTCACAGATGAAAGCAGGTTCACACTGAGCATATGTGACAGACGTGACCGAGTCTGGAGATGCCGTGGAGAACGTTCTACTGCCTGAAACATCCTCCAGCATGACCGGTTTGGCGGTGGGTCAGTCATGGTGTGGGGTGGCATTTCTTTGGGGGGCTGCACAGCCCACCGTGTGCTCGCCAGAGGTAGCCTGACTGCCATTAGGTACCGAGATGAGATCCTCAGACCCCTGGTGAGACCATATGCTGCTGCAGTTGGCCCTGGGTTCCTCCTAATGCAAGACAATGCTAGACCTCATGTGGCTGGAGTGTGTCAGCAGTTCCTGCAAGAGGAAGGCATTGCTGCTATGGACTGGCCCGCCCGTTCCCCAGACCTGAATCCAATTGAGCACATCTGGGACATCATGTCTCGCTCCATCCACCAACGCCACGTTGCACCACAGACTGTCCAGGAGTTGGCGGATGCTTTAGTCCAGGTCTGGGAGGAGATCCCTCAGGAGACCATCCGCCACCTCATCAGGAGCATGCCCAGGCGTTGTAGGGAGGTCATACAGGCACGTGGAGGCCACACGCACTACTGAGCCTCATTTTGACTTGTTTTAAGGACATTACATCAAAGTTGGATCAGCCTGTAGTGTGGTTTTCCACTTTAATTTTGAGTGTGACTCCAAATTCAGACCTCCATGGGTTGATACATTTCATTTCCATTGATCATTTTTGTGTGATTTTGTTGTCAGCACATTCAACTATGTAAAGAAAAAAGTATTTAATAAGAATATTTAATTCATTCAGATCTAGGATGTGTTATTTTAGTGTTCCCTTTTTTGGAGCAGTGTATTTGTAAATCAAATAAAAATATATTTTCTCTGGTGCTCCTTTTATTTTATGTTGTGCTCCTAACACCAGTGATTCCAATGATTTTTTTGTTGTTGTTTAAGAGCACTGCCTAGAGGGCAACCGTGTGTGCTGGCTTTTGTTACAGCCCAGCGCTGCAATACCTGCATCTGGGACAAAGGCTTGCACTCCCAGGACCAGAGTGTATAACACTAGATCAATATCAATACATGGCTCTTATGCGACTGAATGGTGCTTAAATATCAATAATTGATAGGCCGCCACTGTACTTTCTCTCTCTCTCTCTCTCTCTCTATTCCCCAGGCTTTAGTGATGAAGGTTGGTATGGACAGCATCATGGCCAGCTACTTTGCCCTCTTTGAAGTCATCAACCACTCCTTTGGTAAGACCATTCATCTGTTTATTCATTTTTTTGGAGTCCACAGCTACTCCATGTACTGACCCCTTTACCTTTCACCTTTACTATTCTGATCAGTACAGTTGCATCTCAGTAGTCTAAAGTGGCTTCCTCTCTCTCCCTGTCTCCTTCCATTTAACTGCACCAATCTGAAACGACGGGAGACGAGGAAGCCCAACCTCTCTAGTCTACTGAGATGCACCCTCCAGTCAGTTTGTAGACTACTATATTGTTTTAAGGGTATGGAAATAAATAGGCTGCCCCTTTCCACCTCTCCATCTTTCCCTAGTGCGAAAACTGGCCCCCAACGAGTTTCCCCACAAGCTGTACGTGCAGAACTACACGTCAGCTGTGCCGGGCACCTGTCTGGCCCTCCGCAAGTGGCTTTTCACTTCTCAGGAGGAGGAACTTCTCAGGGACAACCCACTGGCTGTCCACTACTGCTTCTACCAGGTAAGGGCTCCCTCTTGATTATTTGTGTGTGTGTTTATATATACATACACATATATATATATATATATATATATATATATGTGTATCACACACCCCTCCCAGTCAAAAGTTTGGACACACCTACTCATTCAAGGGTTATTCTTTATTTGTACTATATTTTTACATTGTAGAAAATTATGAAATAACACAGAATCATGTAGTAATAAAAAAAAGTGTTTTTGAACAAATAATTTTCTTCAGAGTAGTCACCCTTTTCCTTTGACAGCTTTGCACACATTTGGCATTTTCTCAACCAGCTTCATGAGGTAGTCACCTGGAATGCATTTCAATTAACCGGTGTGTCTTGTTAAAAGTTAATTCGTGGAATTTCTTTCCTCAATGCGTTTGAGCCAATCAGTTGTGTTGTGACATGGTAGGGTTTGTATACAGAAGATGGCCCTATTTGGTAAAAGACAAAGTCCATATTTTGGCAAGAACAGCTCAAATAAGCAAAGAGAAATGACAGTCCATTACTTTAAGACATGAAGGTTAGTCAATGCGGAAAATTTCAAGAACTTTGAAAGTTTCTTCAAGTGCAGCCGCAAAAACCATCAAGCACTATGATGAAACTGGCTCTCATGAGGACCGCCACAGGAAACGAAGACCCAGAGTTACCTCTGCTGCAGAGGATAAGTTCATTAGAGTTACCAAATAAATGCTTCATGGAGTTCAAGTAACAGACATCTAAACCTAAACTGATCAGGGGAGGCTGTGTGAATCAGGCCTTCATGGTCGAATTGCTGCAAAAAAAAACACTGTTAAAGGACAGCAATTAGAAGAAGAGACTTGCTTGGGTCAAGAAACACGAGCAATGGACATTAGACCGGTGGAATTTTTGGTTCCAACCACCGTGTCTTTGTGAGACGCAGAATACGTGAACGGATGATCTCCGCATGTCAAGGCACACTTGACCAGCATGTCTACCACAGCATTCTGCAGCAATACGCCATCCCATCTGGTTTGGGCTTAGTGGGACTATCATTTGTTTTTCAACAGGACAATGACTCAACACACCTCCAGCCTGTGTATGGGCTATTTCACCGAGAAGGAGAGCGATGGAGTGCTGCATCGGATGACCTGGCCTCCACAATTTGAGATGGTTTGGGATCAGTTGGACCGCAGAGTGAAGAAAAAGCAGCCAACACGTGCTCAGCATATGTGGGAATGCCTTCAAGACTGAAAAGCATTCCAGGTGAAGCTGGTTAAGAGAATGCCAAGAGTGTGCGAAGCTGTCATCAAGGCAAAGGGTGGCTACTTTGAATAATTTAAAATCTGAAATATATTTTGATTTGTTTAACACTTTTTTGGGTTACTACATGATTCCATATGTTATTCTATAGTTTTGATGTCTTCACTATTATTCTACTATACAATGTAGAAAATAGTAAAAATAAAGAAACCCTTGAATGAATAGGTGTGTCCAAACTTTCGACTGGTACTTTATATTATTATTATTATTATCTGGGTTACTGTATTCAGGGCCTAAAATGTATGTTGTTTTTTTTAAACTGTTGCAGGTAGATGGAGGGAAAAAAATCTACCAGCCACTCAGATTTTTACCAGCCAAAATACTTTTAACCAAACTTTCAATTGAGATAAAATATTCAGCTGCCCCTTTAAGGACGGGAGGTTCCCGTGATAACGGGGCCAACGAAGTTGTCGAGTGTGTGTCTGAGATTTGGGATCTGACTAAGCTGAAGCAACAGACTCAAACTAACATTGAAATACAACTGAGCTTGTAAATAGCCATGATAATCTCGCTTTGTAGACTTTCCAGTAAGTTAGACCAACTTGAATTCCTGTGTGCAGCGCCTCCAAAAAGGAATCGATCAGCACTTCACTGTGCACAGTTAGCCAGGTAGTGTTGCTGCTGGAGGTGGAATATAGGATTTGTATTTCTTTGTGCGATTAGCAGCTACAGTATGAAACAAAACAGCAGAATTACTTTTTAAACATCTACTGCAGCATTTTCTTGCTAGAAAATCTCAACTTGCACAAGTGCTCATACTTGACTTTTGACTTTATTTGTTATGTGAATGTAATACTCGCACTGTAGAGCCCTTCAAGGTTACTACCCTCCACATGGCTGGTGAAAGGCATTCATACCTAAATCTATCCTCATTTGCTGTATAACTGGTCCTGAGTCAGTGTTAAGACTACTGTATAATATTGATCCGTGGTCAGTGTCAATGATATTACCGCCACTACTGCTTCCCAGTGCCACTGCTCTGAGGTCAGTGCTAGATTAGATGAAATGTGGTCTCTAACAAAGCCCTTTTCTCGCTCTCTCTCTCTGCTAAGGCATTGGATGACGTGAAGAAGGGATTCATCAAAACAGAAGACAATTCTTACCAGCTGACGAAACTGGCAGAGCAGCGCAAGATGGCCATGGTTAGTCCTTTTTTCTAGTCTCTCGTTTCTATTCTCTTCCCATTGCAAGTGGTCCTCTGTAGCTCAGTCGGTAGAGCATGGCACTTGCAACGCCAGGATAGTGGATTTGATTCCTGGTACCACACGTACGTAAAATGTATGCATGCATGACTAAGTCACTTTCGATTAAAGCGTCTGCTAAAAATGACATACACATTATGAGTTATAATAATATATGTGCCTTAACGTACAGCATGATAATTTGTGGGTCAATGATGTATAACGGTGTTTCCCAAACTTTTTATAGTCCCGTACCCCTTCAAACATGGGGGGGTAGTCATTTGATTAGATGTTCAGGAGTCTTATGGCTTGGGGTGGAAGCTGTTAAGAAGCCTTTTGGACCTAGACTTGGAGCTCCGGTACCGCTTGCCGTGCGGTAGCAGAGAGAACAGTCTGACGAGAGTGGCTGGAGTCTGATCATTTTTAGGGCCTTCCTCTGACACCGCCTGGTATAGAGGTCCTGGATGGCAGGAAGCTTGGCTCCAGTGATGTACTGGGCCGTACTCACTACCCTCTGTAGAGCCTTGCGGTCGGAGTCCGAGTAATTTTACGTTTAAAAATTTAAAAAAATGCATAACTGTATTATTCGACATATTACAAGTTTAAGAAAAAGTAAGATGTTTCCGTGCAGTATCTTTTAAAGACCGTAATCTCCACATTGCGTAGACACATTTCTAATATTAAAACATCAACAGATGTGATTTAAATTTAGAATTACAAGATTAAATGTTTGAATCTCATGAATTGTTTGAACAATTAAAGACAAAGAAATTCTCACTTTGTAGCAGAAGTTGTAACACAAACTCATTGAAGTTGACAATAATCAAACTTGCATTCTTAAAACAGTGTGTTTTGATGTTGCGCTAATGTGACATGAAAGCAGCCCAGTCTGTGTCGGACAGCCGAGATTCTCTTAAGCTGAATGGCTCAGGCTCACTGATCATTGACTTCACATCTCCTTAGTAGTAGATGTCTGGGACAGAGGGCTATTCTCAGTCAATTTACCTGGTAAAATAAGGGATAAATAAATAATTGAATGTGTATATTGAATGTGTACGTGCCTGTTTGGTGCCTACCTGTGTGGTTGATGGCAGTCTATCTTGTCTGTCAGTACCTGAGTCTTCTGCGCTCCTGTGAGGGCTACAACGAGGTCATGTTCCCCCACTGCGCCTGTGACTCCCGGAGGAAGGGCCACGTCATCACGGCCATCAGCATGCACCACTTCAAACTGCACGCCTGCACAGAGGACGGCACGCTTGAGGTGAGTGAGTGAGATTGGAGTGTGTGTGTGTATACACTGACTTTTATTGTGTGTGCCGTGCTTCTCTCACCACACAGAACAAAAGGAAAAACAGAGTGTATGTCTGTGTATACTCTGGCTCATACTCTGTGTATATACTTACATTCTCTCTCCCGCCCCATCAGAACCAGGTAATAGCGTTTGAGTGGGTGGAGATGCAGCGCTGGGACACTGACGAGGAGGGCATGGCGTTCTGCTTTGAGTACGCCAGGGGAGAGAAGAAACCTCGCTGGGTCAAGATCTTCACACCATACGTGAGTTTACAATACACAGACAAAATACACTAGGACATCTCCCATAAATCACTGCTTTAATATATTCAGCCATCAATGAGCATTTCTCCTTTGCCAAGATAATCCATCCACCTGACAGGAGTGGCATATCAAGAAGCTGATTAAACAGCATGCTCATTACACGGGTGCACCTTGTGCTGGGGACTGCCACATTTGTCTCAAGTTTTGAGCGAGAATGCAGTTGGCATGCTTACTGAAGGAATGTTCACCAGAGCTGTTGCGAGATAATTAAATGTTCACTTCTCTACCATAAGCCGCCTTCGATGTTTTAGAGAATTTGTCAGTACGTCACAACCGATGACCACGTGTAACCACGCCAGCCCAGGATTTCCACATCCGGCTTCTTTACCTGCTGGATCGTCTGAGACCAGACAGCTAGACGATCTAGCCACCCAGACAGCTGATGAAACTGTGGGTTTGAACAAACAAACAAAGTATTTCTGCACAAACTGTCAGAAACCATCTCAGGGAAGCTCATCTGCGTGCTTGTCGTCCTCACCAGAGTCTTGACGTGACTGCAGTTCGACGTCGTAACCGACTTTAGTGGGCAAATGTTCACCTTCGATGGCCACTGGCACGCTGGAGAAGTGTGATGTCAATGTTGTGAACAGAGTGCACGATGGTGGGGTTATGGTTTGGGCAGGCATAAGCTATGGACAAAAAACAGAATTGTATTTTATCGATGGCAATTTTAATGCAGAGATACCGTGATGAGATCCTGAGGCCCATTGTCGTGCCATTCTTCCGCCGCCATCACCTCATTTCAGCATAAAGCACCTCCCCATGTTGCAAGGATCTGTACGAAATTCCTGTAAGCTCAATGTCCCAGGTCTTCCTTGGCCTTAAAACACGCCAGACATGTCACCCATTGAGCATGTTTGGGATGCTCTGAATCGACCTGTACCACAGCGTTTTCCAGTTCCTGCCAATATCCAGCAACTTTGCACAGCCATTGAAGAGGAGTGGGACAACATTCCAATCAACAGCCTGATCACCTCTATGCAAAGGAGATGTCGCGCCAGACACTGACTGGTTTTCTGATCCACACCCCAACATTGTTTTGAAGATATCTGTGACCAACAGATACATATCTGTATTCCCAGTAATGTGAAATCCATAGAAACTGGAAACACTTATCTCCCTCACTAGCACCAACTGTCAGAGCAGCTCACAGATTACTGCACCTGTACATAGCCCACCTATAATTTCGCCCAAACAACTACCTCTTTCCCAACTGTATTTAATTAATTTATTTATTTTGCTCTTTTGCACCCCATTATTTTTATTTCTACTTTGCACATTCTTCCATTGCAAAACTACCATTCCAGTGTTTTACTTACTATATTGTATTTACTTTGCCACCATGGCCTTTTTTGCCTTTACCTCCCTTCTCACCTCATTTGCTCACATTGTATATAGACTTGTTTATACTGTATTATTGACTGTATGTTTATTTTACTCCATGTGTAACTCTGCGTCGTTGTATCTGTCGAACTGCTTTGCTTTATCTTGGCCAGGTCGCAATTGTAAATGAGAACTTGTTCTCAACTTGCCTACCTGGTTAAATAAAGGTAAATAAAAAGATAAGGGCCTAATTTATTTATTTAAATTGACTGATTTCCTTTTATGAACTGTAACATTCTGACCACACCGCTTGCGTCAAGGTGCGCGAGCAATAAAAATCAATGTACCCATACATGTTATTCAATCATTGCACCTACACTGCTCGTGCGCGCCAATGAGCGTCTGCATTGCCAAGCACTAAAATAGCCCTAAAGTCAGTTCTATTTGTGACGCTGAACACAGTGCAAGTCCTGCCTCTTCCATCTCCTCATTGGTTTATACAAGGATATTACCCACTTGCCATCTCCTCATTGGTTATACCCACGTAGGTGATTGAAAGATGAACTGAGGTTGGTTGGTCGTGGTAATACGCCTTTATTATGAAAGTTATTATGTGTGGCATATCAAGAAGCTGATTAAACAGCATGCTCATTACACGGGCCAATCGTCATATAAATTCCAAAGAAGAAAAGGCCTGGGAGGAGAGATGACTAGAAACGATTCAGTTGACCATTTTATGTGTGGATTAATTAGTAGATGACCTTGTGCATTTTTAACTTGTAACTTGCGTTTTTATATTTTTGTTAAGTGCATGTAGAAGAGTTCATTCTAACAAAGTGTGTTTGTCGTCTCTCCCTAGTTCAACTACATGCACGAGTGCTTCGAGAGGGTCTTCTGTGAGCTCAAGTGGAGGAAACGGGTAGGAGTCACACCCTTCCTTCTCCTCCAATACACAACTAATTGTCTGTATCCCAAATGGTACCTTATTCTCTTTATAGTGCACAACATTTGACAAGGGCCCCTATTAACCGGTCAACAAATGGTTACATTTTATCCAAACAGTAAAATTATGTGACCAACTGAAACATTATCGGATCGGGCAGCAGGTAGCCTAGTGGTTAGAGCGTTCGGCCAGTAAACGAAAGGTTGCTGGATCGAATTCCCAAGCTGACAAGGTAAAAATCTGTCGTTCTGCCCCAGGAACAAGGCAGTAAACCCACTGTTCCTAGGCTGTCATTGTAAATAAGAATTTGATCTTAACTGACTTGCCTAGTTAAATAAAAATATAAATTATAAAAGCTTGTTTCACTACCAGCTTTTTGAGGTGCTCTCACGCTGGCGATAAGCCATTTAATTCCACTAAATTATGCAAATGTACCTAGTCAACCATTAACATCCCTAGTTTTAAAGCTAGTTTCCTGCAATTCTATGCATTTTGCCATGGCTAATGCAGTGTTCTTTTGATCAAACATAACAACAAAGTCTAATACTGCTCAATTCATTTTTTATAAAAAAATATAATTTTTCTCCCTGACTGTCTAGCTTTTTTGTTGGTGATTATTAGTTCTTAAAGATTGTAGTATGAAAAAAATATATTGGTCCATTGTCTTTTCTACATACTTTATATATTTTTTATAGTTATTTTTTTTACTGTTTCGACTTAAGCGACCCACCCAAAGATTACAATGGCAGTACAATTCCATTGTCTTACAATGTTGTTTAAATAAAAAAATACATGTTTTATTGTCACACCAGATAGGTGAATTGAAATGCGTTGTTTTACAGGGTCAGCCATAGTAGTATGGGTAGGGTTAAGTGCCTTGCACAAGGCGGCGTTGACAGAATTTTTACCTTGTCGACTCAGGTATTCAAACCAGCAACCATAGTTACTGGCCCAACGCTCTAACTGCTAGGCTACCTACCACCCTCACCATTGTAAGAGTTTTAGACTATGGATTTTACAACATTAGGTACTCTAAATGTCCATTTCGCCAATGGTTATTTTCAAAAAAAATAAATCTTTCTCCTTTCCCTCCACATGTTAGGTTGAAGAGGAGGCCTCTGACAAAGACAACCAGAACTGCAGTAACAACGGTAAGTGTGCTCTGGAAAGCCTTGTTGTCCAACATAAACCACATGAACCGGTCACAATGCTGCTGATAAGAGGCTACTTATTTCACAAGTTTTAACAGTCCACTATACTCAGTGACATGAAAGCTTAAAGCACCCCCCCCCCGTCCGTCCGTCCGTCCAATATTCCCAGTAGGTAAGAATGAGTGAGAACAGAGCAAAGTTGATCATCTCCTGAGGCGAGGTGTACCGGAGCCCATATACAAGTGTATGCTTATGAGCATAAAAGAACAGCCGCCATGTGGTCCATATCAAGGTCACTTCCTTCCCAGGCACAAAGATGAATAAACCCAAACTGACAGCTATTTAACCTGTGGGAGACTGTCATACAGCAAAGGCAAATGAACAGCAAAGTAATATGAATGGCAAATGCAAAGTGACCAGTAAAGACAAGTGAACAGCAAAGGAATGTGAATAGCAAATGAACAGGAAAGGTAAAGGGCAGCAAGTCACCAGCAAAAGCAGAATTGTAGCGTGGACACTATGTCTGCTCTGTTTGTTACATCTGCAGCTTCACTGTCAGGAAGGGAGGGTGATTGAGTTTGGTGTCTTGAACCTTCTCTCTATTCTAGAATATCTCCCTGCTCTGGAGACACAGAAGGGATGGCGCCATCTAGGGGGCGAGATCGCCACATCCTAAATACTCCCAGAACCAGAATCGGTCCACTCACACCATCACAGCCACAACCGAGGTTGACATCTGCAAAAGAAACAAAAAAAACTAAGAACTTAGGTGATCCACTCCCCAAATGACAACTGGAAACTGATTTTAAAATCACACAAACCCAGGAATTCTCAGATAGACGACGAGCAATGAAGGAAAAAAAAAACATTGTCATTACTAGATGTTCATAGAATAGCATATACTTTTTCCTCCATGCATCACCCCTCCGACATGGGGCGGGACACTAACTGAGTTCTGCCACCCCACTGGTTGAAGAAACAGAACAGTACAGTTCGATTGGTCAAGGTTCACACCAGTCTGCGGCACCATTGGGCGAAGGGAACTCCTTGATGCGATCAACCGATGAAACGCCAGCGAGGAAGCCAGCCGACATCTGCGACGTGATTGTGACGGCCAGCTCTGCCACACGTTTGGTCTGGGCCAATGCTTTCAATGTACCTCTGGTCTACTGAACTACAAGCTGACATGCTGGGAAATGAAATGGAGGGTGGGCGGGACACCATTGTCACTGGCAATGGTTTTCCCTGATGCTGGACTGATGCTAATAATTTAGATGGATTAGGTTTTCTGGATAAGGGGGGTAAGAAACAAAAGGTTATCTGTCAAAAGCTGTAGGTTATAAAAACAATTGTTGCACAATATAAGCTCCCAGTAATTAGTTGTGTGGTTAACCTAACAAATTACTGGCAGCTTATCTATATGTGTGTGCAACTCTATTTTTATAGCCTATAGTTTACTCGCCGTTAGTCAGCACATCTTCTAACTTTTTGGGCACCAGGTTATGCTTTTCAAAAGCATAGGAAACAAAAGTAACTGTCTGGAGATGCAAGGGGTTATTGTGTTTTGTTCATTAAAACAATACAGCTATGTTTTAGAAAAATCTGCTAAAGTCATATATTAATATAAGAGCTCAACTAATTCCTTATTCTAACTGTGTGGAAAGCTTCCTTCTTGGCTTCTCATTCTTGCTCTATTTTTCACATTTTCTAACCTAGCTAACACACTAGTCTAGAATGATGTCTGTTGGCAGTTCACCAAAAGATTGAACATTTTATCACCTGAAAATGTTTGTGGTGATTCAGCAGAAATTCCAAGTTCGAGGTAAAATTGTGTTTTTCATCAAAGTGGTGTTGCCATCTATTGAAGGAAGTCGGGGTTTGACCTTGTGAACTAAACGTTCAGAGAAACTAGAAACCAGCTAATATTTCCCCCACTCTGAGTATTGATCAACAAACAGACCGGGATGGAAGTAGTGTGTTGGGTGCAGTGCATATTGCAGCCAGCAGAGAGCGGTAGAGTACTACTAAAGTACTATGTACTACTGAGACAGTATTGAGCAGACATGACAGAGATTGCTCTGCTGGGCTCTGTAAATCAACCACTAAGTACTGCTCTACAGTTTGACCATTACCCGTGTGTGTGTGTGCACCAGTGTACGTGTGTGTCTGCGTATAAGTGGGACCATGGCCACAGTTATGATGCATGTTGTCTCTGCCCCTCATTGCACCTTGTCTAACCAAATGGTCACAGTATTAAGGGGGTGTGAGCATGGGGCATATTCGTTATGCCAATTCTGTTGCAAAACCTGTCTTACACTGAATGAAACTGAGAGGGACCTACCTGAATTTGGTGGATAGAGAGAGAGATAGTATATAGATATATATATCTCTGTTTTGGTTTGGAAATGGTCTCTGTAATGAAGACACCCCAGTGTTACTCTCAGTATTGTGAAGGCGGTAGGCTTGATTAGGATGTGATATGTGGGGGGTTAGGTTTTGAGGTAGCAGATAAAGACCAGGGCGGTGTCCCAAATGGCACCATATTCCTGATGTAGTGCACCTCTTTTGATGGCCCCGGTCAAAAGTAGTGCACTACATAGGCAATACAGTGCCACTTGGGACGCACCACAGAGCGGGTTGTGCAGGGTGACAGCTGTGCAGATAGATGGATTGGAGGCATTTCCCCTCCCCTAGTGAGCGCTGCCTTGCAAGCTGTGTAAGGTTAGCTCACACCTCTTCCATGCCTCAGGCCCTCTCGCTCCTCCCTCTCTGTAGCAGAAACTGTTGAAATAAAGAATATTACTGAAGTTTGTCAGGTGTAACATTTGACCATTCTTAATTGAATGGTTCTGCACTGCTTGCCTTCCAAAAGGAGAATAACCAATGACAACCGATACACTAGCAATTCTGTTATAAACACCACAGCTGCATCCTGAAAGAAATGCTAAAGATGTGCAATTGAGGTGCTGCCTACTTGTTTTGACAGCCAGGGTAATAGCCAACTTAGAGATGGATGACAAAGATAGCAGATGCTCTACCAGAACGTGTGTGTGATTTTGAGAGGGGGGAGAGGGACGATGAGCAGGTGTGTGTGTGTGCGCACGCGCATCCGTTCTGCGTGCCAGTGTTCCGTTCTTCCACTCCAGGTTGGTCTGCCATCAGACTAGATGTGGTTGCCTTAGCAGCACTACGCTGTGTGAGCATGCCCAGTCTCGCCCCAGACAGCATAACAAAACTGACTCACTCACCCTTATAACGTATTCATGTTAATGTTCTTTAATGTTTGATGTCGTCGCGATGGTATCTGTTCTTGTGAGAGAGAAAAAAGCCTTTGACAGACTTCGGTCTATGTCCCTAGGCTGTAGCAGGTGCTATGTCTGTTGGCTTTCATACCCTGGAATTACAGGGGCGCATGCATACCAATTCGCATACACAGGTGCACACACTTGTATGTGGAGTGGGTTGTCAGTGGTCCATCGTCATGGTTACAGGGAGTAGGAGCCAGTGAGATTGCCGGGGATGCTAAGATGTTGTCTTTGTGACTCATTTGTTCCGAGTTATAATAATGCTAGTCACCTGTGCTTACTTTGCTGCATCTCTATGTCAGTTGTAAGAGAGTGATCATGTCTCCCCGATCAAATGTATTTCAAAAGGTCTTTCACCCCTACCTTTTTGTTTGCGGTATTATTTAAAAGGTCAGTGTCCTCTGATAGCAGCTTGACACGGTTGTAGATTCAGCCACCACTACATTACCATAAGAGTGAAAAAAAACAGGGCCACGTTCAGTAGCCAAACTCCTTATTCTACATGTCGAAAGGGGTGTTTGTTCTACATACTGTGTTTTTATATCTGAACGTTCCAAAATGTTTTGCCCTGTTGAATGCACCCCGGCATTAAAGGATGGCACCCGCTTCTTAACACTTGAGCTAGGCATTCTAAACGACTAACTAACATGGAGATGTAAGTGCTGTTTTCTGACTGTTAGCCTTCTTTGTGTAGGTAAAACATGGATTTCTGTTCTTTTACATTTCAGATGAGCAGGGTTTTTGTTCCATGGCAAGTACCGTAGGTAACATTAAAAACCTAGATATGTTTATATTTTGTCTTCAGCATAACTTGTAAATTATTCCTAAAAATGTCCTTAGGATAAAAATTCTCTCTCTTCCTCTCTTCTCTCAAAATTTAAAACTTTAATTTATTTCAGCAAATTATTAAAGCTGTGGGAAACCATAGTGTGGTGTCCTAGTACTACTGTAGGGTATTTGGGGAAGCAAGACCTAACTAAAATATACATTGAGTCAAGTTTTGGAAGTTAAGCAGTGTTGGATTTACTTATCAAAACTAAAAACACGAATAAACAACTGATACTGAAACACAAAATGGAAAGTTTTTTAAAATATAAAATATATTAAGGTTTAATAACCAATATAAAAATGGAAAAAATATTACAGGTTTGGAAATGTCATGTAGAGAAACATTGTAACGTTATTTTAAATAAAATTATATATTGAAGAAAAATTGTGTTCTATGTTTCTACTGTACTTTTCTTTTCACCCCTAGGGCAAAGACTATAATTGTTTTTGGTCACACACCCTTGCATGCTGAATGTGAAGTTGGTAATTAGCTCAATTTGTTGTTGGAACAACTCATTACCTCCTCCTGTCATTTTGATAAAGTACTCAGTTGGTTCTTATCAATGCATGGACCGTTATTCTCCATAGGGATATCACTGACGTCTTGGTTCTGCTTCTGTGAAGTCTTCATTACCCTCCTGGGCAGGGATGGACTGACCAAAGGGCAATTCTGGAAAATGCCAGATGGGCTGGTCCATCTTTAGCCCAGTAGGCCTTTATATATTTATTTTATTTGTTTGTTTTGGGCAAAATTGTAATTATTTGGCTAGTTTTGGGGGTCAGTGTGGGGGCCTCAAAAGAGAAAAAGTGGGCTGGTGTGTTAGAAATGCCCAGGATGATTTCTGGTCCCAGTCTATCCCTGCTGCTGGGGTGATGAGAAACTTTTCTGACTGTTGATCGCTCTTTCAAAAAGTCAGATTTATAAAACCTGTCAGAATAGTGCCCTAAAAAACCTGTAGTAGGGAACACTGACAAAACGTTAAAGTTTCGATGGGCACTCCCTGCAAAGGTCTTTATTATACCGTCATTGTGCTGTCAGTCAGTCATACATTACCATGTTTCTGTGATGGCACTTAAGGCAGCTTGTTAGGCCTAGCACAAGCACAGATGAAATGGAGTTAGTTACTAAAAAAACAAAACAGTTACACAAATTATTCAGAATTGCTCATGTGATCCTTAATCGCTCGCTCCCCCTTAGCCTTAACAAATGGCTTATTTAGATTTCTCATTATGGTAGAGGAATTCGGTTTGTCCAGGTACATTTATATAGGGCTCTGGGGCCAATTGATTAGAGCTGCACTGCTGACTGCTCTAATCTTCGAGAGGCTGCAGCTGTATGTCAAACCTGGCACCCCAGTGGTAATGGGCCCCAATAAAGTCCCCGGCTGAGTCCCAAATGGCAAACTATTCCCAACAAGGGCTGTGTTTACACAGACTGGCCAATTCTGATCTTTTGACAATAATTAGGCAAAAGATCAGAATTGGGTTGCGTGTCTAAACAGCCATTTTGCACTACATTTGACCAGAGCCTAAATGGGCCCTCGTTAAAAGTAGCGCACTATATAGGGAATTACATAGCTACCATTTACCTGATAGTACATTTTTAGGTTAGCAGTGATTAATAGTGCTGAGCGATTAGTGCTTTTTGAGGTTGGTATAAACAATTGTAAAAAAAAATATATATATATATATATATATCATTATGCATCATGTGGGTTGAATGCTGTAACACAGAATAAAACAATTAAAAGTCCCATGATGGTAGTGTCTTCCCCTTACTTATGACCATTTATTCACGTTACTTTGATTAAATATTTCAGTTGTGTATATTATCATCTAATCTCTCTAATCTCTCCCGTGCTTCTACACCTGCATTGCTTGCTGTTTGTGGCTTTAGGCTGGGTTTCTGTACAGCACTTTGAGATATCAGCTGATGTACGAAGGGCTATATAAATAGATTTGATTTGAAATAATTGAGCAGACATCAATTACTTATTTAATAATGAAAATGTCAGTTAATCACACTAGTGATAAAGGTACTTTTGTCTTTAGTCTGAGTTCAACATTGTTCATGAATTAATGTTAATTAATGATCTTTTCCCCATTGATCATGGAAGTCTGAGCTACAATTCAATTCAACCCACGTACACTTTGAACCCTGACCAACCTAGCTGTTCCAGGTGACTCTCTCTATATCTCCAAGTCCATTTCTACTTAAAGAATGATGTTCCGGACTTAATCAATAAAGACCCAGTATAAAAGTCAACTGACCCATGTTTCGGTCCACCTCAAACTGTCCAACCTTGATTTACGGCCAGACTAGAATACCCTCATTAGCCCACTAAACGCCCACAACCAGCTGACCACTTAATCTTGTGACCGCAGAGGTTTGGGACAGCTGAATGACAGTCAGCATGGTGAGTGAATGTGGCTTGGCAGGCTTAGTCTACGTCCTGAATGGCACTCTGTTCTCTGGTGCACTGCTTTTGACCAGAGCCATATGGGCCCAAATAGGATGTAGGGTACCATTTGGGACGTATCTTTAATCAAGGCAGTCCCCAGGTGGGACCAGGCGGGTACGGGCATCAATCACGGTCCGGAGCAGGTCTCTGCCTCTCACTCTCTCTTCTCTCTCTTTTCTTTCTGTCTCTCTCACTCTGCTTCACATCAGCTCTATCGACCAGCGCTCCCGGCCGAACGGTAATTAAAAGGTATTGATCATCCGCACATCGGGAATATGGTCCGAGGGAAACAACAGAGCAAACTGTAGGGGTGGGGGGGTTCTGAGAGGCTGTATTTTTTTTAAATAAGGATGTGGACCTACAAGCCTTGTGTATTTGGTGTGTGATGGATGTTTTTGTGCTATGTAAATGGTGTGTTTGTAGTGTGTTCAGTATTAACAGGTGTATGTCTGCCGCAGGCATGTGTTTGTCTCAAATCGAGCTGTAGGTTTTCATTCTGCCTTTGCAGTAATGTATATTTTAATGAAAAATTGCAGTGCCCATTCACACATACTCAAACAGTCTGAGGGGTAATGTTTCCAGCCGGGTACTCTTCAATTGGCCGCCTGGAGAAATGTCTCTCGGTGTGGAGAGTGCATTGGCTACGCTCTTGCTCATTAACTGAGAGAGAGAGAGAATGAGCGAGAACTGGTTGATTCGAAGCATGCACACATGCATTCCTCTACACACACAAACAACAGCACGGGACACACACACTCCCCTTATCTACTCTCTTCTTTTTCCATCTGAGTGAACCCAGTAAATTTGAGAGCTGAGAGTGCCAACACTGCACATTGCCAACCCAAGAGCCTCTGAAAGAGGGAAAGTGAGAGGATCGAAAAGAGAGAATTACCCAGTCAGACAGGCCTACAGTACAACAACAGCTGCTATAAGTATAGCCCTTCCATCTGTCTGACACACTGAAGCTCAAACACTGACCACACACCCTGAGAGAGAGGGAGATGTACACACACACACACTACCGGTCAAAAGTTTCAGGACACCTTCTCATTCAAAGGTTTTTCTTTATTTTCACTATGTTCTACATTGTAGAATACTAGTGACGACATCAAAACTATGAAATAACACATGGAATCATGTAGTAACCAAAAAAGTGTTAAACAAATCAAAATATATTTTAGATTTGAGATTCTTCAAATAGCCACCCTTTGCTTTGCACACTCTTGGCATTCTCTCAACCAGCTGGAATGCATTTCCAACAATCTTGAAGGTGTTCCCACATATGCTGAGCAATTGTTGGCTGCTTTTCCTTCACTCTGCAGTCTGACTCATCCCAAACCATCTCAATTTGGTTGAGGTTGGGGGATTGTGGAGGCCAGGTCATCTGATGCAGCACTCCCTCATTCTCCTTCTTGGTAATATAGCCCTTACACAGCCGGGAGGTGTGTTGGCTCATTGTCCTGTTGAAGAACAAATGATAGTCCCACTAAGCCCAAACCAGATGGGATGGCGTATCGCTGCAGAATGTTGTGGTAGCCATGCTGGTTAAGTGTGCCTTGAATTCTAAATAAATCACAGACATGTCACTAGCAAAGCACCATAACACCACCACCTCCATGCATTACGGTGGGAACCACACATGCAGAGATCATCCGTTCACCCACACTGCGTCTCACAAAGGCAAGGCGGTAGTAACAAAAAATCTCAAATTTGGAGTCACCACCAAAGGACAGATTTAGTCCGGTCTAATGTCAATTACTCCTGTTTCTTGGCCCAAGCAAGTCTCTTCTTATTATTGGTGTCCTTCAGTAGTGGTTTCTTTGCAGCAATCGACCATGAAGGCCTGATTCACAGTCTCTGATCAGTTTATGTTGATGTGTCTGTTACTTGAACTCTGTGAAGCATTTATTTGGGCTGCAATTTCTGAGGCTGGTAACTCTAATGAACTTATTCTCTGCAGCAGAGGTAACTCTGGGGCTTCCTTTCCTGTGGCAGTCCTCATGAGAGCGAGTTTCATCATAGCGCTTGATGGTTTTTGCGACTGCACTTGAAGAAACTTTCAAAGTTCTTGAAATGTTCCGTATTGCCTGACCTTCATGTCTTAAATTAATGGACTGTTTATTTTTGCTTATTTGAGCTGTTCTTGCCATAGTATGGACTTAGCCCTATTTGCTATAAGACCATCTTCTGTATAACCCCCCTTGTCACTACACAACTGATTGCCTCAAACTCATTAAGGTAAGAAATTCCACAAATGAACTTTTAACAAGGCACGCCTGTTAATTGAAATGCATTCCAGGTGACTACCTCATGAACTGTTTGAGATAATGCCAAGTGTGCAAAGCTGTCAAGGCAACGGTTGGCTATTTGAAGAATCTCTAATATAAATATATATTTTGATTTGTTTAACACTTTTGTTGGTTACTACATGATTTTGTATGTGTTATGTCATAATTTTGATCTCTTAACTAATTTTCTACATTGTAGAATAATAGTGAACTGCAAAAAAGGGCTTCACCGGCAAGGATATTGCTGCCAGTAAGATTGCACCTAAATCAACCATTTATCGGATCATCAAGAACTTTAAGGACAGCGGTTCAATTGTTGTGAAGAAGGCTTCAGGGCGCCCAAGAAAGTCCAGCAAGCGCCAGGACCATCTCCTAAAGTTGTTTCAGCTGCGGGATCGGAATGGCAGCAGGCAGGTGTGAGTGCATCTGCACGCACAGTGAGGCAAAGACTTTTAGAGGATGGCCTGGTATCAAGTAATTTTCTCTGATTAATCCCCTTTCCGATTGTTTGGGGCATCCCTGAAAAAAGCTTGTCCGGAGAAGACAAGGTGAACGCTGCCATCAGTCCTGTGTCATGCCAACAGTAAAGCATCCTGAGACCATTCATGTGTGGGGTTGCTTCTCAGCCAAGGGAGTGGGCTCACTCACAATTTTGCCTAAGAACACAGCCATGAATAATGAATGGTACCTACACATCCTCCGAAAGCAACTTCTCCCAACCATCCAGGAACAGTTTGGTGACAAACAATGCCTTTTCCAGCTTGGAGCACCTCTTGCTGTAAGGCAAAAGTGATAACTAAGTGGCTCGGTACAAAACATCAATATTTTGGGTCCATGGCCAGGAAACTCCCGGACCTTAATCCCATTGAGAACTTGTGGTCAATCCTCAAGAGGGGGGTGGACAAACAAAAACCCACATTCTGACAAACTCCAAGCATTGATTATGCAAGAATGGGCTGCCATCAGTCAGGAGGTGGCCCAGAAGTTAATTGACAGCATGCCAGGGCGGATAGCCGAGGTCTTGAAAAAGAAGGGTAAAACACTGCAAATATTGACTCTTAGCATCAACTTCATGTAATTTGTCAATAAAAGCCTTTGACACTTATGAAATGCTTATGATTATACTTCAGTATTCCATAGTAAGATCTGACAAAAATATCTAGACACTGAAGTAGCAAACTTTGTTGAAATTAATATTTGTGTCATTCTCAACTTTCGGCCACAACTGTATATACTGAACAAAAATAAAAATGTAACATGTAACGTGTTGGTCCCATGTTTCATGAGCTGAAATAAAAGACCCCGGAAATGTTCCATATGCAACTGTATTTACATCCCTGTTCGTGAGCATTTCTTCTTTTCCCAAAGATAATCCACCCACCTGACAGGTGTGGAATATCAAGAAGCTGATTGAACAGGTGCACCTTGTGCTGGGGAAATAAAAGCCAACTCTAAAATGTGCAGTTTTGTCACACACCATGCCACAGATTCTTCAAGTTTTGAGGGAGCGTGCAATTGGCATGCTGACAGCAGGATATATTCACCAGAGCTGTTGCCAGAGAATTTAATTTGAATTTCTCTATCTATCATAAGCCACCTCCAACATCGTTTTTGAGAATTTGGCAGAACGGCCTCACAACCGCAGACCACGTGTAACCATGCCCGCCCAGGACCTCCACATCCAGCTTATTCACCTGTGGGATCATCTGAGACCAGCCACCTGGACAGCTGAATGAACTGAGGAGTATTTCTGTCTGTATTAAAGCCCTTTTGTGGGGAAAAACTCATTCTGATTGGGTGGGCCTATGCCCTTCCACCCATGGCTGCGCCGTTGCCCAGTCATGTGAAATCCATAGATTCGGGACCTAATGTGTTTATTTAAATTGACTGATGTCCTTAAATGAACTGTAACTCAGTAAAATCATTGACATTTTGTTGCATGTTGCGTTTATATTTTTGCTCAGTTTAATTTCCTGCAACGAAATGTATTTTGACATGGATAATGCTGTTCTTTTGCTCAAACAATAACAAAATGAATACTGCTAAATTAATTGGTTTTGAAATGTTCAATTCTCCCTGACTGTCTAGCTTTTATTTGGGTGATTTATTAGTTCTCAAAGTTTATATTATAAAAAATATATACGTCCCTTATGTTCTTTACATACATATCTGGTTTTAGTCATTTTAAGTTTTTACCCTGTTTGGCATTAGGCGACCCCAAAATAATGCTTAGGTGACCCGCACTGTAATATACCACATATTTTGCATTGTGGTGTACTGCAGTGTTTCCCAACCCCGGTCCTCGAGTACCCCCAACAGTACACAGTTTCGTTGTTGCCCTTGACAAACACAGCTCATTCAAATCATTGAGGGCTTGATGATTAGTTGACAAGTTGAATCAGGTGTGTTTGCCCTGGGTTACAATAAACATTTGTACTGTTGGGGAGGGAGTACTCGAGGACCAGGGTTGGGAAACACTAGTGTATTGTGTGACTGTGTTATGCTTTGTCGAGCGGCTATCCCCCTGGTCCTCTCTCATAAATTCAGAGAATTACCGAGCATGACCTCTCCTCCGTTAACTCTCCTTCCCTTCCCTCTCTTCCTGGACGTGATCAATTAAAACCCTGTCCGCTGCGTGTCAGCACTTTCTCTGCCCCTCTGTCATTTTTCTCTTATGTATTACAGCACCGGTGTCCATTGAGGAAAGGAAGGCAAGGATAGTAAAATATATATATATTTTTTATTTGGGGATGAGAAATATTTCTATACTTGTGTTTGTGCCAGAGAAAGTCAGTCCGCCTACTCCCAACTTGAAGTTTTCCCTGAAGGGAGGAGATCTGTCAGTTTATAGAGAGAAAGAGATGGAGCGAGAGATGTGAGATCTTCCAGGAGCTCTCTGTGGTCTTAAAAATAACTGTGGGAAATATATTTTAGTAGCTATACATTGAATTTGGAAATAATTAAAATATCGAAAATGTTTAACTCCTATAAATGATCAACCATATTGTGTAATATAAAAATGACAATTGTGTCATTTAAATCAAGTCATTTGTGTGTTCATCTTGAGGTTTGAGGCTCACTCTTTCCTTCACGTTCCTCACATACAGTATATTATAGGAAAAATACTCAAAACTATATTATGGTATTGTTTTCTACTGTTAATACAGCAACGAATGTTTTTGCATGTCAGCAGTCGACTTTTCAATATATTGAACTTTCAAGAAGCAAAGTGTCACTTGCCACATCATGATGATGTGACATTGCTTCTTGAAAATCCTATATCTTCAAAACTTGACTGCTGACAGTCTCAAAATGTTTTGCATATGTCAACAGTAGACTAAAGATAATACCAAAAGACCACTTAAAAGTTTTTGAGTGGTATTTTCCTTTTAAGCTTTCACTTTGGAGCCAATGAGATGAGCCTTCTCTATTAGGACCTGCCAAATTCTATTAAGTGACTTTTTGATGGGTCATTATTGGATCAACCCTCCACTGTAACACAATTACTGACAATTACGATTACGCACTAATGCAGTTGCCCAATCACAAGCAGCGCTGCACACTGAAGGAGATTGGTAGACACTGGCAACCCACTGACAGATCAGGCCTGGGGAAGGAAGTGGGACTTCATTTAGTGCTTCAATCGATCGAAAAATACCCCATGTTATTTAAGACCTTGCAATTTGATGCCCATGAAACAAATGAGACAGAATGAAAGATGAGATTATTTTTATTCCTCTCATCTGATGTGTTCTTCTGTTTTATCCTGGAGATCTAAGTGTTCACTTTAACACTGCCCAGATTAGTTTGTTGGACCTTCGCTGTCACCATAGAATACCTCTGTCTGTTCACACACTCATTCCTTGTTGTCTCTCCTTGTAAAAGTCAGTCTCTCCCCCTCCTTCCCGGTCCCCCCTTTCAGTAAATGATGCCGTCTTTCTTTGCCTTTTCTGGGACTTGAGAGTGAAGGGTTATCTTCTCTCTGCCAGTAAATCAAACAGCCCTATATATCTGTATGTTCCTCTCTGTCTCTCTCTGTAGGGACTGCAATCTTCCCAATCTCAGGTTGAATTATCCCATATTCCACTTTTCTTATTGCCCATCCTGCTCACCTTCACTTCTTATAGGTCTTTGAGAAAGCCTTATAGTTCAATACAATTGACTTCACCCTCTACAGTCCTTGAACCATCCCTTTTTTGATTCTTCTCCCATAAACTCATCCCTCCCCATCCTGTTCCATTTCATCAGAGGTCCTTGATAGACTTCAATAGACCATCTTGAGATGTACTGTAGACATCTCCAAAGAACCCCCCTCATCTTGACACGAGGGTCTGTTGTCCCTGACAATAGCCCTCTTAGACTGAGCCCCAAATCATTCCACATCCTGCTCTTTCTCCCCTACTTCTCCTCTCACTCTTAATATCTCCTCCTCCTCTGCCCCATCCTCTTCTTCCTCAGAAGAAGTCCTTGGAGGCGGCCTCCACAAAGTTGGGAGCGGACATGAGGATGGCGATGGTGCAGATGATGTTGAACACACTGAAGGCCACCAGGCAGAGCCGGTCGATGACTGCTGCCGCAAACTTCCACTGGTCGGCCACGCTCTCTGTCTCATCCTGCTCACGGAAGCGGTCCGCCATGTAACGCACTTCCTCCAGAATAGCCTGGAGCTGGGGGTCGCCTATACGCCCTGCTGAGTACTGTCCTCCACCCCCCATTCCGAAGACTCCGCCACTGGAAATGGTGCTAGGGCAGCCCACGGTGTCCGCGTTGGGGGTGGGTGGTGGCGGAGGGCTGCAGAATGGAGGGGGCAGATGGGGAGGGGGACTGCCTGCTACTCGAGGAGGCCCGGCCGAGATGCTGTAATTCTGGATGTGATCTGGGAGCAGTGGGGGGTCGTCCATATTCTGGAAGCCAATGTAGAGCAGGTTTCCATTGTTGTTGGCGCTGGACTGGGCGTGAAGATGGGGATGACCCAAGTGCTGGGGGCCAGCCTGGAGAGGGACCAGGTTCTGGGGGTGGAGTTGGTGGAGTGTGGGGTCTGGAGGGTTAGGGATGCTACCGCTCTGGGAGCTTGAGGAGCAGCGCCGTAGGTGGGGGGCGCAGGGTGGTCGCTCTGGGTCATCACTCTCCCCTGGGCGCTTCATACGTAGGAACCATGCTACCCACTGCAGTAGGACCACATTAACCTGAAAGGAAGAGAAAGGAGAATCAATCAGAGAAGGATGTTATAATATACACTGAGTGTACAAAACATTGAGAACACCTGCTCTTTCCATGACAGACTGACCAGGTGAATGCTATGATCCGGTATTGATGTCACTTGTTAAATCCACTTCAACTCAATATTAGGAAGGTGTTCTTAATGTTTTGTACACTCAGTGTAGATGCATAGCAAGGGAGGTAAACACATCTAGTGAGGAATACACCTACACCTAAAAAGGGTAGTGCACTTGACAATACTCTAGGGGAAAACCTTTCAACTGGTAAAAGCTTGACACAGTGGGTGATGTGTGCAGATGCTGGTATGTTCAACTTGACCTTTTGTATTCAACGCTACTTTCATGAGCACAAGAATGAGAAAATCACCTACGGCAAGAAACCTTTATATAAAGCTTCATTTAAATTCTAACCATGGAATTAAAGTCAGACACCGCCATTTGTCTCCCCCTTAGGTGTCTTTTATCCCTTTTATATCTAGACAAAAATCTGTCTTTATACCATCTTTTCTTTATATCTGAAAGCGGTAGGGGGTCAAAAACGCTGTAGATTAAAACCCGCCAAGAGAAATAGTCATTGTTGAGGTATTTTCTTTAAAAATTCTGCCTACGGCTCTGTGAAAACCGGGACGTTCAACAAGTCCCAGCTTTGGGACGACGCTCACTTGGGTGAACCAATCACAAAACTTCAAAGTAATACTTTGGCATGTATTCTCTCCATTCACTTGCTCTTCATCGCTTGATCGTTTCACTAGCAATTTCTCCTCGTATGTTAAATCAGTTGGTGAAGATGTTTTGAGCAAGCTATCGATGTGCATATAATACTTCCACAAGTGGAGAGAGGCTAGGAAAATAAGATGAAATGCCGATCTTCGTTCTGAATGAGTTACAGCAGATCATCTGCCCACTGCAACTTTTGAGGACACAAACACACACAAGTCCACTGCTTCTGGTCTGCGCTGCTATCTTGGTTGAACTATCTAAATGTAATATTGATTAAATTGGCTACATTTCTTTAAATTGACAATTCTGTGAATTGTCTTGTGCAAGTTTTAAATTGACACACTACCTGTTAGCAAAGGTGTCAGATTGAGATGATGTGCAGGAGCTTGTTAGAATTTGTAGTATTGCATGATGTCTACAGTGCATTCGGAAAGTATTCAGACCCCTTCACTTTTTCCATAGTTTGTTACGTTACAGCCTCATTCTAAAATTGATGAGAAAAAACACAATTTAATCAGTATACACACAATACCCCATAATGACAAGGTAAAAACAGGATTTTAGACAATAAAAAACGGTAAATATATGTATTCAGACCCTTTACTCAGTACTTTGTTGAAGCACCTTTGGCAGCGATAACAGCCCAAGTCTTCTTTGGTATGACGCTACAAGCTTGGCACACCTGTATTTCTCCTATTCTTCTCTGCAGATCCTCTCAAGCTTGGTCAGGTTGGATGGGGAGGGTCGCTGCACAGCTTTTTTCAGGTCTCTCCAGAGATGTTCGAGAGATGTTCGATCAGGTTCAAGTCCGGACTCTGGCTGGGCCACTCAAGGACATTCAGAGACTTGTCCTGAAGCCACTTGCATTGTCTTAGCTGTGTGCTTAGGGTAGTTGTCCTATTGGAATGTGAAACTTTACCCCAATCTGAGGTCCTGAGCGCTCTGGAGCAGGTTTTCATCAAGGATCTCTCTGTACATTGCGATTCATCTTTCCCTCAAACCTGACTAGTCTCCCAGTCCCTGCTGTGGAAAAACATCCACACAGAATGAGTCTGCCACCACCATGCTTCATCATAGGGATGGTGCTAGGTTTCCTCCAGACGTGAAGATTAGCATTCAGGCAAAAGACTTCCATTTTGGTTTCATCAGACCAGAGAATCTTGTTTCTCATGATCTGAGAGTCCGGTTTTCACTTTGTCATTGTGGGGTATTGTGTGTAGATTGATGAGGAAACATTTTTATTTTAGTCCATTTTAGAATAAGGCTGTAACGTAACAAAATGTGGAAAAAGTGAAGTGGTCTGAATACTTTCCAAATGAACTGTACTTTGACGCTAAATAGCATTTTCGAATCTGAGAGTAAATAGAGCCGTGAATATATTGATAAAAGTGAACTCCGAGAGAGATTTACATGATTATCAAAACGCCAGGGTAAGCCTACATGAAACACCGCCCTTATTTTAAGTGTTTCTAAAATCCCCAATTGGAAAAATGAATGGTGGAAAAATGATTGGAACCATTTCCCCATTTGACCGCTAGGTTTTATGGGTATTATGACAACTCCACTGTGGGCCTCTATAGTGTCTGTTGTTGTTGTGCAATTATTAACATTGCCGTTCGATGCCCTTCTCTGAACCCCTATCATTTACGTTGCTAATTGACCAGCTGACTACCCAAAGTGGGCCATTTATCAGTGGGAAGACCTTGCAGATTGCACCAATCTATAAAGCATCTTCAACCCATCCATTCTCCTTCACTAAAACCCATTCTCTGAGTTGATGACATCAATAAATCTGTAAATGCTGTATCTGCCAAACAGGGGAAGCTGAGAGATGCATTTGGAAAAGCTTCAAGGTATTGCACAAAGTGAGAGACTGAGATAGGGCTAGAAACTACATCAGACACAAGCCTAACAGACCCAATGTATTATTGGGTCCAACCGAAAGGTATGGTACTGTTGATCTGAACTTGGACAGACTGCAAAGGAGTGAGGAGATGTATAGTGATTTGTTAGTATAAGTAGTTTAGAAGGACAAATACAGAGGGATGTGAAAATTAGAGATTGGAGGATGAAAAGATGGAGAAAACTATAGAAAGAGGCATTGAAAGAATAGTCTACTACAGTTGGAGTGAAGGGCAGATAAAGAGAGTAGCAATTAAGGGGTAGAAGGTAGCATGGAGGCAGGTATTGCATCAGGCATTTTTGAAATGCGGTGGCATTTGCGCCTTTCGCCTTTGCAACCATAAAAAAAAAAAACTTTAAAATGACATAGTTGCACATCACATCATTCTGTTTTTTAATTGAACTGTTTATCAATGATAAACCACAATGCAAGTTCTTTATACTGCATAAAAATGTATGTTTATACATTGTTTGAAGCAAATTGTTTAAAGCAAATTGGCTTGTCCCACTAGTGATGAGTATAGTTGTAGCATTGTGATATACCAGGAGACCAGCCACAGAGGGATTGGTGGGTGAGCGCAAAGAGCGAAGCGTGATGTGTTTTCCCATGGGAAATGCTAAATAGTTAGTAATGACTGGTGGTAGGCTAGCGGTTAAGAGCGTTGGGCCAGTAACCAAAACGTCTCTGGTTCGAATCCCCGAGTCGACTAGGTAAAAAAAAATGCCCTTGAGCAAGGCACTTAACCCTAATTGCTCCTGTACGTTTTTCTGGATAAGAACATCTGCTAAATTACTAAAATGTAACTGTCTTTGGCTGGAGTAGACTGCATGAGCTCTGGCCTTACCCATTTGGGCATCTGTCCTCCGTTTGGGTCATGGTGATGATACTGCAGCACCACCGTTGTAGCTATGACTGACATCCCAACAATGATCATAGTACTGGCAAAGTACTGTCCTGAAAGGTGGGCAAAATAGGAGGAAAGAGACAAAACAATTAGAGTAGAGAGAGGAAGCCATTTGTAATAACAAAGCTAACAGTGGTTCTTGCTGATCATGACTTGGCATTTTTCTTGGGCTTCAGTGGACTGCATTTGTGTTTTAGTAGCCATCTGTCTGGCTACAGGGAGCTCACCGTACATAATTTCCAGCAGCGAATCTTTCAGATTTATTTAGCCAATTACATTTAAGGACAACCAGATGGTTAGATCACCAGGGCCTGACAAACATTTGGGACAATTATTTCAAGCGCACATACACACACATTCTAGACTCTAACACGCATATAAGAACACACACACCTATGAGAGGGATGGAATCTGAAGTGGCTGGCATGATCTCTGCCACCAGCAACATGAAGACAGTGAGAGAGAGCAGCACAGTGATACCTGAAAAGAGAGAGGAAGATATTAAAAATGTATAAAACAGTGAGTGGATGCTGAGCACCATCTCCATAACTGACTAGGCTCTTGGGTTTTGAAATACTCAGTACAACTATAACACACACTACTTCCCCACGCTTCTCACACATTTATTAACATCAGTGCCTCAATCAGTTTTGATCCCGGACAGGCCTACAGAAATCCACATTTGTAAAGATAAACTTTCTTATAGGCATCTCGATTGACAAATACTTTATGGTCTCTACCAATCAAGCCAATGGTTATTCATTTCAATTGACTATGATTCGATTTGGTTCGATCTGATGCAAATTGCAAAGTGTGACGAGTAATGTACCCAAAGTGAAATTATTTACTACATTCCTCTTCTTCAATTGCCCTTAGTAAAGCCTTACTTCTAACCCACACATATGCTTACCCTATATTAGCAATCCATCTACCCCAGCTGTCTCTGTCCCCCCCCCCAACTCCCTCCCTTCTCCATCTTCATTCATCAGATTTAATCTTCATCTCCTCCCATTACCTCTGTCCCACTTTTTTTTTAAACCCACATTTTACAAGTGCTTTCTTGGCATAACTGGTACCGTCCAGAAGCAAGCCGATAAAACAAACATCTGTCAAGTGAATCAGTCCTGTTCGCTCTATAGATAAAAAACGAATGTCCCTTCAAGGGTTGAGAGGAAATCAGAAAATCACTTTTAGGAATGTCACAGTAAGAAATGGACAGTGGCTTTCATTTAAGCAATATGCTTATCTTGGCTAGCCTGGTTGATACCAAACTCCCACGTCCTCCTTACGTGAGCAGCTGGGGAGGCTCCTTTGATGTTGTTGGCACAATCAATGCGTTTCAAATGCCACCCTATTCCCCATACAGTGGACTTCTTTTGGCCAGAGCCCTGGTTAAAAGTAGTAGACTATAAAGGGAATGAGATGCCATTTGGGATGCAGATAGAGCCTCAATAATGAAGGTTGCTGTGCTTTTACACTGGTTTGTTCCACTCCTACATCTCTCTTGCTGTAACACCCCCACACACAAATAGGCTGTGAGCGCTGACCCCTTGCTTTACAACTGCTCGTTTTCAAATCCAAATAGCAAGAGTTTTCAATGCCCCTCGGGTCATTTTTTGGGGGGTAATAACCAATCGGTGCCAAAGCACAAAACTGGGAGCATTTCTACCCTTAATCATGAGACTCGATTTAGAGTTAAGAAAACAGCCTCTCCACACTACGATAGGTATTCGGTACATAGCTTGTGTTGTACAGTCTGGCTGATACCAGGCTAGGTTGTATCTTGGCACTTAATTCCTTAAAACCTGTTCACCAAGCATGGTGTCAAGCTGAATTCCTAGAAGGCTGTGTGTATGCTCTCACTCCCTAATCAATTCCTGGGCTTAATTACATCAATATGTTAATTGGCTGTGGTGTGTAATACAATGCAGCGTAATGCATCCTCAAATTAGCTTAAAACGTTTCACATCCCCAAAGTTCTTCTAGGTCTTCTTTGTTTTCCTCCACTTTTTTTCCTATTTTTTTTTCTAGAATCAATCTACTCTCCCTCCCCTGTCATCTTTTCTTCCCCGTCACCATTATTCCCCCACGTCCTTTTCTTATTCCGCCCTATACTCTCTAATGCATTTCCTCCTCTCCATGCTGCTGTCCACCATCCTCTCATCCTCTCCTCTCTGTGTTCCTTCTAGAAAAACAAGGTTAGTCTATTCTATCACTCTTGGATCATGTTCTCCTCTCTGCTCACCCAGAGAGATCTTCTCTCCAGAGTCGGCAGGCAGTAGGAAGATGAGCAGGGTCATGGAGGATAGCAGCACACAGGGGATGAGCAAGTTTAGAGCGTAGTAGAGAGTGCGCCGGCGGATGGTCACAACGAACGTCACATCAGGGTAGGGCTCCTTACAACAGTCATAGAACACCTCGCTACGAGTACCTGGCACTCCTTGAGAGAGGAAAAAAAGAGTAAAGGAGAGAATATTTTTTTTTTATAGAAGTTGAGTTGACAATGAAGTTGAGAAATTGATAACAGAAATTTAGGAGGGCGATTCCAACCCCACTGACCCACTAGGTCCCACTCCCCGTTGGACATGTACCCGGAGATGTCGGCCTCATTCATTTGTAGATCCATCAGCCAGCCATCGTACGTCCACGAGCCAAACTTCATCTCACACTTTTGGATGTCGAAGGGGAACCAACGTACGTCCACGTTACATGTGCTCATGAAAATCCCTAACAGACGTGGAAAGAGATTGATTAAAAGGGAGGCAAAGAGTAAAGTATAAGAAATATAGACACTTTCCTGTGCACAGGGCGATTTGAAGAGAGAATGAGAGACATTTGTCTTTTTGTCCACATATACTCTTTAAGAAAATATGTACTTTGCATATACAGTCGTGGCCAAAAGTTGAGAATGACAAATATTAATTTCCACAAAGTTTGCTGCTTCAGTGTCTTTAGATATTTTTGTCAGATGTTACTATGGAATACTGAAGTATAATTACAAGTATTTCATAAGTGTCATAGGCTTTTATTGACAATTAAATGAAGTTGATGCAAAGAGCCAATATTTGCAGTGTTGACCCTTCTTCTTCAAGACCTCTGCAATCCGCCCTGGCATGCTGTCAATTAACTTCTGGGCCACTGATGGCAGCCCATTCTTGCATAATCAATGCTTGGAGTTTGTCAGAATTTGTGGGTTTTTGTTTGTCCACCTGCCTCTTGAGGATTGACCACAAGTTCTCAATGGGATTAAGGTCTGGGGAGTTTCCTGGCCATGGACCCAAAATATCAATGTTTTGTTCCCCGGCCACTTAGTTATCACTTTTGCCTTATGGCAAGGTGCTCCATTATGCTGGAAAAGGCACCAAACTGTTCCTGGATGGTTGGGAGAAGTTGCTCTCAAAGGATGTGTTGGTACCATTCTTTATTCATGGCTGTGTTCTTAGGCAAAATTGTGAGTGAGCCCACTCCCTTGGCTGAGAAGCAACCCCACACATGAATGGTCTCAGGATGCTTTACTGTTGGCATGACACAGGACTGATGGTAGCGCTCACCTTGTCTTCTCTGAACAATCTTTTTTCCGGATGCCCCAAACAATCGGAAAGGGGATTCATCAGAGAAAATTACTTTACCCCAGTCCTCAGCAGTCCAATCCCTGTACCTTTTGCAGAATATCAGTCTGTCCCTGATGTTTTTCCTGGAGAGAAGTGGCTTCTTTGCTGCCCTTCTTGACACCAGGCCATCCTCCAAAAGACTTTGCCTCACTGTGCGTGCAGATGCACTCACACCTCCCTGCTGCCATTCCTGAGCAAGCTCTGTGCTGGTGGTGCCCCGATCCCGCAGCTGAATCAACTTTAGGAGACGGTCCTGGCGCTAGACGGTCCTGGCTTGCTAGACTTTCTCCACCAATCTAATACTTTAAGATTTTTGGGAAGTAGTGAGGGGGAGAATCTCAATTGCACACTCCTCGGGTCCTCTCTCCTCGCCTCCTTCTCAAAACCCATTGGAGAAGGTCAGATGGGCGGGACCTCTGGCTTTCTCATCCAATGGGTTTTGAAAATTAGGTGAGGAGAGAGGATGCGATATTCTCCCAATGAGTACACTTCAGGAGAACGGAGATATAGTGCGATATAGAGAGTGACACTGATCTCTACTCTGCAGTCAACATTTTCATTATACAGAAACACACACAAAGTACTACATTATTGATGCACACAGGGGGAAACACAGAGATGACACACCAAGTACTACACAGTTTAGATTGCTGGCAAACTTAAGCAAAGCAATTACTGAAATGACAAATCAACCCTATTGAGTTTTCCAGTAGAGCACAAAACCAAAATGCCATAGTAGCCAAACAGCACTCAAAAACATTAATTATGAGACAGAAGACATGCAAATAAGGGACAACCAGGTGGTTAGAAAAGCAATTTGAACGAGTTAGCTGATTTTCCGAAAATGCAACCAGAAGTTGACGATCAAACCAATACTAAATTAAATCCAGTATTGATTATAAAACGTAGTCATCACATAAACATAAAATGTCTAATAAAATATTTATTTTGGGGGGGAATCACACATAATGTCATCTCCAGGGTAGAGATCAGTATTTTCTCTTTCTATGTTTTTAATAAATGTAATTTAACTAGGCAAGTCAGTTAAGAACACATTCTTAATGACAATGACGGCCTACCGGGGAACAGTGGGTTAACTGTCTTGTTCAGGGGCAGAATGACAGATTTTTACCTTGTCAGCTCGGCAATTATATCCAGCAACCTTTGGGTTACTGGCCCAATGCTCTAACCACTAGGCTACCTGTCGCCCCAGGTAACCTAGTGGTTAGATGGCACTCTCTGGGTGCGTACCAATATATATGGCTCTCTCTGGGTGCCTCCCAATATATCCCCTTTCTCCTGAAGTATACAGTACTCATTGGGAAAATCTCAATTGCATACTCTGCTTGGTATGGCAACTGTTCAGCATCCGACCGCATCACCGCTTGGTGTGGCAACTGCTCGGCATCCGACCGCAAGGCGCTACAGAGGGTAATGCGTACGGCCAAGCTTCCTGCCATTCAGGACCTCTATACAAAGCGGTGTCAGAGGAAGGCCCTAAAAATTGTCAGACTCTAGCCACCGAAGTCATGGACTGTTCTCTCTGCTACCGCACGGAAAGTGGTACTGTAGCACCACATCTAGGTCCAAAAGGCTCCTTAATAGCTTCTACCCCCAAGCCATAAGACAGCTGAACAGTTAATCAATTGGCTGTCCGGACTATTTGCATTGACCCCCTTTTTTTATTCTGTTGCTGCTACTCGCTGTTTATTATCTATGCATAGTCACTTTACCCCTACCTACATGTACATATTACCTCGACTAATCTGCACCACCGCACATTGACTCGATCCTGTACCCCCTGTATATAGCCTTGTTATTGTTAATTTTTTATTTATTTTTTATTTATAACACACAGTTTATTTAACTTTTATTTTTTTAGCAAATATTTTCTTACTTACAAAAAAACCCTGCATTGTTGGTTCAGGGCTTGTAAGTAAGCATGTAAGTAAGCATTTCGCAGTAATGTCTACACTTGTTGTATTCAGCGCATGTGACAAATACAATTTGATTTGATATATAGTTTCCCGCTGAGCCATAAAGGCATGTGACAAGAAAATTGTCAACAATGAACAGTCCAAAACACAACGTACAACTCTCCAAAACTCAATTTCCTTACAACTGCACGTCTTTGCTCTGTGGCAAGGCCATTGTAATAACTCATTATTTTCTCTAAATTGATTAAACCTAAAACTAAACTGATTAGCTAAAAGCTACACTTACCTCCATTTTCAATTCACTGCTCTCCTGCAGCCCTGTAACAGATCCTCTAAGCTAACAATTAGGTTACTCTAAAAGCTGATCTGACAAGCAACATTCCTTGACACAAAATATCCTCAAACTGTAACTTGTCGAAAAATATATCTTAAAACTCTGGACAATCTCTACACAGGAAACAAGATGGATCACCCCAGCCTTTAAAAACCTATTTCCTTCCTTTCCCTTAGGCTGCCGTTTGGGACAAACACTATTTCCTTTATAGTGCACTACTTTCGGGGTCTGGTCAAAAGTAGTGCACTATGTAGGGCAGGGGTAGGCAACCCTGTTACTAGAGTACTGCAAGGTTTTGTTCCAACTAAATCAAATCAAATTGTAATTGTCACATGCCAGATACAGCAGGTGTAGGTAGACCTTACAGTGAAATACAGTGATGTCGGCGCCATCTCCGCAAGATGGCGCCGACAGAGATGGTCGCCTCTCTTCGAGTCCTTAGGAAACTATGCAGTATTTTGTTTTTTTATGTATTATTTCTTACATTGTTACTCCAGGAAATTGTAAGTCTTATTACATAGAGCTGGGAAGAACTATTGGATATAAGAGCGATGTCAACTTACCAACATTACAACCAGGAATACGACTTTTCCGAAGCGGATTCTCTGTTTGACCACCACCCAGGACAATGGATCTAATCCCAGAAACCGACCCAAAACAACAGCACCACAAAAGGGGCAGACAGAGCGGCCTCCTGGTCAGATTCCGTAGATGTGCACTTCCCCCACCGCTCCCAAGTATACTACTCGCCAATGTCCAGTCTCTTGACAACAAGGTAGATGAAATTCGAGCAAGGGTTGCCTTCCAGAGAGACATCAGAGATTGTAACATTATCTGATTCACGGAAACATGGCTCTCGGGATATGTTGTCGAAATCGGTTCAGCCACCGGGCTTCTCCATGCATCGCACCAACAGAAATGAACACCTCTCTGGGAAGAGGAAGGGTGGCGGTGTATGCGTCATAATTAACGTCTCATGGTGTAATTGTAACAACATACAGGAATTGAAGTCCTTCTTCTCATCCGAACTAGAATTCCTTACAATCAAATGCCGGCCATATTACCTCCCAAGAGAATTCTCGTCAGTTATCGTCACAGCTTTGTACATTCCCCCTCAAGCAGACACCAAGATGGCCCTCAAGGAACTTCACTGGACTCTATGTAAACTGGAGACCATATATCCTGAGACTGCATTTATTGTAGCTGGGGATATTAACAAAGCAAATTTGAGAACCAGGCTACCTAAATTCTATCAGCATATTGATTGCTCTACCCGCGGAGGTAATGCACTCGATCACTGCTACTCTAACTTCCGTGATGCATGCCCTCCCTTGCGCAAATCCCACCACTACGTCATCTTGATTCTACTGTCTTATAGGCAGAAACTCAAACAGGATGTACCAGTGACTTGAACCATTCAGTGCTGGTCTGACCAATCGGAATCCACACTTCAAGATTGTTTTGATCGCGCGGACTGGGATATAGTCCAGTCAGCCTCAGAGAACAAGGTCAATCTATATGCTGACTCAGTAAGTGTATTGGAGATTAAACTAGTGACTATTAAAACCTACCCTAACCAGGAACCGTGGATCGATGGTGGCATTCGCGCAAAACTGAAAGTGCGAACCACCGCATTTCACCATGGAAAGAGGTCTGGGAATATGGCTGAATATAAACAGTGTAGTTATTCCCTCCGCAAGGCAATCAAACAAGCGAAATGCCGGTACAGGGACAAAGTGGAGTTGCAATTCAACGGCTCAGACACAAGACGTATGTGGCGGGGTCTACAGGAAATCACGGACTACAAAAAGAAAACCAGCCACGTTACGGACACCAACGTCACGCTTTCAGACAAACTGAACGCCTGCTTTTCCCGCTTTGAGGATAATACAGTGCCACCGTCGCGGCCTGCTTACAAGTACTGTACCCCACCCCCTCCCTCTCCTCCATGGCCAACGTGAGTAAAACATTTAAATGTGTTAACCCTCGCAGGGCTGCTGGCCCAGACAGCATCCCTAACCGTGTCCTCAGACCATGCGCAGACCAGCTGGCTGGTGTGTTTACAGACGTATTCAATCGCTCCCTATCCCAGTCTGCTGTCCCCACATGCTTCAAGATGGCCACCATTGTTCCTGTACCTAAGAAGGCAAAGATAACTGAACTAAACGACAACCTCCCCATAGCACTCACTTCGGTCATCATGAAGTACTTTGAGAGACTAGTCAAGGATCATATCACCTCCACCTGACCGGCCACCCTAGACCCACTTCAGTTTGCATACCGCCCCAACAGGTCCACAGACGATGCAATCGCCATCACACTGCACACTGCCCTATCCCATCTGGACAAGAGGAATACCTATGTAAGAATGCTGTTCATTGACTACAGCTCAACATTCAACACCATAGTACCCTCCAAGCTCATAATCAAGCTGATGACCCTAGGTCTCAACCCCGCCCTGTGCAATTGGGTCCTGGACTTTCTGACTGGCCACCATCAAATCAAAGTTTATTTGTCACGTGCGCCGAATACAACAGGTAAGGTGTAGTAGACCTTACAGTGAAATGCTTACTTACAGGCTCTAACCAATAGTGCAAAAAAAGGTATTAGGTGAACAATAGGTAAGTAGTAAAGAAATAAAACAACAGTAAAAAGACAGGCTATATACAGAAGCGAGGCGATAAAAGTAGCCAGGCTACATAGACACCGGTTAGTCAGGCTGATTAAGGTGGTATGTACATGTAGATATGGTTAAAGTGACTATGCATATATGATGAACAGAGAGTAGCAGTAGTGTAAAAGAGGGGTTGGCGGGTGGCGGGACACAATGCAGATAGCCCGGTTTGCCAATGTGCGGGAGCACTGGTTGGCCGCGGCCCAATTTGAGGTAGTATGTACATGAATGTATAGTTAAAGTGACTATGCATATATGATAAACATGGGGGGGATAGGCTCTTCACAAATAGGCTCTTCACAACTGTCTTGGTTTGTTTGGACCATTCTACTTTGTTGTTGATGTGGACACCAAGGAACTTGAAGATCTCCACCTGCTCCACTACAGCCCCGTCGATGAGAATGGGGGTGTGCTCGGTCCTCCTTTTCTTGTAGTCCACACTCATCTCCTTAGTCTTGGTTACGTTGAGGGAGGTTGAGGGGGGTTGTTATTCTGGCACCACCTGGCCAGGTCTCTGACCTCCTCCCTATAGGCTGTCTTGTCATTGTCGGTGATCAGGCCTACCACTGTTGTGTCATCTGCAAATTTAATGATGGTGTTGGAGTCGTGCCTGGCCATGCAGTCGTGGGTGAACAGGGAGTACAGGAGGGGACTGAGCACACACCCTTGGGGAGCTCCAGTGTTGAGGATCAGCGTGGCAGATGTGTTGCTACCTACCCTCACCACCTGGGGGCGGCCCGTCAGGAAGTCCAGGATCCAGTTGCAGAGGGAGGTGTTTGGTCCCAGGATCCTTAGCTTAGTGATGAGCTTTGAGGGTACTATGGTGTTGAACGCTAAGCTGTTGTCAATGAATAGCATCTCACATAAGTGTTCCTGTTGTCCAGGTGGGAAAGGGCAGTGTGGAGTGCAATAGAGATTGCATCATCTGTGGATCTGTTTGGGTGGTATGCAAATTGGAATGGTTTCTGGGATAATGGTGTTGATGTGAGCCATTTACCAACCTTTCAAAGCACTTCATGGCTACGGACGTGAGTGCTAGGGGTCTGTAGTCATTTAGGCAGGTTGCCTTTGTGTTCTTTGGCACAGGGACTATGGTGGTCTGCTTGAAATATGTTGGTATTACAGACTCAATCAGGGACATGTTGAAAATGTCAGTGAAGACACCTGCCAGTTGGTCAGCACACGCCCGGAGCACACGTCCTGCTAATCCGTGTGGCCCCGCAGCCTTGTGTATGTTGACGTGTTTAAAGGTCTTACTCATGTCGGCTACTGAGAGTGTGATCGCACAGTCGTCCGGAACAGCTGATGCTCTCATGCATGCCTCAGTGTTGCTTTCCTCGAAGTGAGCATAGAAATGGTTTAGCTTGTCTGGTAGGCTCGTGTCACTGGGCAGCTTGTGGCTGTGCTTCCCTTTGTAGTCTGTAATAGTTTGCAAGCCCTGCCACATAAAACGAGTGTCGGAGCCGGTGTAGTATGATTCAATTTTAGCCCCGTTTGATGGTTCGTCACAGGGCATAGCAGGATTTCTTGTAAGCTTCCGGTTTAGAATCTCGCACCTAGAAAGCAGCAGCTCTACCCTTTAGCTCAGTGTGAATGTTGCCTGTAATCCATGGCTTCTGGTTGTGGTATGTACGTACAGTCACTGTGGGGGGGACGTCCTCAATGCACTTATTGATAAAGCCAGTGACTGATGTGGTGTACTCCTCAATGCCATCGGAAGAATCCCGGAACATGTTCCAGACTGTGATAGCAAAACATTCCTGTAGTTTGGCATTTGCTTCATCTGACCACGTTTTTATAGACCACAGACTCTGTCACATCTGTCACGTGCTCAGTTTGAACCTGCTTTCATCTGTGAAGAGCACAGGGCGCCAGTGGCGAATTTGCCAATCTTGGTGTTCTCTGGCAAATGCCAAACATCCTGCACGGTGTTGGGCTGTAAGCCCAACCCCCACCTGTGGACGCCGGGCCCTCATACCACCCTTATGGAGTCTGTTTCTGACCGTTTGAGCAGACACATGCACATTTGTGGCCTGCTGGAGGTCATTTTGCAGGGCTCTGGCAGTGCTCCTCCTGCTCCTCCTTGCACAAAGGCGGAGGTAGCGGTCCTACTGCTGGGTTGTTGCCCTCCTGCGGCCTCCTCCACGTCTCCTGATGTACTGGCCTGTCTCCTGGTATCGCCTCCATGCTCTGGAGACTACGCTGACAGACACAGCAAACCTTCTTGCCACAGCTCGCATTGATGTGCCATCCTGGATGAGCTGCACTACCTGAGCCACTTGTGTGGGTTGTAGACTCCGTCTCATGCTACCACTAGAGTGAAAGCACCGCCAGCATTCAAAAGTGACTAAAACATCAGCCAGGAAGCATAGGAACTGAGAAGTGGTCTGTGGTTATCACCTGCAGAACCACTCCATTATTGGGGGTGTCTTGCTAATTACCTAGAATTTCCACCTGTTGTCTATTCCATTTGCACAACAGCATGTGAAATTTATTGTCAATCAGTCTTGCTTCTGTAACGGATGTGAAACGCTAGCTTAGTTAGCGGTGGTTCGCGCTAAATAGCGTTTCAATCAGTGACGTCACTTGCTCTGAGACCTTGAAGTAGTAGTTCCCCTTGCTCTGCAAGGGCCGCGGCTTTTGTGGAGCGATGGGTAACGATGCTTCGTGGGTGGCTGTTGTTGATGTGTGCAGAGGGTCCCTGGTTCGCGCCCGGGTATGAGCGAGGGGACGGTATAAAGTAATACTGTTACACTTCCTAAGTGGACAGTTTGATTTCACAGAAGTGTGATTGACTTGGAGTTACATTGTGTTGTTTAAGTGTTCCCTTTATTTTTTTGAGCAGTGTATATTTTTATATTTATACATACAGTTGAAGTCAGAAGTTCACATACACCTAAGCCAAATACATTTAAACTCAGTTTTTCACAATTCCTGACATTTAATCCAAGTAAAAATCCCCTGTATTAGGTCAGTTAGGATCACCACTTTATTTGAAGAATGTGAAATGTCAGAATTATAGTTGAGAGAATGATTTATTTCAGCTTCTATTTCTTTCATCACATTCCCAGTTGGTCAGAAGTTTACATACAATTAATTAGTATTTGGTAGCGTTGCCTTTAAAATGTTTAACTTGGGTGAAACCTTGGGTAGCCTTCCACAAGCTTCCCGCAATAAGTTGAGTGAATTTTGGCTCATTCCTCCTGACAGAGCTGGTGTAACTGAGTCAGGTTTGTAGGCCTCCTTGCTCGCACACGCTTTTTCAGTTCTGCCCACAAATGTTCTATGGGATTGAGGTCAGGGCTTTGGATTGGCCTACCTTGACTTTGTTGTCATTAAGCCATTTTGCCACAACTTTGGAAGTATGCTTGGGGTCATTGTCCATTTGGAAGACCCATTTGCGACCAAGCTTTAACTTCCTGACTGATGTCTTGAGATGTTGCTTCAATATGTCCACATAATTTTCCTGCCTCATGATGCCATCTATTTTGTGAAGTGCACCAGTCCCTCCTGCAGCAAAGCTTCCCCACAACATGATGCTGCCACCCCCGTGCTTCACGGTTGGGATGGTGTTCTTCGGCTTGCAAGCTTCCCCCTTTTTTCTCCAAACACAACGATGGTCATTATGGCCAAACAGTTCTATTTTTGTTTCATCAGACCAGAGGACATTTCTCCAAAAAGTACCATCTTTGTCCCCATGTGCAGTGGCTTTTTTTATGGCGGTTTTGGAGCAGTGACTTCTTCCTTGCTGAGCGGCCTTTCAGGTTATGCCGATATAGGACTCGTTTTACTGTGGATATAGATACTTTTGTACCTGTTTCCTCCAGCATCTTCACAAGATCCTTTGCTGTTCTGGGATTGATTTGCACTTTTCGCACCAATGTAAGTTCATCTCTAGGAGACAGAATGCGTGTCCTTCCTGAGCGGTATGACGGCTGCATGATCCCATGGTGTTTATACTTGCGTACTATTGTTTGTACAGATGAACGTGGTACCTTTAGGCATTTGGAAATTGCTCCCAAGGATGAACCAGACTTGTGGAGGTCTACAATTTTCTTTCTGAGGTCTTGGGTGATTTATTTTGATTTCCCCATGATGTCAAGGAAAGAGGCACTGAGTTTGAAGGTAGGCCTTGAAATACATCCACAGGTACACCTCCAATTGACTCAAATTATGTAAATTAGCCAATCAGAAGCTTTTAAAGCCATGACATAATTTTCTGGAATTTTCCAAAGCTTTTTAAAGTCACAGTCAGCTTAGTGTATGTAAACTTCTGACCCACTAAAATTGTGATACAGTGAATTAGAAGTGAAAGAATCTGTCTGTAAACAATTGTTGGTAAAATTACTTGTGTCATGCACAAAGTAGATTTCCTAACCAATTTACCAAAACTATAGTTTGTTAACAAGAAATTTGTGGTGGTTGAAAAACGAGTTTTAATGACTCCAACCTAAGTGTATGTAAACTTCCGACTTCAACTATATATATATATATATGTATATGTATATATATATATATATGTATATAAACAGAGTGGGAAAGAGAAAAAGAGACTCACCTGGAGGGAGATACTCTGCGAAGCCACTGGAGTTAACCAGCACATTGGTCTTAAAGGTAGAGTCAAAGTCATCGTCTGCACTGAGAAAGGAGAAAGGAAAGGGTGGATCGAACTCTAAACTGTAGTGTTTAAAGCAGAAAACGCATGCATGTAAATGTGATGCATGACGACGTGATATGGCTATAGGTGTATTACCTGTTATAGAGGAGAATGTCTGGCGTCCACACCTGGTCAGTTGTGAACCGAAGGTTTTTCACTCCAGGGTATTCAGATTGGTTCCACTGAAGATAATGATCAAACCAGCTCTGGAAGACAGACTCAAACTGGATATATTGGACAAGGCAATTGATTTCAACGTGAACAGAATATACACTGAGTGTACTAAACATTAAGGACACCTTCCTAATATTGAGTTGCACCCCCTACTTTTGCCCTCGGAACAACCTCAATTCATTGGGGCATGGACTCTACAAGGTGTCGCAAGCATTCCACAGGGCTGCTGACCCATGTTAACTCCAATGCTTCCCACAATTGTGTCAAGTTGGCTGGACGTTCTTTGGGTGGTGGACCACTTGATATTCATGGGAAACTGTTGATCATGAAAAACCCAGCAGCGTTGCAGTTCTTGATACAAACCGGTATGCCTGGCACTTACTACCATACCACGTTCAAAGGCACTTAAATCTTGTGTCTTGCCCAATCACCGTCTGAATGGCACACATACACAATCCATGTCTCAAATCTTAAAAATCCTCTCCTCACCTTCATCTACACTGATTGAAGTTGATTTAACAAGTGACAACAATAAGGGATCACCTGGATTCACCTGGTCAGTCTATGTCATGTCAAGAGCAGGTGTCCTTAATGTTTTGTTCACTTAGTGTATAACAGAAGGTCCCCTGAGATACATTTACTCTCACTTCGACAGCTGTATACTCTTACTTGAAGCTGTGCCGTGCTTACCATCCGAAGCCAGATGTTAGTGGTGACGACCTGATTCTTCTCATCCTGTAAGATGTGAATCTTTTTAAGTAAATTCTTATTCTGAGGACCTAGTGTATATTGAGAGACTTAACTCAAAGAATTGTGTATAAAAAAATAAAAATAGGTGCAGTGGATGATTTACTTTTACAGACAGGCAGGTGGGCACAGGTATTGACGAAGGCACAGACCGATAAAATAACGTAAATGTAATCTGAACATTGATCCCTACCACATCCATGATCTGCATCAGACTGATAGAGAAGAAGACGGTGAGGGAGTGTGAATCGTTGCCCACCGGCCTCTCCATACGATTGTAGTCCTTCAGTAGGTTCTTCAACAGGGTCCTCTGGTGAGGGCCCTGCACCGACACTGAGAGAAGAACGGAGGAGAGGGAGATGGAAGGAAAAGGAGAGCAGGGGATTTCAGAAGAGAGGTGACAGAAATAGAAGGTATCAAAAAGCTGTATATAAGTAACCTATTCCAGACTGGTCTGCACGTTTTAAAGTTTGAATGGCATTTCTAGCTTAAACGGTTGAAGACTACTGTAGTAGCGAACCGGAATTTTTCCCATTCAAGTCTATGGCTCCTGAAATGCATTTAGATTTATGCAAATATGGTTGTAGTGGGAAAAGTCTCATTAGTATCGAAATGGTTTTTTCAAGCAACAGTACCAGGACCAGTCTGCATGCTATAAAGTAGTTTTGGTGTTGGTAGCTTTAACGGTTGCGTATCCAAATACTTCCCATTCAAGCTTATTGAGCTTTTATGCACATTTGAAACAGTTATAGTTCAAAAAGTGTAAATGGTATCAAAAAGCTGTTGACAAGCACACCATTCCAGACTGGTCAGCACATTTTAAAGTTTGAACGATGCAAACTTTTACGTTGTGGCCATTGAAATGCATGGACATTGAAATGCATTGGGATTCATGCAAATGTTGTTGTGATGTGAAAAGTATCGGTAGTATCAACAAGTTTCTTTCAAGCACACTGTGGACAGTCAGCCTGCACGTTGTAAAGTTGTTTTGGTATTGGTAGCTTTTATGGGAGCGGAAGGAGAATAATAATAAGTATGAACAGTTTCTAAAGTTGTGCTTTGCTTTCAGCAAGCACACCTAATTAATGAATAATAAAGCAGTTTTGTGTAAAACCCCTGAAGCACTAAAAATGTATGTAGTGTGAATCATTAAATAAGGCAGGCTAAGGATTTGTTTCAAGAAAGTGTTGCGTGACTCATTTAGAAATGTAGAATTTTACTGACGATTATATCTTCGATGCGTTTCTGTTTTATTACTCAGATTAGGAGGACGAGCTGAACGTAACGGTGGGAATGGAATTCATGGAATTGGTATCGAACACATCAAACATGGTTTCCATCCGTTTGATTCCATTGACTCCATTCCAGCCATTATTATGAGCCGTCCTCCCCTCAGCAGCCTCCTGTGCATTCAACTACTGTAGGACCACCATCTTGCACTGCATTAGAACGTGCGTTATGATGTATTACTGCTGTGTATGCTTCTAACTCAAGTCTGTGGGTATTAAATATTTTTTGAGGTCGACTTAGCATCTTTTGTCAGCTTGTAGCTGTTGTGTATGGTATTGGCAGCTGTATTTGCTGTTAGCTTTTAACCTCATAGGCCCATAACCGTAGCTGTTATGTTCTGCCGACATGTGTGTTGCTGTTGTGTGTCATTTCAGATCCATTTGGTGTACAAACGGACATTAAGAGCGCTTTCAGTGGTCTGTGTACTTCTAGCTGTCGCTATTATCCTTTACCACTGTGTGTCAATAGCCAAAGGAGAATCGGGTATCACCGGGAAAGTATCAAGAATCTCTACAAAAGGTTGCGAAAAGGTCTGGGAATGATTTACGATTTTGCACTGAGAGGAAAGTTCACTGTCTCTTTATCTAATTCCAGGGTAAGCAGCCTCTGATATACTGAAGTAATACCTTTCATTTCCCTTAGTAACCTATATCTTCCTCTGCTTACAGCGCATCTACTCTCTCTGCTACAGAAACATGTCCATAACAGCATAACAAGGGAGCAAGATCGAACCAGATCTATAATGGTGTTCAATTGAAATGACACCATTCAATTGACGTGAACACCACTGACAGTTGTCTGTTCCCTGCTGGTTCAATCCTATAAATACTGCACTTTCTGTCAACAGAGATTTGGAGAAAATAGAGGGGAGAGAGTGAGGATCAAGGTTTTTACATTTACGATTGCAGCATAAAATCCTTCCCTAGTAAAGCATTTATCCCCATCTCTCTCAATTTATAAACCGACTCTCTTTCTTTTTATGTCTGTCCCCGCGATAAACATGTATTTTACATTGAGCACCACGTCACATCAGGCTCTGAATAACAGATGTAGACTACTGTATTAGCTATGCACACAGGTAGGCATGTACACGCAGACAAACATAAAACAAGAGCACAAACACTGACCGAACACAACAAACTCACACACAAATACACCGACACTTCTCATTCGTCCTCCCCTCCTTTACAGTGATATTTTCCTAGTCTTTCCCTCTGGCTTTGTAACTCTAATCTTTCAATGTAGTCAGAGAGAGTAGATAGAGAGGCAGACCTACCCTGGACCAAAGCAGAGAATCCACAGACAACCAGAACCACAGAGCACCACATTTCTAATGGATAGGAATCGGAGAAGAGTGCAGCTGAGACAGGGATAAGAGGAGAAGAGGCACGGACAGGAGGGTTGGATTCAGAGGCTGGAATATCCCTGATTTGCATCCACAAAGCATCAGAAGGAATGAATAATTGAATCAGAGAGAGAAAGACAGAGATATGGGTGGCAGGCAGTGAGGTACGGAGCCTAAGTTTGCACACGCCGTCTGGAAAAATGCAGTGAATGAGTGGAGGAAAAAAACAACTGATTCTACACAAGCCAGCCCCCCCCTCTCTCTTTCTCTGTTGCTCTCTCTCCTTATCCTCCCTCCCTTACTGTGTCCCTCTGCTTCCCTGGGAGGTGGAGTCTAGAAGGAAACCGTGAGAGGAAATAAGTGATGTGGAAAAAGAGAGGGGGAGCCTCAACTGACCTTTTTGAGAAAAATAGTCCGACCTGATTGATTTGTGTCAACATCTTAATTGACAACATTACATATGAGAACTAGCCTGTGTGAGTGAGCGAGGTGATAGATAGGTGAGTGATTTGGCTTGGTTGTGTGTGGTGTGGTGGGGAAGTAGCTCTGTCAATGAGGGGGACAGGGGGAGTTGAATCAGCAGGAGGGATGGACTTGTATAATTGAGAGCTGGGCTCTGCATGGGGGCCCAGTAATGTGCATAGTTGGACTCCACTCCTCACTCGTCCTCATGTAGTGCTGATGCAGGGAAGAGGAGAGAAACCGAGGGGGAAAGAAAGAGGGAGAAAGATAGGGACTGTAGAATAGAATATCCTATTACTTCTGCTGCCTTTCGCTATCCATGGCTTATGGGGAGTTGTCAGGCCTCTCCTGTGCCCTAGAGGCACATATTCATGCATGGGTGCACACAATGATGAATGGCCCGTAGAATGGGGGGAGGAAAGCATCGGTATCGGTTAAGTAAAGAAAACTGCACCAAGCATGAAACAACAAGGATATACAGGTAACTGCCAAAATAAAGGAAACACCAACATAATAGGGCGTTGGGCCATGACGAGCCACCAGAACAGCTTCGATGCACCTTGGCATAGATTCTACAAGTGTCTTAAACCATACGACACCATTCTTCCACAAAATAAAACCATAATTTGGTGTTTTGGTGGTGGAAAACGCTGTCTCAGGCACCCCTCCAGAATCTCCCGTAAGTGTTTCAATTGGGTTGAGATCTGATGACTGAGACATACACACACACACACACCCTTTAAACCCCCTATGCTCTTTTGAGACCCCTCTTTCAAAGTTACTGAGATCTCTTCTTCTAGCCATGGCATCCAAAAATAATGGGCAACAGGGCATTTTTGGGATGTTTACATTTAAATTGCTTAATTAACTTAGGAACCACACCTGTGTGGAAGCACCTGCTTTCAATATACCTTGTATCCCTGATGTTGTCAAATATTTCCTTTCCTGTAATAGGCTATGTAAGAAGATTCATGTTGAATCTACATACCTCCATCATTAGAATGTGTACAGAATTAACTAAAGTCTGATTCAAGTATGGTGTCAAATGTGGTGCCTGTCCTATTACGCACTATTGTATTGTGCCAAAATCAAAACCATGATGCCTCGTAAAAATATGCGTGTCAGCCACTAGTGTGTGGGCGACATCTGGTGGTTTGTACAAGAACTACATTCAGGGTAAAGATAAATATTTCTGACCAACCTGTAATGAGGTGAGGGGAGAGGAGAGCAGGAGGGTAATGAGGAGGAGGAGAAGATCAAGAGAATGATAAAGAATATGAAAACAATGAGTAGTGGCTTTTGTAAAACAATTGCTCATGAAAAAAAACTATTGATATGGAAGCTGAATAAATAAAATCATTTTCATTATGAAGATTACGTGGATGCTGCTGGCGATGATTTCACTAGGGAAGAATAGTTAATCCCATTGATTACTGAGTGCTACCCGGCCTCTCACAATGGAACCATGACTACGTCTCAAATTGCACCCCAATTCCCCAATGTAGTGCACTACGTTTCACCAGGGCCCATAGGGCTCTGGTCAAAATAGTGCACAATACAGGGAATAGGGTGCCGTTTGGGGACGCACACAATTAGTCATTGTGCTGTGTTTTTTAAAATACTCTCTTGATTGGATTAGGGCATTATACTACGCTGACGACTCCCACTTAATAGGGTATTATTAATAACAAGTATATTATTATACAGTTGAAGTCGGAAGTTTACATACACTTAGGTTGGAGTCATTAAAACTTGTTTTTCAACCACTCCACAAATTTATTTTTAACAAACTATAGTTTTGACAAGTCTGTAAGGACATCTACTTTGTGCATGACACAAGTCATTTTTCCAACAATTGTTTACAGACAGATTAATTCACTGTATCACAATTCCAGTGGATCAGAAGTTTGCATACACTAAGCTGACTGTGCCTTTAAACAGCTTGGAAAATTCTAGAAAATTATGTCATGGCTTTAGAAGCTTCTGATTGGCTAATTGACATCATTTGAGTCAATTGGAGGTGTACCTGTGGATGTATTTCAAGGCCTACCTTCAAACTCAGTGCCTCTTTGCTTGAGATCATGGAAAATAAAAAGAAATCAGCCCTCAAATAAACTGTAAACCTCCACAAGTCTGGTTCATCCTTGGGAGCAATTTCCAAACGCCTGAAGGTGCCACGTTCATCTGTACAAACAATAGTACGCAAGTATAAACACCATGGGACCACGCAGCCGTCATACATCTAAGGAAGGAGACGTGTTCTGTTTCCTAGAGATGAACATACTTTGGTGCGAAAAGTGCAAAATCAGTCACAAAACGACAGCAAAGGACCTTGTGAAGATCCTGGAGGAAACAGGTACAAAAGTATCTATATCCACAGTAAAACGAGTCCTATATTGACATAACCTGAAAGGTCGCTCAGCAAGGAAGAAGCCACCGCTCCAAAACCACCAATAAAAAAGCCAGACTCCAGTTTGCAACAGCACATAGGGACAAAGATCGTACTTTTTGGAGAAATGTCCTCTGGTCTGATGAAACAAAAATAGAACTGTTTGGTCATAATGACCATCGTTATGTTTGGAGAAAAAAGGGTAGATAGAGAGGCAGTGGCTCTTGAAAGTCAATATATATAAAACATATTTAAATAAATAAAAAGAGTTCTCTCACACACAAGCCGAAGAACACCATCCCAACCGTGAAGCACAGGGGTGGCAGCATCATGCTGTGGGGGTGCTTTGCTGCCGGAGCGAATGGTGCACTTCACAAAATAGATGGCATCATGAGGGAGGACAATTATGTGAATATATTGAAGCAACATCTCAACACATCAGTCAGGAAGTTAAAGCTTGGTCGCTAATGGGTCTTCCAAATGGACAGTGACCCCAAGCATACTTCCAAAGTTGTGGCAAAATGGCTTAAGGACAACAAAGTCAAGGTATTGGAGTGGCCATAACAAAACCCTGACCTCAATCGTATAGAAAATGTGTGGGCAGAACTGAAAAAGCATGTGCGAGCTGGAAGGCCTACAAACCTGACTCAGCTACACCAGCTCCGTGGAAGGCTACCCAAAATGTTTGACCCAATTGAAACAATTTAAAGGCAATGCTACCAAATACTAATTGAGTGTATGTAAACTTCTGACCCACTGGGAATGTGATGAAAGAAATAAAAGCTGAAGTCAATCATTCTCTCTACTATTATTCTGACATTTCACATTCTTAAAATAAAGTGGTGATCCTAACTGACCTAAGACAGGGAATTTTTACTTGGATTAAATGTCAGGAATTGTGAAAAACTGAGTTGAAATGTATTTGGCTAAGGTGTATGTAAACTTCTGACTTCAACTGTATCTGCGGCATTTTCAAAGTAGCCTTTTCCTGATAGATTATTTTTGACGAATGCCTTTCACCTGTCTCATTGCATACTTCTAGTAGGCTACTATCTCGATTTGAGTATGTGTTGTATTTTGATTTTACAATACCTGTCTTTATCCTCCTCTCTCCAACCCTCCTTGACCTCCTCTGTTAACTGGAGCCCCATCTGTCAAGTATTAATAGATGGAATTAAATGTTGGTGAATGTCATTGTTATGACTTTAATTCCAAAACCATTTCCCTCTCCACATTGTCAGGCTAAAGGGTGACATATTTCATTAGCCCGTAAGTATCAGATCTCTGACTCTCAAACCAATTTGATTAATCTGTCATATTTCTATAATCTCCTCCCCTGCATTCATACACAGGACCATCACGCACTCTCTTAGATTAAATGGGAAATGATCCAAATTGCCAGCTTGGCAAGCTCCCATGACCATAATAAAAATAAAACCCAATAAAATAGTAATTCTTATCACTCAATAAATCAAAATGTCAACTATTCTTCCCTTATTCAACACATACACACACACACACAAAAGGAGAAACAGGAGAAAGAACTGACAAATTTGATGAATTATTCTGTCAGATGACAAATACTTTGCCATGCAACTGGGGGACAACTGAAACTGTGGATCTTAGTCAGTCATAAGCCTAGTTTAAATTAATATGTCATGATGGACATAACTTAAGTGGAAAATAATTAAATAAAGGAGTCATAATACAATTGATATCCATGGACATATGGTTCATATGCTGCTATATGGATTATAGTTCATAACCTTTACTTGTGTCTGTGGGAGGGGAGCTGGATTGATAGAAAGTTATTTCTGAGAGACTAGAGAAACTGAATATATTTTTGTAGTTTTGTCACCTAATTATCCTTAGGTAATATCCAAGATATATTTAACTGATGCTTCAATTCCTTTGTGTTGACTTTGAGGATATTGACTAAAGGACAATTTAAGGAATTTAAAAAGAACGGGGGCATTCTTATCCAACAACGGTGGAATTGAAAACTTAGTTGGAAGTACCTGAAATACGTGGAAAGGTAAGACTGAGCGGAAACAACTAGGTTTTAATAGTAATTTGGCAAGAATATTGATGATTGACATGGTAAGATTACCAGGTGCTGCAATATCTTCAAAAATTCTAGTGTTTCTAGATAAGTTTTTCCACCAGGTTTCCATTGTCTTATCATATTATCTTCAATGGAAACCCCATAGAGAAATGTCAATATATTGTCAACCATTATCACAGAGGAAGATTTGTGTTCATGTTTACATGTGAACTGTGAAGAGTATGAATGTCTTCTGTGAATCTCTTAGCATTCCGCAGGCATATCAACTCCGCCTCAGATTTCTTTTACAATAGAGTTTGTGTTTTTATATGCTTCCCTCTTACACATTTTTACTGTTTTCACTCCGACTGGCTGCATTAACTCACTTTTGTCTCTTTCCAAACCCCATAAAATATTTCAATATGTATCAATCCCTAGATGGAGCCCTCTCCCTCTATGAACTTGACAATGCAGAATGAGGAGGATCAACATCCCCTCCTTCAATCAAAAGTGGTCCCTCTCCCTTCTGTTTTTGGCAACCAGTGCAGAAGGAACCACTCATGTCAAAGAGGGGAAGATCACTCAGTGTGGCTCGATGGAACCCAGTCACCACCCACCCTCCAATATTACAATGGCTGCCAATATGTCCCACCCTCACCCCGAAGGGGAGACGATAAGGAAAAGGTTAGGGGGAAGGAGGTGCGCAAGGAAAAGAGAGGCGAGAAGCCAGCAGGAAATGAACAGAATGCTGGGCACAAGGAACAGATTTGGGGTAGTAAAGCCAAAAAGGCAAGCCCACAGAGGCGCCAGCAGGACATGAAATCCACTCAGTCACCCTACAACAGAGTCCGCATGTCTCGTATGGACTTAAGGGAGACAGAAAGTGGGCCTCCCAGTGAAGGAGGTCAAAGGCTAGAGCCCACATCAATGGAGATGCAAGTCCGCCAGAGTCTACCTGAGATTATCATTACAACCAAAGACGACTACCAGCCAAAGGACTCCAATCAAACATCCAGCTCTGACAAGAATCACACCAAATCTGAGGCCAAGAGCACCTATGGTGGAGGTGAGGAGAGCAGTGGTGCAGAGCCCAAGGATGGTCCCCGTGACTGCCCTCACAAGAAGACCCAGAGCATCGGTCATAGGCTGGTCCGGCGAAGGGCGTTGTTTGAGAGGAGGCAGAGGCTGAATGACTGTGCGCTCGCTGTGGGGATGTTTGGAGTGGTGGTCATGGTCACCGAGACAGAGCTCTCCTGGAGCGTCTACAGTAAGGTGAGTCTTGGGGTACAGATATGGGTTCCAATGCTTAATTTTTTTTCTGTATACTTTGAGCATTTGCTTGAGTCTGCCTGGAGTGCCAGATGGGAAGGGTTTGCAGTTTTGGGTCTTTTCTGTAGGTTAACTAAGCCAGGCAAGTTCAACCAGGCACAGATCACATTTTTGAAATACGGGGGACACCTGGGTAATTAATGAGAAATAATGAGTTCTAACTCAGAGAAATGTATTTGAAGGTCTTCAGTGTTTGTTACTGAAGATGGCATATTTGAATGAAGGTTACTGTGGCCAAGATGCAGTCTGAGGCACGTTGTACTGTAGAGCGCTGTGGACAACATGCCTTTTAATGTTCCCATGTTTGCGAAGATTGTATCAATCTGAAATGACCTTTTAAATGTCAAGCGTGCTACAATGCACTATGATTGAATCCCAGCTGTATGTTAAAAGAAGGCATATTTGCCCAATTGAAGGGTATTGTATGTTAAGATGAGTGAGTCCACTACATGTGTTCCCCTACAGAGCTCCATATACTCCGTGGCTATGAAGTCTATTATCAGCCTGTCTTCTCTTATCCTGCTGGGCCTGATCATTGCCTACCACATCTGTGAGGTGCAGGTAATTTCACCTCTCTGACTACTTAATATACTGCCCATATCTCCCTATTTTAAACAAGCTATGATCCCTTGGCTTTGATTATTTTAAGTCATTCTACTCTTCAATTTTTTTGTTATATGCCAGACTATAGTATAGTAGAGGTTCTATTGCTAACCTGGAAAGAAGATTGTGACAGAGGGCAACCTTGTCTGGTACCTCTCGTTATATAATTTATTACACTTTGACTACACTTTCAGTGACACCGTACTGCCTCTATGCTCTAACTTGGATATGGTTTTGTACCCATACTCTCATCACTGAAAGCTCTACATCCACGATAACGGAGCAGAGGACTGGCGAATCGCCATGACAATGGAACGAGTGACTCTGATCGCCCTGGAGCTGTTTGTAGCGGTGGTGCATCCGTTCCCGGTGGGTCTCCCATTGTCGTGGCAAGCCATGTCCCCCACGCTGTCAGAGACGGAGCTGGAGATTGTGCTGGCTCTGCCCATGTTCCTGCGACTCTACCTCCTGGGTCGTGCCTTGATGCTGCACAGCCGACTCTACACAGACACGGCCTCGCGCAGCATTGGCGCCCTCAACAAGGTCAGTGGTCAACATTGGTCACCATGCAAGTGGTGCAACCTCTCCCTCAAATCTTAGTTACTTGCTTTAATGGACTTGTACACACTCAGTTTGTACATTAGCCAAAATGGATTTGACTTGAAGTTCAGTAGCAAGTACCACGATACGATGCTAAAGCTGCCCATTGGATTCCACAACACTTCCAGCAGCTACTCCATTGCTAGGTGTTGCATTTTCATGGAATCCAATGGTCTGCTTTAGCATTGGCTCGCTGAGCATGCTAACAAAAAAGGCAATTTAATAACAACCAGAAGTATTTAAATCTTCTCGATATGTGATAATTAGAAGTAAAGCTACACCTTCCATCCTTGGATTGAGATACTGTACGTTTTCAAGCCATATCCAAAATTCCACTTGAATGAGAAGATACTTACTACTGATGTCGAGATTTTGTAGGCACAAAAATGTTTACACAACCATTGTGCAGTATCTCCACAATGCTTTTGTAATTATTTTACTTTTTTTTTTGTACAACTTGAGTTTGTTGGGGACACTACTATGACAGTGACACTACATTCTGCTTTGTCCCGCAACCCGCCTCCCTCTCCCACTCTCCTGAGTCTCTACCAAATCCTCCCACTGTAATTCCTTCCCTTGTTATTGCTTTTTTAACACTGATCAAACTGATAACCTTGAACTTCCCGCTTGGCTTTGCAAACCTCTCCATTCTTACTGTGGATATGAATATTATTATTACTTGTATCCAGATCCACTTCAACAGCCGTTTTGTGGTCAAAGCGCTGATGACCATCTACCCTGGCACTGTGTTGATGATCTTCAGCGTCTCTCTGTGGCTCATCGCTGCATGGGGCCTTCATGTCTGTGAGAGGTGAGTGACTAACATGGAACCTGAACCGGCTGCGTGCGTGCGCCATCGTGCATAAATGTATTTTGTCCCCCCACACCAAACACGATTAGGACACACAGGTTGAAATATCAAAACAAACTCTGAACCGATTATATTAATTGGGGGACCGGTCGAAAAAGCATTAAACATGTATGGCAATTTAGCTAGCTAGCTTGCACTTGCTAGCTAATTTGTCCTATTTAGCTAATTGCTGTTGCTAGCTAATTTGTCCTGGGATATCAACATTGAGTTGTTATTTTACCTGAAATGAATACTCCGACAATTAATTCACACATAAAACGGTCAACCCGAATCATTTCTAGTTCTCTCTCCTCCTTCCAGGCTTTTTCGCCACTGACCTCGTTCATCTTTCAGTCACCCACGTGGGTATAACCAATGAGGAGATGGCACGTGGGTACCTGCTTCTATAAACCAATGAGGGGATGGGAGAGGAAGGACTTGCAGCTCGATCTGTGTCAGAAATAGAACTTACTTATATTTTAGCCCTTGGCAATGCAGACACTCGTTGGAACGCACGCAGGCAGTGTGGGTGCAATAATTGAATAACATAGATTTCTACATTTATTTTGCAACGCTAGCGGTGTAGTCAGCCTGTAAGAAGGGAAATGAGGAGATTGAGGAGGAGTGAAATATGCAATAGACTTTTCCCGGGATTCATTCAGTGGTGTTAATTTCGTCAACAAAAACAGTGACTAAAATATTACTCAAAAACCTATTTTTCAGTGGCAATTAATGAGACTATAACTGACTAAATAGACCCAGAAAAAAATATAACTAAACAAATAAATATATATTTTCAGTTGACAAAATTATCCCTGTGACTAAAATCTGACTACTAAATGGACTAGACAATATTTTTGGGAGATTGATAAGCACAATTAATATTAGCAGCACAGTTCTGTTCAGCAGTGGGAAGGACGCAACCTGCAAACACAGCCTAAATCAATTGGTAAGCGTGGGCAAACAGGCTCTGCTCCGGCTCCGCAGAGCGTTTGCTTCACTAACCAACCTGGTCTCAGAGCATTTCGTATTATTCTGTACGCAAGTCCGAGACACTCCATTTAGTATGAGATGTAACTTTTCGTATGCTATGTATTAATTTGTGGATGTACATTATCCATTTCGTATGATATGTTATGAATTACAACACATATTATATGTTACCAGTTTGAAAAATGTACAATATGTTTTGAATTTGTTTATGCACAATATATGACACATTTCCAAAACTATGATATGTTACAAATTCTAGCTAGGTGGCTAACATTAGTTGGCTAATGTTAGCTGGGTTCAGGGGTTAGGGTTACATTTAGGAGTTAGGTTAAAGTTTTAGGGGAAGGGCTAACTAAAAGGGTTAGGTGAAGGATTAGCTTACATGTTAAGTATTTGAAAGTATCTGAAAAGTAGCTAATTAGCTAAAATGCTATAGTTGTTCGTGATGAGATTCAAACTTGCAACCCACAGGGTTGCTAGAAGTTCGCGTTATCCTTTCGTTACATCTTCGCACTCTCTTTCTGAAACTGAACAGAACACAGGCTTATACGCGTTTGATTAATTATTTTCTGAAGAAGCCTTTGACTCCTCCTGACCTGCCACCTTATACCTACACATCACAGCCATTGGTTACGCAGCACACAGTAAACAGTTTTTGATCAGCAAGAGCAGGGTTTGAATATCCATTGCAGTGTGTAATGCAGCCAGCCTAGTTGTAATTACACAATCCCAGCAGCAATCTAAGAAATATAACTGCTCTGTGCTTCTCCGAGCATGCACTTCGTTGATAATTTGATTGAGACCACACAAATAACCTGTAGGTGTACTTGATAGTGCCAAATATGGTTACGTTAAAGCTTTATTCTAAAAATTGATCAAATAAAAAATGGTCCTTATCAATCTACAAATAATATCCCATAATTACCAAGTGAAGACAGGTTTTTAGAAATGTTTGCAAATGTATCACAAAAAACACCATTTTCTTTTTATTTACTATTCGAAACCTTTGCTATGAGACTCAAAATTGAGCTCAGGTGCATCCTGTTTCCATGGATCTTTTTATTTTTTTAACCTTTATTTAACTAGGCAAGTCAGTTAAGAACAAATTCTTATTTTCAATGACTTCCTAGGAACAGTGGGTTAACTGCATGTTCAGGGGCAGAACGACAGATTTGTACCTTGTCAGCTCGGGAGTTTTGAACTTGCAACCTTCCGGTTACTAGTCCAACGCTCTAACCACTAGGCTACCCTGCCTCCCCATCCTTGAGATGTTTCTACAACTTGATTGGGGTCCACCTGTGGTAAATTCAATTGATTGGAAATCATTTGAAAAGGCACACACCTGTCTATTTAAGGTTCCACAGTTGACCGTGCATGTCAGAGCAACAACCAAGCAATGACGTCGAAGGAATTGTACGTAGAGCTCTGACACAGAAGCACAGATCTGGGGAAGGGTATCAAAACATTTCTGCAGCATTGTAGCTCCCCAAGAACACAATGGCCTCCATCATTCTTAAATGTATGAAGTTTGGAACCGCTAACACTCTTCCTAGAGCTGTCCGCCTGGGCCAAACTGAGCAATCGGGGGGAGAAGGACCTTGGTCAGGGAGGTGACCATGAACCGAATGGTCATTCTGACAGAGATCCAGAGTTCCTCTGTGAAGATGGGAGAACCTTCCAGAAGGACAACCATCTTTGCAGCACTCCACCAATCAAGCCTTTATGGTAGAATGGCCAGACGGAAGCCACTCCTCAGTAAAAGGCACATGACAGCCCTCTTGGAGTTTGCCAAAAGGCACCTAAAGGACTCTCAAACCATGAGAAACAAGATTCTCTGGTCTGATGAAACCAAGATTGAAGTCTGGCCTGAATGCCTAGCATCACGTCTGGAGGAAACCTGGCACCATCCCTACGGTGAAGCATGGTGGTGGCAGCATCATGGTGTGGGGATGTTTTTCAGAGACTGGGAGACTAGTCGGGATCGAGACAATGATGAACGAAGCAGAGAGCTTCTTGATGAAAACCTGCTCCAGAGCGCTCAGGAACTCAGACCTGGGTGAAGGTTCACATTCCAACAGGACAATGACACTAAGCACACAGCCAAGACAATGCAGTTGTGGCTTCGGAAGAAGTCTCTGAATGTCCCTGAGTGGCCCAGCCAGAGCCCAGAATTGAACTAGATCGAACATCTCTGGAGAGACCTGAAAATAGCTGCGCTGCGATGCTCCCCATCCAAGCTGAAAAGTTTGAGAAGATCTGCAGAAAAGAATGGAAAAAAAAGAAAAACTCCCCAAATACAGTTGTGCCAAGCATGTAGCATCATACCCAAGAAGACTCGAGGCTAAATTGCTGCCAAATGTGCTTCAACAAAGTACTGAATAAACGGTCTGAAAACAAATGTAAATGTGATATTTCATATTTTTTTAAATACAGTGGGGCAAAAAAGTATTTAGTCAGCCACCAATTGTGCAAGTTCTCCCACCTAAAAAGATGAGGGGCCTGTAATTTTCATCATAGGTACACTTCAACTATGACAGACAAAATGAGAAAACAATCCAGATAATCACATTGTAGGATTTTTAATTTATTTGCAAATTATGGTGGAAAATAAGTATTTGGTCAATAACAAAAGTTTATCTCAATACTTTGTTATATACCCTTTGTTGGCAATGACAGAGGTCAAACATTTTCTGTAAGTCTTCACAAGGTTTTCACACACTGTTGTTGCTGGTATTTTGGCCCATTCCTCCATGCAGATCTCCTCTAGAGCAGTGATGTTTTGGGGCTGTTACTGGGCAACACGGACTTTCAACTCCTTCCAAAGATTTTCTATGGGTTTGAGATCTGGAGACTGGCTAGGCCACTCCAGGACCTTGAAATGCTTCTTACGAAGCCACTCCTTCGTTGCCCAGGCAGTGTGTTTGGGATCATTGTCATGCTGAAAGACCCAGCCACGTTTCATCTACAATGCCCTTGCTGATGGAAGGAGGTTTTCACTCAAAATCTCACGATACATGGCCCCATTCATTCTTTCCTTTACACGGATCAGTCGTCCTGGTCCCTTTGCAGAAAAACAGCCCCAAAGCATGATGTTTCCACCCCCATGCTTCACAGTAGGTATGGTGTTCTTTGGATGCAACTCAGCATTCTTTGTCCTCCAAACACAACGAGTTGAGTTTTTACCAAAAAGATTCTGCCAATCTTCTTCTGGATCATCCAAATGCTCTCTAGCAAACTTCAGATGGGCCTGGACATGTGCTGGCTTAAGCAGGGGGACACGTCTGGCACTGCAGGGTTTGAGTCCCTGGCGGCGTAGTGTGTTACTGATGGTAGGCTTTGTTACTTTGGTCCCAGCTCTCTGCAGGTCATTCACTAGGTCCCCCCGTGTGGTTCTGGGATTTTTGCTCACCGTTCTTGTGAACATTTTGACCTCACGGGGTGAGATCTTGCGTGGAGCCCCAGATGGAGGGAGATTATCAGTGGTCTTCCATTGTCTTCCATGTCTTCCATTTCCTAATAATTGCTCCCACAGTTGATTTCTTCAAACCAAGCTGCTTACCTATTGCAGATTCAGTCTTCCCAGCCTGGTGCAGGTCTACAATTTTGGTGTCCTTTGACAGCTCTTTGGTCTTGGCCATAGTGAAGTTTTAGTGTGACTGTTTGAGGTTGTGGACAGGTGTCTTTTATATTAATAACAAGTTCAAACAGGTGCCATTAATACAGGTAACGAGTGGAGGACAGAGGAGCCTCTTAAAGAAGAAGTTACAGGTCTGTGAGAGCCAGAAATCTTGCTTGTTTTGTAGGTGACCAAATACTTATTTTCCACCATAATTTGCAAATAAATCAACTAAAAATCCTACAATGTGATTTTCTGGATTTTTTTCTTCTCATTTTGTCTGTCATAATAGTTTAAGTGTACCTATGATGAAAATTACAGGCCTCTCATCTTCTAAAGTGGGAGAACTTGCACAATTGGTGGCTGACTAAATACTTTTCCCCCCCACATTTGCAAACATTTCTAAAAACCAGTTTTTGCTTTGTTATTATGGGATATTGTGTGTAGATTGATGTGGGGGAATAAAACAAATTAATTTTAGAATAAGGCTGTAACGTAACAAAATTTGGAAAAAGTCAAGGGGTCTGAATACTCTCCAAATGCACTGTATAGCCTAGTAAGCAACTAACTCTAAAACACTGAGAAATGTCTAATTTTCATGAATTAGAAATTACATGACCCTCCCCTGGACTAGATTAAATACTAAACCCTCCCCTTGACCAAAATTGAAAAAGCATGACCCTCCAGCTACCATTCCTTAAATTTCGATCCATCCATATTGTTTGTTTGTTTTTTGATTTGGACATTCTTGAAAACGAGATGGTGCATCTCATGAGATTTCATCCTGATAAATTTCTACTAAATAAATAAATTTGCTGACACAGAAAGAAAAGAAAAGGGATAGCAAACTATTTATTGACTAAATTCCTCTTGCACTACACTATATCTGACTGGGTAAAGAACTTTATTTTGAGTTAAAGCTGCAATATGTAACTTTTTGGGCAACCCGAACAAATTCATATAGAAATGTAAGTTATAGATCTGTCATGCTCATTGTAAGCAAGTCTAAGAAGCCGTAGATCTGTTCTATGTGCACTATTTATTTTGGTTTTGTACACCAGCTTCAAATGGCTGAAAATACAATATTTGTGGTTATGGAAAATATATTTCACAAAGGCCATCAAATCAAAGGTTATAAAAGTATATATAAAGTTGTTTTTGACAAAAATGAAAACATGTTAGTTTGTCACTTTCACGAGGTTGGAGTAATAACATCTTCAACTACTTAAGACATTGGCTCGATTCTAGGTTGTGCCTTTAGATGTAGAGAAAATGGAATAAGAGTCACATCTGGAGGCAACCAGTCACGGCTCATCACCTGCCCAATATTATCCCTACGGTGAAGCATGGTGGTGGCAGCATCATGCTGTGGGGATGTTTTCAGTGGCAGGGATTGGGAGACTAGTCAGGATCGAAGGGAAAGATGAACGGAGCAAAGTACAGTGATCCTTGATGAAATCCTGCTCCAGAGTGCTCAGGACCTCAGACTGGGGCGAAGGTTCCCCTTCCAAAAGGACAACGACACTAAGCACACAGCCAAGACAATGTCCTTGAGTGGCCCAGCCAGAGCCCAGACTTGAACCCGATCTAACATCTCTGGAGAGACCTGAAAATAGCTGTGCAGCTGTGCACCTTCCAACCGGACAGAGCTTGAGATGATCTGCAGAGAACAATAGGAGAAGCTCCTCAAATACAGGTGCGCCAAGCTTGTAGCGTCATATCCAAGAAGACTCGAGGCTGTCATTTCTGCCAAAGGTAATTCAACAAAGTACTGAGTAAATGAATACATACAGTTGAAGTCGGAAGTTTACATACACTTAGGTTGGAGTCATTAAAACTCGTATTTCAACCACGCCACAAATATCTTGTTCCACCATAATTTGCAAATAAATTCATAAAAAATCCTACTATGTGATTTTCTGGATTTTTTTTCTCATTTTGTCTGTCATAGTTGAAGTGTACCTATGATGAAAATTACAGGCCTCTCTCATCTTTTTAAGTGGGAGAACTTGCACAATTGGTGGCTGACTAAATACTTTTTTTGCCCCACTGTATATGACTTGGACCAACCTGTACTGTGACTAATATCAGATGGGCCCATCATAAGTTCAGTCAGTCATATCAAAAATACAGTCAAATATCACACTCCTAGACAGAAACAAGTTTTTTGTTAAATGTTAATATGGTAAGAGTGGACAAGACAGAGGAAAAGCTGAACCATCATCCCTCCCTTGTCCTCTAGACACCACAACTATAAGGACCTGAGCAGTAACTACATGGAGGCCCTGTGGATGGTCTCGGTCACCTTCTTGTCCATTGGTTATGGGGATGTTGTTCCCCACACCTACTGTGGCCGCAGCATCTGTCTACTCACTGGGATCATGGTAAGCAGCTTCGGCGAAATAGGAAAGGCAATCGCACAGCTGAGTTGGCTTGTTGCCGGTGCCTTGGAATAATTTGATGAAATCTTTAAAAGAGAAGGTGGTGGGAATCATTGTAATTGTGGTCATTAGCATACTGTCTTCTTTTCCTTAAAGACCCAATGCAGCCATTTTTATCTCAATATCAAATCATTTCTGGTTAACAATTAAGTACCCTCCTGTGATTGTTCTCAATTAAAATAGTGAAAAATTAACAAAAATGACTTCTTAGCAAGACCAATATCCCAAGCAAGAATTTAGCTAGGACTGCCTGGCAGTAGTCTGAGAGGGGAGGGGAAAACTGAAAACTAGCTGTTATTGGTTTGGAAATCTCTTTCTTATTGGTCTATTAACTCATTTACCGCCTGGTGGTGTCACCGGGTAGGCCAAAACTTCCACCAAAACAGGCTAATATTTCAGGTGGTCTTTTCAAATAGCTCCTACACTAAAAGGACATTATCATAATTTTCACAATTTCATAGTTCTATTCCAACTCCTAGTGTGGAAATAAAACAGGAACATCTAGATTTTGATTGCGCTGGGCCTTTAACCTTTTTTGTTTTGTTTATTTCTCTCACTGTCATACACACACAAGGGGGCTGGTTGCACAGTGCTGGTGGTTGCCGTGGTTGCCAGGAAACTGGAGCTGACCAGGGCAGAGAAACACGTCCACAACTTCATGATGGATTCCCACTTTACAAAAGGGGTAAAACTCACCTGACTTAATTAACATGTGAATGTATTCAATAGTGGTCTTTGGAACCTTGACTTAACATATGTGAGACATTCAACGTTGACCTGTAAAGTTGTATGAATCATGGACTGTCTCACAAATGGCAACCTATTCCCTATATAGTGCAGCGGTAAAAGGGTGCCATTTGGGATGCACACATTGAAAACTGAGTGTTGGATGAGGAAGCAATTGTTCTCTTCCAGATAAAAATTGCTGCAGCAAATGTACTGAGAGAGACCTGGATGATCTACAAACACACCAAGCTGGCCAGGGAGAGAGACCACTGCAGAGTGCGCATGCACCAGAGGAAGCTGCTGCTCGCAATCCACCGGTAAAGCACCATTCAAAACACACTTCCCCAAGTAACCCACCAATCAGCTTAGATATTCCCCTCTGAAAAGCCAATGAGGTTACACTTTACACCACATGCACAGGGGTGTCAGAACTCTAGAACTTGTGAAAGCCTCGACTGTAATACAGAAATGGTCATTCTCTGTTTATCATGAATTATATTTTCAATTTGTTTTACCTGTCCTGTGATTATGTCTGAATGTTAGAAATCTTCTTCCTCTGTGTTCACCCCAGGCTGCGTGATGTGAAGATGGAAAGGAGGAAATTGGCTGACCAGGCCAACACGCTGGTGGATCTCTGCAAGGTGAGAGACAGGCACGGTTACCCATTAGGTTCACCCACTACTGTTGCAACAACCAAATATGACCAATATTCTAGAGGCCACTACTAGCCTGGACCCAGATCTGTTTGTGCTATCATGTCAACTCCTTGTCATGCCAAATGAGTGACGAGGAGTTGACATGGTAGCACAAACAGATCTGAGTCCAGGCTAGGCCACTACTGTTGCAACAACCAAATATGACCAATATTCTAGAGAAGGGAGCAATCGACAATCTTCTAAACATTATCACATTCTCAGACCACTCTGCACCTTTTCCCCCATGTAGATGCAGAATCTGATGTATGACGTGCTGTCAGAGGTGAGTGGATGCCGAGGGGACCTGGAAAAACACACAAACAGTCTGCAGCAGAATGTGGAGGAGCTGAGAGAAGGCTTTAGGACCCTAATGCCCCTCCTCTCTAGCACCCTCGCCACACAAAATGCTTCCATCCGCCACCTGCTCAGGGAGAGGGAGGAGCAGGCAGTGACATGGAGCATGGCAGGACAGGATAGGTAAGATGGCAAGAGGTATGCAATGTGTATTGTCACAGGGAAAGGTAGAAAGAAATTGATGGGCAAAAGTTGGGACGAGGATCTTCAAAAGATACTTTATAGGAATAACTGTTCAAAGTGTACGTAAAGAATGTGTCAAAGCAATAAGGGATGGATTATATTTTTATTAGAATTACAATGAACCAACATCCAGACTTATATGCAGTACTGATAAGTGACCCATACTGGCCCCAAAAAAACCTTGGTGATACTAGTCTTGATTTTAACATTCTCAGAATTAAACAAAAAATGTGTTGTTAACCAGCATGTGCACTGAATGTTCTTGAAAAAACAAACTCGCTTTACTGGAACAGGCTATGAACACATGCCAGTGGTTGAGTTCCTGCCCAACTACATGCGCAGGTGTTGCGTGCCACGTAATAGTTGGGAATCAGATTGCTTAATCATGTGTTCAGCAGATATCTTAAATACGGATCCCGGCGTTGTAATTTCTGCAATGAAGTCAGGCAACTGTGCTATAGAACAGTGTTTCCATGCCATCATAGGCAAATATGGAAAAGGGAACAAAAGATCAAACCACCCCAATTCTTTAGCCAAAACAATATTTTATTAAGAGACTGGTTGGAGGGTTGAGTTACAGCAACAAAGTGGACTATCACAGAGTACTCCCATCTGGCGTCCAGACGTCATGAGCACTTCTAGATCAATCCGCTGTTTCTTGGATGCAGGGACTGCTGTGTCAAGGCTGGAGTCGCTGAAATCAACCTGTCCAACCCCTCTCCCATATCTCTACCAGGGCATCGGGAGTACAACTAATGCTGCTTCCTCCTGAATGAGCACCCTGATGGAAAGAGAAAAGGACAGTCAGGCCACAGACAATGGGGGCATTACCACTACAATCTGAATGACTAGAGAGTAGCGGGACAGTGTTCATTCATTTGGTTGCATATTTACAGCATCTAGTGCTAAACAGTCTACATGGCACGTTTGCATGCCAAAACAATAATTTAAGATCTGCTAAAGCAATGTTGGAATCCAGTGTACTGCAACACCTAAATAATAAGTAGCACCATAGCATAACTTGCATCTTGTTCTCAGCCTTCGAAAGGAGAGAGCCAGTGGTCTAGCCCTACCCTTCTGCAAACTGAGATGTATCATCTGGCACTGGAATGAGACAGTACAACCATTGGGGTGGCAGTCCAGTCACTTGACAGTGCAGTTAGGTCATTTGATAAAGATATGAGCCATTAACATCTACAGTGAATGTGACAAGTCTGAATTAATCTGTGCCAATATCATCCAGTCAAATTACTATTCATTAACATAGGTTATTAACATAACATAACTACATCAATAAATATTGAGATGCTGTACTTAACTGTTACTACTGTGAGTTTTTCCACAGATATTAAATTAGAGACTATCCACTCTCCAACATGAGTTGGAAAACCCAGGGGGGGACAGAATGCTGAGACTACTGACCCTCTGTGAGACGTGCTTTGCCGCCAGTGGGCTGACACAGAACTGTGGAGCAACCCACACACAGCACAACCGTCTGAGCGTGGCTGAACACAGTTGTGATCTTGTAGCACCCTGAGGGAAACAGAAAAATACAAAATATTAAACACACAATCTGAAGACCAACATCATTAGTGTCTGGGGGTGTATTCATAGTGTACATGGCAGCAAAGAAACTGAAACGAGTGTTTCTTATAGGACAAATACTAATAGGCCCCTCCCCATTTGCTTCCTAATGAATACAATGTTGTAAGTACTGAATCATTTAGCTACTGTATTCAGATAGACAAGGTGGCCCCTTCAAACATGAGTCCAATGAAGGAAAGAGCTGGATCTACCTGGGCACTTAACATCCATGAAATAGGAGTTAGGGCTCTGGACGAGACGCTTCTTCTTGTGGCTCCTCTTCTCCTCCTCAGGGGATGGGTGCAACAAGTCTTTTGCGAGCTGCAGAAGAGTGGACAAAAGACTGCTTAAAACATTATTTAGCTTGATTAGTTAGGACTACTGTTTACAAGTGACAGACCGTGCATTTAACATTTGTCAATAGCAGACCCCCCTATCCAGAGAAAGCTACATCGCGGTATCAGCCAATAGTTATGTCAGATACACAACCCACAATGGGTGTTGGCTCACAGCCAGTTGAATTACATTGAAATCGAATCACATATCAACCACTCCAGCTTTGTTGAAATTGACATCAAAATATGAAAATTGCAGCGAGTGATACTGCCAAGGAACTGTAATGAATTTGCGATCCAAAACCTCATAGCTACTACAACTCTTGCTCACTGGATTACGTTACGTAACGTCAACGCTGACCCTTGTTCCGAGGCAAAATAATAACATTGAGCAGTAACTGGCACTATATAAATCTACTAGTACACACGTCAACTGTATGTTTAACAGCGACCGCTGTTGCGCGTATATATTTAGACAATGTTCCATTTTCAGGTGACTCTTTCTCCATGTTTGCGATATGCAGGCCGCCATCTTGTATCACAATGCGCGAGTATGTGAATGATTGTAATAGCAACACCTCGGCACTGAATAGGCCGACAGAGCTAAAACACACAACAGTCAGTACTCGCATTATTATGCATTACTGACTCCAGTATTGGCATCTAAAGCCCCATATGAACGGTTAAAATCGCAATTATGTCAGGCTCCAGTACTCACTGGCATGTTGGCGAGGAAATAGCCGCTGCCGGAAAGGAGGCATTGCCGGAAACAGGGGGTTCATATTGACACTCATTTTTTGCACCGGCAGGAAGTGAGTGAATTAGAGGAGGTTGGTGGACATATTTGTAAGGTCAAAACACGTAAACTGTGTTCGAATACTCATACTAACCGTACTATTTCGGACGTGAATTGAGTATCTAGTATAGTTATCGATAATAGTATGGACCTAGTTAGTATGCCAAAAGTTCCAGGATGTCATACGTAATTCGCAAAAATACGAAGTATACACGAGGTAGACACTATTTCCGTACTATTAAGGCCCATAAGACAATTCTTCAGAAATGGGCGTGGCTTCACAACTTTTAAGGCCCATAAGACAATTCTTCAGAAATGGGCGTGGCTTCACAACGTTTTTAGAGTTTAAGAAAATGGCAGAAAATATGCAGCTGAAGTCCAACGAGAGTGGATACAAATTCATTTCTTAAACTAGTTATGACAAATGTTAAGAAAATGTTAAGCAATGTAATAAAATAACTGTTCAAATAGGTTACGTTACGTGTTAGCGACGCTATCCTTACGCACTAGCGTCACAGCAGTATGTACTAGTTACCTAAATAATAAAAAATATACATTTATTTAACTAGGCAAGTCAGTTAAGAACAAATTCTTAGTTACAATGACAGCGTACTGGAGAACAGTGGTTTAGCTGCCTTGTTCAGGGGTGAAACAACATTTTTACCATGACAGGGCGGGGATTTGATCCAGCAAACTTTCAGTTGCTGTCCCAATGCGCTAACCACTAGGCTGCCTGCCGCCCCTAATGTTAGTTGGCTACTAATACATCGAACTTGCCAGGCAGTATATTAACTATCTGCTATCTAACTAACTACCCAACTTTTATTGACTTGATTATTCACATCATGCTTAGCTAAGTGGTATGTATAGTTGTTTTGCTTTTCAATGGAGTTAATGGCACTCTGGTCTGAGTGCCAGAGCGCCGAATAACTGATGAATTTACCAACGCTCAACACCAGTTGAATATCGCTGGTCAGTAAATGGAATATATGGTCAGTAAACGTTGGCAAAAAAAGCTTAATTAAATTGTTGCCAGCAGCACAGTTAATGTCACCAACGCTCTGGATAACATGAAAACAGCCTGACCACCTATGCCTAGGGCAGGAAAAATGGTCAGAGTGAGGTGTTCTCTCAATTGTGTCTGGAAGTAGCTAACCAACGTTAGCCAGTTAGCTTGGGTGCTTGACTGCCGTTGAACGCTCGGATCAACCATACTTATTGGCCAGAGCGTCCAGTGTGCTATCTGAATTTATGAACCGACTATCTGACAAAGCTATGGGTTTACGGACGTCCAAAGTGCACTCTGACACTCCAGATTGAATTTAATAACACACTCAAAGTCGTAAATTGCCTAGCTAGTCATTTGTTATGCTAAAAAGCTAGCAAGAGGTTGCATAGCAACAGCATCAATTTCCGGTAGACAGGCTAGTATGCTCTAGTATGCTCAACTGAAATTATACTGTTCGTTTAGAAAACTAAAATGAACTAATATCATGTAGTATATACTCATTAAGTATGTAGTATATAGTATGTTAGCATGGGTTTTTGAACACAGCTATAGATTGATTGACAGATTGCACCCGTATACAATTAAGGTAGATATTTAGCCAACAGGTGTATTGTCTTTTATCAGATTTCTCTAGAGAAGTCATATCCCCAGACCCATGGATTACAGAACACATCACAATCCATAGGCTAGCCTACATAACATTCACAATAATGATGTGAGCAGAGACATACAGTGTATAGAGAGAGTTAGGCCAGGTTTTAGGATGGCTAGCGCCCATATACTGTAGTACTAATTCAAAAAAGTTCTGGGACACTGTAAAGTCCATGGAGAATAAGAGCACCTCCTCCCATCTGCCCACTGCTCTGAGGCTAGGAAACACTGTCACCAGTGTTTCTCTACGGCTGGCCATGCTTTCCACATGGCTACCCCTACCCCGGTCAACTGCCCGGCACCCTCCACAGCAACCCGCCAAAGCCCCCACCATTTTTCCTTCACCCAAATCCAGATAGCTGATGTTCTGAAAGAGCTGCAAAATCTGGACCCCTACAAAACAGCCGGGCTAGACAATCTGGACCCTCTCTAAAATTATCTACCAAAATTGTTGCAACCCCTATTACTAGCCTTTTCAACCTCTCTTTCGTATTGTCTGAGATTCCCAAAGATTGGAAAGCTGCTCTTCAAAGGGGGTGACATTCTAGACCCAAACTGCTACAGACCTATATCTATCCTACCCTGTCTTTCTAAGGTCTTCGAAAGCCAAGTTAACAAACAGATTACTGACCATTTAGAATCCCACCATACCTTCTCCGCTATGCAATCTGGTTTCAGAGCTGGTCATGGTGCACCTAAGCCACGCTCAAGGTTCTAAACGACATGATAACCGCCATCGATAAGAGACATTACTGTGCAACCGTATTCATCGACCTGGCCAAGGCTTTCGACTGTCAATCACAACATTCTTATTGGCAGACTCGACAGCCTTGGTTTCTCAAATGATTGCCTCGCCTGGTTTACCAACTACTTCTCTGATAGAGTTCAGTGTGTCAAATCGGAGGGCCTGTTGTCTGAACCTCTGACAGTCTCTATGGGTGTGCCACAGGGTTAAATTCTCGGGCCGACTTTATTTTCTGTATGCATCAATGATGTTGCTCTTGCTGCTGGTGATTCTCTGATCCACCTCTACGCAGACAACACCATTCTGTATACTTCTGGCCCCTCCTTGGACACTGTGTTAACTAACCTCCAGACGAGCTTCAATGCCATACAACTCTCCTTCCGTGGCCTCCAACTGCTCTTAAACGCAAGTAAAACTAAATGCATGCTATTCAATCGATCACTGCCTGCACCTGCTCGCCCGTCCAGCATCACTACTCTGGACGGCTCTGACTTAGAATACGTGGACAACTACAAATACCTGGGTGTCTGGTTAGACTGTAAACTCTCCTTCCAGACTCACATTAAGCATCTCCAATCCAAAATTAAATCTAGAATCGGCTTCCTATATCGCAACAAAGCATCCTTCACTCATGCTGCCAAACATACCCTCGTAAAACTGACCATCCTACCGATCCTCGACTTCGGTGATGTCATCTATAAAATAGCCTCCAACACTCTACTCAACAAACTGGATGCAGTCTATCACAATGCCGTCCGTTTTGTCACCAAAGCCCCATACACTACCCACCATTGCGACCTGTACGCTCTCGTTGGTTGGCCCTCGCTTCATACTCATCGCCAAACCCACTGGTTACAGGTTATCTACAAGTCTCTGCTAGGTAAAGCCCCGCCTTATCTCAGCTCACTGGTCACCATAGCAGCACCCACTCGTAGCACGCGCTTCAGCAGGTATATCTCACTGGTCACCCCCAAAACCAACTCCTCCTTTGGTCGTCTTTCCTTCCAGTTCTCTGCTGCCCATGACTGGAACGAATTGCAAAAATCTCTGAAGCTGGAGACTCACATCTCCCTCACTAGCTTTAAGCACCAGCTGTCAGAGCAGCTTACAGATCACTGCACCTGTACATAGCCCATCTGTAAACAGCCCATCTGGAATTTATTTATTTATTTATTTTGCTCCTTTGCACCCCAGTATCTCTACCTGCACATTCATCTTCTGCCGATCTACCATTCCAGTGTTTAATTGCTATATTGTAATTACTTTGCCACCATGGCCTATTTATTTCCTTAACTTGCCTCATTTGCACTCACTGTATTTAGACTTTTTATTTTCTACTGTATTTTCTACTGTATTATTGACTGTATGTTTTGTTTATTCCATGTGTAACTCTGTGTTGTTTTATTGTTGTGTTGTTGTATGTGTCGAATTGCTACGCTTTATCTTGGCAAGGTCGAAGTTGCAAATGAGAACTTGTTCTCAACTAGCCTACCTGGTTAAATAAAGGTGAAATAAATAAATATACAACTTTATTCTTGAAATGTTGGTGATGTAACAATAGAGTGCTGCCGACAGTTCCCTATGAAATGAACCGCTGTAAACAAGCAAAAAAGAGCAGTGAATTTAATTTATTGATTTATATCCAAGTCTTTACTGTGTTGTAGTGTCAACAAATTGTATATCTGACATCTTCATATGTTTAGAAAACTATCAGATATAAACAGCACAACTCGGAAGCGTTAATTATCACTTAGCAATGGCTATGCGCCTAACTCTTTATATACACTCAGTGGCCAGTTTATTAGGTACACCACCCCGTTCACAAAAATGGTTTGCTCCTATAGACAGTGAGTCATGTTATATAAAGCAGCCAGACAGACATTGAGCCATTCAGATACTGTTCGACTGAATGTTAGATTGGGCGAAACGAGTGACCTAAGCGACTTTGAGCATGGTATGATAGTTGTTGCCGGGCGCGCCGGTTCCAGCATCTGAGAAACGTCCACTCTCCTGAGCTTTTCATCCACAACAGTGTCTAGGGTTTACCGAGAATGGCGTGACAAATAAAAAACATCCAGTCAGCGTCAGTCCTATGGGCGAAAACTGCTCATTGATGAGAGGTCGAAGGAGAATGGCAAGAATCATGCAGGCTACCAGGCGGGCCACAAACAGGCAAATAATGGCGGATGGGCTATTGTAGCAGATGACCACACTGGGTTCAACTCCTATCACCTACAAACAAGATGTGGCTCCAGTGGGCATGCAATCACCAACACTGGACAATTGAGCAGTGGAAAAGCATCGCCTGGTCCGACAAATCATGATTCCTGGAGCAGCATGCTGATGGCAGAATCAGAATTTGGCGTAAGCAGCATGAATCCATGGCCCCATCCTGCCTGGTGTCAACGGTACAGGCTGGTGGCGGTGGTGTAATGGTGTGTGGAATGGTGTGAGCAATGTTTCCATGCCACGAAGAATGCAGGCTGTTCTGGAGACCCACTAGATGGGTGTACCTAATAAACTTTCCACTGAGAGTACATGGCTCTGATTGTGAGTGATCATACATCACAATGAGTGATTGTGACACTGATTGTTCTGTTTACATCCCTAAATATGAAAATGTATTAAAACAGCAAATCTATGTGGTGGAACACTTTGCATTTCCATCTTCTGTAATCTCTTTCTACATCTATCCAATACATCAACATATGAGGCATTTCTGAAATCCTCAAGATGTTTCCTAATCACACAAAAATGACAAATGTTGATGATATATTCACAGAAGGCATTATACAACCATTTGTGTATGTAGCCGATGTGAAATGGCTAGCTAGTTAGCGGTGGTGCGCGCTGGTAGTGGTTCCCCTTGCTCTGCAAGGACTGCGGATTTTGTGGAGCAATGGGATGTGTGCAGAGCGTCCCTGGTTCGCGCCCAGGTTGAAGGGACAGACGTAAAGTCTGTACACTAAGCCAAAACCATATTTTCAGTTGGTGTTTGGTAAACCGGTATAGCAGGTTAGATAAACATTTTGTTGGCCGACATTCTGCATATGATCAAATCGATGAAACGGCTAAATATCTACCTTAATTGAATACGGGTGTAATCTGTCAATTAATCAATGACAATTGTATTGACACTTTGTTGGCCGACATTCTGCATAAGTTCAAATCAATGAAACGTTTCAATATAATACATCTCAATACAGTGTTCTGTTCCTAAAACTAGAATCTGTCAATACAGTGTTCTGTTCCTAAAACTAGAATCTGAATCCCACTCCAATTCGCATACCGCCCCAAGAGATACACAAATGAAGCAATATCAATCGCGCTCTACACTGCCCTTTCCCACCTGTACAAAAGAAACACCTACATGAGAATGCTGTTGACGACAGCTCAGCGTTCATCACCATAGTGCCCACAAAGCTCATCACTAAGCTTAGGACCCTGGGTCTAAACACCTCCCTCTGCAACTGGATCCTGGACTTCCTGACAGGCCGCCCCCAGGAGGTAAGGGTAGGCAACCTGCCCAGGGACTGCGGTTGAAAATGAGCCGGCTGGCTAAAACCTGCACTTTTACTGAAATGTTGATTAATGTACACTGTCCCTGTAAAAATAAAATCAACTCAACAACTCATCTGCCACGCTGATCCTCAACACTGGGGCCTCTCAGGGGTGTGTGCTTAGTCCCCTCCTGTACTCCCTGTTCACCCACAGCTGCGTAGCCAAGCACGACTCTAACACCCTCATTAAGTTTATTTATTTAATACATTTTAAAATATGGCAGTAACATAACAAAATGTTGAAAAAGTCCATTAGAAATTATATTCACAGGGGGTTCTAAATGTCTGTTTGTGTGGTTTTCTGAAAGTACAGAATGAAGAGGAATTATAATGAGTAAATGTCAGGTTATAGCAATTAACAATATTACATTGACGTAACATAATAAACTGCTATTAGAATAGTAAGCCACATTGACAATATGACAGTTATACTGTAAATTAACCATTGATTTACACAGGAAACTAACTGAAAAAAGCCCCACAAGGGAGCAGGGCAGAACTATACAATGCACAGCACAATGAAGGGCCATGATGGCAACTTCAAAAGTAGGCAGTCTTAGCAGTACAAGCTATTAATTCCGACAACCCGTACAGTGGTGATGTGAGCCGGATCTACAGTTGCGCTAAGCTCAATACTGGGGTCGCTGTTGATTAAATTTGAGGGGTGAATGTAGCACATGGGGATGTATGAAACTTACTCCTCAGCTTGAAGTGTCTCCACTTCCTCTAGCTTTTTGTGTGGCGCTTACTGGTTAAAGGGAGGTCACGTGTGCTAGGAAGGCAAAGGTCCTGTATGGGGGTGATAAGCACCAGAATTAAGCCTTGTAAATAAATCTACTGATACCTCTCACGAAGTCACCTAACATCTTCCTAGCGCCATAAAATACTGCGAATTAACATCGAAAAAAACTTGGGTCCATTGACAGTCTAAGGCCGACGCGTTCACGTCACATTCGTGACACGTGCACGTAGTGTTCACGTCACGTAACGTAGCACTGACACTTCACTTGTAAGTTTATTATGAACGACCTTAGCACCGACGCCTTCAAAACGTCCACATGTGTTACGCGTCTCATGTTTAGTTTATTATTAAAGATCCACCGTGATCGCCTTACAAATGTCTATATGTACATGATTTAGAAAAAAATATTTTTAATTGCTAGAGTAATCTAATCAATTTCATTTGTAGATTTAGCTAAAATAGGCATATCACCTCAATACAAAAATTATTAGGCTAGTTGATATCGCATCCAGCCACCATTACTGTGTAGATATACCTATTTTTCACTTCAATACAGACACAAGGGCTTCTTTGTTGGAGGCAGCCCTATTCAGAAATAAGTGGTAAAAATAAGTCTGTCTCTGGTAGAAATTGGTCTCTGACTTCTGTCTTCGGTGAGTTCAAGACAACTGGAAATTCGGAGCTCAGACTGAAATAAAAATATATAAAAACATTTTTTCAGCAACTCTGGCATCTTTCTCTCACCTGAAAATCACTGATGTCATGATTTTACCTATTTTTTCCCCCTGGATTCCCAGGTTTAACAGACACAGTCACTGTCACCATGCAATCCTTAGGCTATACATTTCTGTGGAGATGTCTTATGTTTAACAGCAGCGCTTGAAATGAGGGTGGTATGTGAGGACATAGGCCTAACCTGTGTTATAGAGAGTGGCATAAAGCATATGCTACCCCTTGTTTGCTTAGCCTTAGAAAAAACAACGGTCCAGATTTTATAAAGCGATCTAGGCTATAACAGTCATATCTGCATAGCCTACTAGCCCATCGAAGGTCTTGCTCAGCCTCAACATCACAGAAATCTGTGGATGGTTTATTAAATGCTCTGCAATTTAGAAAATTAGTGGTAGGCTATGCCTACCACAAAATACCAAGAAGATAGAATCGGTATGGGTCTATGCATAGACCAAACAGCTTAACAGATAAAAACGTATTTATTCAAAAGAGTCCCATTGAGTCAGGCTATTCATTTGCAGTTGCGTTCTTACGCATAACCTTAGCCTAAACGGAACTGAAAACAACCCAGCCTGTTTTGATCACAGATCATGATGAAGCCTGAACATTTCAGGCTGTTTGTCACTGATTTAGCCCACAATCGCCTACAAATTTGATGCACATGAAGACCTATATTTATTCTGGATTTGACAAACAATACCCTGACTAGGATCCTGACTTTTCCCCACATCATATTTGTTACCAATTAGGCTAAATGTATTCCTATTAATAAGCTTTTGTTTTCCTAATGTTTTGCATAGGCTAGCCATTGCAATTGTTATTTTCCATCTTCTGCTTTTTATGAATAAACAGGCATTGGATTAAAAAATTATATAATTTTGATACCCCCACACACACATTAACACCACTTACCTTTCAGATCACAAAGTCAGCTAATTTCCACTCATTCATATGCAAATACATTTGATTCATACACAGGCTTGTCTGGCTGGCAAGTTTTCATTTAAAAAAAATCATAGTTCATTAGTACACCCTTGTGGTTGAATACAACCATGAATAATGTTGAACTTACAAATACCATCAAGGGATATGTTAAAATTTACAAAAATGAACACCTTATGGCATGAAAACCAATCTGGCAATATTTTAGATTTAAATATATAAACGTTGTTTTTTTTGGTACATGTGTGTCAATTTACTTGATTGGGTTAGTGATGGAAAAGAAAGTGAAGCAAGTATGGAGCATAGTAGTACAAATAAAGGATGGAGTAAGAAAAAGAAAGTGGAGAGAAAGGGAGTAGGGGTTTGAAGGGGAGCGAGAGGTCTATGGAGGTAGAGAGGAGGCAGAAAAATAAGTTTGAGGAGAGAAACATATTTTCTAACGCTAGAGGCAGTTCAGAGGTACAATGTGTCGAAGAAGGGCAAGATAAGATACGAGGGGGGCATGGAGGTGAGGAGGAGCATAAAGTTATTCTGAAGTTTAGGAATGAAGGGAGAGTAGGGGCAATGAGTCTGATAAGGTTGACGGCTGTGATAAAAGAGTTGATTGGGGATGTTGTCAATGTTAAAGTGTTAAGAGATGGGAGTTTGTTGGTGTTCTGTAAGGACATGACACAGAGGGAGAAAGCTGTGAAGCAAATACACTGCAAATAGCAAATACACTAAAAAGTTAATTTTGTTTATTTTTTTCACCATTATTTAACCAGGTAGGCCAGTTGAGAACAAGTTCTCATTTACAACTGCGACCTAGCCAAGATAAATCAAAGCAGTGTGACACAAACAACACAGAGTTACACATGGAATAAACAAACGTACAGTCAACAGCACAGTAAAAAAGTCTATATACAGTGTGTGCAAATGAAGTAAGGTTAGGGAGGTAAGGCAATAAATAGGCCATAGTGGCGAAATAATTACAATTTAGCAATTAACCACTGGAGTGATAGATGAGCAGAAGATGAATGTGCAAGTAGAGATACCTTTTTGCAAAGGAGCAAAAAAAAAAAAAAAAAAAATGGGAACGAGGTAGTTGGGTGGGGTATTTACAGATGGGCTATGTACAGATGCAATGATCTGTAAGCTGCTCTGACAGCTGATGCTTAAAGTTAATGAGGGAGATATGAGTCTCCAGCTTCAGTGATTTTTCTAATTTCTAAGGAAAGGTAGCCAAAAGGAGGAGTTGGCTTTGGGGGTGACCAGTGAAATATACCTGCTGGAGCGCATGCTACTGGTGGGTGCTGCTATGGTGACCAGTGAGCGGAGATAAGGCGGGGCTTTACCTAGCAAAGACTTATAGATGACCTGTATCTGGTGGGTTTAGTGACAAATATGAAGCGAGGGCCAGCCAACGTGAGCATACAGGTCGCAGTGGTGGGTAGTATATGGGGCTTTGGTGACAAAACGGATGGCACTGATAGACTGCATCCAATTTGCTGAGTAGAGTGTTGGAGGCTATTTTGTAAATGACATCGCTAAAGTCAAGGATCGGTAGGATAGTCAGTTTTAAGAGGGTATGTTTGGCAGCATGAGTGAAGGATGCTTTGTTGCGAAATAGGAAGCCGATTCTAGATTCAACTTTGGATTGGAGATGCTTGATGTGAGTCTGGAAGGAGAGTTTACAGTCTAACACCTAGGTATTTGTAGTTGTCCACATATAAGTCAGAACCATCTAGAGTACTGATGCTAGACGGGCGGGCAGGTGTGGGCAGCGATCGGTTGAAGAGCATGCATTTAGTTTTACTTACATTTAAGAGCAGTTGGAGGCCACGGAAGGAGAGTTGTATGGCATTGAAGCTCGTCTGGAGTTTTGTTAACACAGTGTCCAAAGAAGGACCAGAAGTATACAAAATGGTGTCACCTGCGTGGAGGTGGATCAGCGAATCACCAGCAGCAAGAGCGACATCATTGATGTATACAGAGAAAATAGTCAGCCTGAGAATTGAACCCTGTGGCATAACCATAGAGACTGCCAGAGGTCCAGACAACAGGCCATCCGATTTGACACACTGAACTCTGTCTGAGAAGTAGTTGGTGAACCAGACGAGGCAGTCCGAAACCAAGGCTGTTGAGTCTGCAGATAAGAATGCGGTGATTGACAGAATCGAAAGCCTTGGCCAGGTCGATGAATACGGCTGCACAGTATTGTCTCTTATTGATAGCGGTTGAGCGTGGCTGAGGTGCACTCATGACCAGCTCGGAAACCAGATTGCATAGCGGAGAAGGTACGGTGTGATTCAAAATGGTCGGTGATCTGTTTGTTAACTTGGCTTTCGAAGACTTTAGAAAGGATGGATATAGGATAGATATAGGTCTGTAACAGTTTGGGTCTAAGGTGTGTCCCCATTTGAAGAGGGGGATGACCGCGGCAGCTTTCCAATCTTTAGGGATCTCAGACAATACGAAAGAGAGGTTGAACAGGCTAGTAACAACAATTGCGGGGATCCAGAGAGGATCCAGATTGTCTAGCCCAGCTGATTTGTAGGGGTCCAGATTTCACAGCTCTTTCTGAACATCAGTTATCTGGATTTGAGTGAAGGAGAAATGGGGGAGGCTTGGGCAAGTTGCGGGGGATGCAGAGCTGTTGACCGGGATAGGGGTAGCCAGGTGGAAAGCATGGCCAGCCATAGAAAAATTCTTATTGAAATTCTCGATTATCGTAGATTTATCGGTGGTGACAGTGTTTCCTAGCCAGTGGGCAGGTGGGAAGAGGTGCTCTTATTCTCCTTTGACTTTACAGTGTCCCAGAACTTTTTGGAGTTTATGCTACAGGATGCAAATTTCTGTTTGAAAAAGCTAGCCTTTGCGTTGCTAACTGCCTGAAAAGTTTCCTGAAAAGTTGAAATACATAGAGGGCTCAGCATAATCAGAGGTGAGACGTTACTAGGTCGGGTCAACAGGAAGCATTATTTTTATTATTATAATTTTTTTTTTGAACGTAAATACAATATGTTTTATTGCTAAAGTAGAATTAAAGTTATCAGCTGAATACAATACCAGTCCAAAGTTTGGAAACACCTACTCATTCAAGGATTTTTCTTGATTTTTACCATTTTCTACATCATAGAATAATAGTGTAGACATCAAAACTATGAAATAACACATATGGAATCGTGTAGTAACCAAAAAAAAGTGTTTTTTGCACTATTGGCATTCTCTCTTTTAAAAAAATATAATATGTTTATTATTTTACAATAAAAAATCAAATAACAATGACATTCATTGTACTGTTGAATGGGATGGCCAATTTAGAGGACAAAACAAAACTTAACTCACACACACACACACAAAATAAAACAAAATCCTATTAGGTGGTACATATATAAGAAGACAGCATATAGTCATTACAAGCAGTGTAGTTAAGCCAAAAATAGATATTGAGTGGAGTACAGCACAGAGTAGCAGCAGATCGTCAACCCAGTTATGAGGCGGGACTAGACCATTTATCCAGTATCGGCTGCCATATTTTGTAAAATATTGGACTTCTATTGGAGGTATTGTATCAAATCTTTTCCATATGTATTACATTCTCTAAATCCCGTAACCACATTTCAAAGGTAGGTACAGTCTCCAGTTTCCAAAATTGCAGTATGAGCCTTTTGGCTAATAGAGTACAAAGAGAGACAGCTTTCCCTTCGTGGTTATTCCCATCAACTGTACCAAACAGAGCGGTCAATGGGTCTGGGGCTAGAACTCTATCAAAGGCTCTAGATAAATAATAAAAAATGAGATCCCAGTAAACATGTAACTTAGGACATGTCCAGAATAAGTGGGTCAACGTCCCCTCATCCTGCTTGCACCTCTCACACAGTGGTGAGGTGTCCGGGAATATTTTATGCAGTTTTACTTTTGAGTAATGTAACCTGTGTATCACCTTAAACTGTACAAGGTTGTGTCTGGCATTCACTGAACTGGGGTTTATATTCCTGAGAGCTTCTACCCAGTCCTCATCTGAGATTTCTGAACCAAGTTCTTGTTCCCAAGCCCTTTTAATGGTGTCTGTGGATACCTCTATGTGGGCCTGTAGCACATCATACAGTCTAGAGACCGACCCTTTTGAATGGGGTTTGACAAGGATCAAGCTATCTAATGTATGACTATTTGGCTTCATGCCATACAGTGGGATATGTGTCCTTACGAAATTCCTGATTTGGAGGTATCTGAAAAAATGTGTTGTTGGCATGTTGAACTTTCCCTGTAATTGTTGAAATGAAGCTAACTGACCATCTATGTATAGATTACCAATTGTTGTGAGCCCCTTCTCCCTCCACTGTGAAAACACAACATAATCCAATGCAGGGTGGAAAGCATGATTCAGGCAAATCGGGCTGTCAATGTATACAGTGGGTATGTGTTGGAGGAAATTATAGTTGAAATGATTAATTATGTATACATTTATTTAAGAACCATTTATTCTAATACTATTATGTTATGGTATGAAATGTATGGGTTCTTGGTTAAGCTGTTACTGAAAATGTAAGTAAAACAAATTAATTGTCTTTACCTTGCGGGAAGTTTAAGGGAGAGGGATGATATATCTTTTCTGACAGATAAGAATGGTCCTTGATATTCCGTTAGTGGAGGAGAAGATATCTTTTAGACAGATTGGAATGTCTGGTTTATGAGGGGAGTAGAAGACATCTCCAGACCTGAAAACACTGTGCTATTGTGTGGATCGGAGAGAGTGTGAGAAACTGATGATGTCATTTCATGTCCTCTCTTTAAAATGTAAGGTTCTTTGTATTTTGCTTCAGTACTCTCTTGAATTAAACGCTGTTACCTGACTTTTAAGACTGGGACTCTGTCCATTTCTTATAAAAATATTGGGTCTTACAATCCCTTTAGAATGCATTGACAGAGTAATATTTCTGATTGGGAAATACTACAGAGGAATTTAGAATTCCACTAACAGTATGTTAAGAAAATACCTAATCTGTTTCCAGATCCTAAGCGTATGACAAATGACTGGGTTAGAGTCATAAGTGGATTTTTTCACATATGATGGGCTATTAACAAGTGCAGGGAGTGAGGAACGTTGACAGGAGGCCTGCTCAATCAAAAGCCATGCAGGCATATCCTTCTGTCTCATCGCAGGTAAGCTTTCCCTCCAGAAAGACACAATGTTCAGATTAGCAGCCCAATAAGGGTGGAATAGAAGTCTTAGGCTTGGACAAAAACCAAAGAACATCGTCTGCATATAGGGAAATTTTGTGCTGTGTGTCCTTTATTTTAACAGAAGCTATATCGGCACATGCCCGAATGCGAGTAGCAAGGTGTTCCATGGCTATAGCGAAGAGAGCAGGCGAAATAGGGCACCCCTGTCGGCACCCCTTGAACAAGCGGAATGACTGCGACATTTCTTGATTGGTTGCCAAGGACGCCATTGGGTGTGCATAAATAATTATTATCCAATTAATAAATTCCTTTCCGAACCCGAAGTGCTCCAGAACCGACATCATATAATTCCACTCAATCCGGTCAAACGCCTTCTCTGCATCAAGAGCTATTACCACTGCCTCAACCTTATGATCGTGATACATTACGTTGAAAAGATGTCTCAAATTGTAGTGTATATGTCGGCCCGGGATAAAACCTGTCTGGTCAGGGTGTATGATGTCAGAAATATATGTTTTCAATCGGTTTGCCAATATCTTTGTCAACACCTTGTTTTCTATGGGGAGTAACGACACGGGGCGATAAGACGACATCTCCATGGAATCTCTATCTTTTTTCAAGAAGTTTGCGGGAGTTTGGCATTTTCTTTGGATTGTTTAAACATTCGCAACACAAGTGGAGCTAGACTGGTGCAGTACTTCTTATAGAATTCTATTACATATCCATCGGGCCCAGGGGCCTTGCTGTTTGGAAATTGTGCTATCGCTGTGTTAATTTCCTCCAAAGTTATCCCTGCATCAAGTGCAGAAGCTGCCCCCTGTCTAGTTTAGGAAGTTCACATTCAGCGAGAAAGCGTTCCATAGTTTGTGGATCAGTAGCATCGCATTTTGATTGGTATAGCTCTGAGTAAAACTGCGCAAAGCATTTATTAATATCCTGCGGATCTGTTACTATTTTACCCTTCTTGTCTTTTATTTTGTGAATAGCTCTAGATGCCTGTACATGCCTTAGCTGTCTTGCTAATAATTTATGTGGTTTGTCACCCAGTTCAAAATAACTTTGTTGCGTTCTAGCAAGTACAGAGCCCACCTGTTTCGAAAGGATGGTATTGTATTCATATTTTAACTTTGTGATCTTCTCAAGGACTGTATACGAGGAATTCGTCCTAAAAACATTCTCCTGTTCCCCTAACTCTCTTTCAACAGGAAGTATTATTAAAGAGATACTTTGCATTGAAATACAGATAGAGATGTATTAGTCCCAGAGTTAATGATCCAAAGTTTTGCGTTTCACCTCCTGATGTTTATGATGACTGGCAGTGTTAAAATAAATAAAAAACATAAGCTTAAACACGCTATCTCTCTCTCTCTCCATCTGTCTCTCGTCTGCAGGTATGTTTTGATGTGAGAGATGCCAAACCCCCGGAACCTAGGAAGAAACCTAGAGAGGAACCACGCTATGAGGGGTGGCTGTGCCGGGGGGAGATTATAACAGAACATGGCCGAGATGTTCAAATGTTCATAGATGACCAGCAGGGTCAAATAATAATAATCACAGTGGTTGCAGAGGGTACAACAAGTCAGCACCTCAGGAGTAAATGTCAGTTGGCTTTTCATAGCCAATCATTCAGAGTGTCTCTACCACTGCTGCTGTCTCTAGAGAGTTGAAAACAGCAGGTCTGGGACAAGGAAGCACATCCGGTAAACAGGTCAAGGTTCCATAGCCGCAGGCAGAACAGTTGAAACTGGAGAAGCAGCACGACCAGGTGGACTGGGTTCAGCAAGGAGTCATCAGGCCAGGTAGTCCCGAGTTATGGTCCTAGGACTCAGGTCCTCAGAGAGAAAGAAAAAAATAAAGTGAGAAAGAGAGAGAGAATTAGAGAAAGCATACATAAAATTCGCACAGGACACCAGATAAGACAGGAGAAATACTCCAGATAAAACAGATTGACCCTAGCCCCCTGACACATAAACTATTGTAGCATAAATACTGGAGGCTGATACAGGAGGGGTCGGGAGACACTGTGGCCCCGTCCGACAATACCCCAGGACAGGGCCAAACATGCAGGATATAACTCCACCCACTTTGCCAAAGCACAGCCCCCACACAACTAGAGGGATAACTTCAACCACCAACTTACTATCCTGAGACAAGGCTGAGTATAACCCACAAAGATCTCCCCCACGGCACGAACCCAAGGGGGTGCGCCAACCCGGACAGGAAGATCACGTCAGTGACTCAACCCACTCAAGTGACGCACCCCTCCTAATTCTATGGACAGTAAGGAGGCCTGCGTCTTGTGACCGTAGCATACGTGTAGGTATGTACGGCAGGACCAAATTGAAAGATGTGTATGAGCAAGCCATGTAATGCTTTGTAGGTTAGCAGTAAAACCTTGAAATTAACGTTTGCCTTAACAGGAAGCCAGTGTAGAGAGGCTAGCACTGAAGTAATATGATCAAATGTTTTGGTTCTAGTCAAGATTCTAGCTGCCGTGTTTAGCACTAACTGAAGTTTATTTAGTGCTTTATCGTAGAAGTGACAAAAGCATGGATACATTTTTTGGCAGCATTTTTGTACAGAAAGTTTCAGATTTTTGCAATGTTACATAGATGGAAAGAAGCTGTCCTTGAAACAGTCTTCATATGTCAAAAGAGAGATCAGGGTCCAGAGTAACGCCAAGGTCCTTCACAGTTTTATTTGAGATGACTGTGCAACCATAGAGATTAATTGTCAGATTCAACAGAAGATCTCTTTTTTTCTTGGGACCTAGAACTAGCATCTCTGTTTTGTCCGAATTTAAAAGTAGAAATTTTGGGGCTTCACCATGTTTCATCGAAATGTACAGTTGTGTGTCATCCGCATAGCAGTGAAAGTTAACATTATGTTTCCAAATGACATCACCAAGAGGTAAAATATATAGTGAAAACAATAGTTGTCCTAAAACGGAGCCTTGAGGAACACCAATATTTACAGTTGATTTGTCAGAGGACAAACCATCTAGAGATGAACTGATATCTTTCCGACAGATAAGATCTAAACCAGGCCAGAAGTTGTCCGTGTAGACCAATTTGGGTTTCCAATCTCTCCAAAAGAATGTGGTGATCGATTGTATCAAAAGCAGCACTAAGGTCTAGGAGCACGAGGACAGATGCAGAACCTTGGTCTGAAGCCATTAAAAGGTAATTTACCACCTTCACACGTGCAGTTTCAGTACTATGATGGGGTCTAAAACCAGACTGAAGTGTTTTGTATACATTGTGTGTCTTCAGGAAGACAGTGAGTTGCTGTGCAACAGCTTTTTCAAAATGTTTTGTGAGGAATGGGAGATTCGATATAGGCCGATAGTTTGGCTTTTACAAGAGAGGCTTTATTATTGCCACTTTTAGTGAGTTTGGTACACATCCAGTAGATAGAGAGAAGTTTATTATGTTCAACATAGGAGACAAAGCACAGGAAGCAGCTCTTTCAGTAGTTTAGTTGAAATAGGGTCCAGTATGCAGCTTGAAGATGGAGGCAATGATTATTTTCATCAATGTGTCAAGAGAAATAGTATTAAAAAACTTGAGTATATCTCACTTGATCCTTGGTCCTGGTTGTGCAGACTCTTGGAGCTTTGGAGGAATACGCAGATTTAAAGAAGAGTCTGTAATTTGCTTTCTAATGATCATGATCTTTTTGTCAAAGAAGTGAAAATCATCCTCTCTTGGGAAATGCTGCTTTTTAGTTAGCTTTGCGACAGGATCAAAAATACATTTGGGATTGTTCTTATTTTCCTCAATTAAGTTGGAAAAATAGGATGATCGAGCAGCAGTGAGGGCTCTTTGATACTGCGCGGTACTGTCTTTCCAAGCTAGTCGGAAGACTTCCAGTTTGGTGTAGCACCATGTTCGTTCCAATTTTCTGGAAGCTTGCTTCAAGAGCTTGGGTAGTTTCTGTATACCAGGGAGCTAGTTTCTTATGACAAATGTTTTTAGGGGTGCAACTGCATCTAGGGTATTACTCAAGGTTAATTTGAGTTCCTCAGTTAGGTGGTTAACTGATTTTTGTACTCTGACGTCCTTGGGTAGGTGGAGGGAGTCTGGAAGGGCATCTAGGAATCTTTGGGTTGTCCGAGAATAGCGCGGCTTTTGATGACCTTTGGTTGGTGTCTGAGCAGATTATTTGTTGTGATTGCAAACTTAATAAAATGGTGGTCCAGGATTATGAGGAAAAACATTAAGATCCACAACATTTATTCCACTGGACAAAACTAGGTCCAGAGTATGACTGTGGCAGTGAGTATGTCGGGAGACATGTTGGACAAAACCCACTGAGTCGATGATGGCTCCAAAAGCCTTTTGGAGTGGGTCGGTGAACTTTTCCATGTGAATATTAAAGTCACCAAAAATGTGAATATTATCTCCCATGACTACAAGGTCCGATAGGAATTCAGGGAACTCAGTGAGGAACGCTGTTTATGGCCCAGGATTCCTGTAAAGTGATTGAGTTGGCTGCATAGATTTCATGACTAGAAGCTCAAAAGACAAACTAAATTTGCTATCGTAAATGTTAGCAACACCTCCGCCTTTGCGGTATGCGCGGGGGATATGGTCACTATTGTAACCAGGAGGTGAGGCCTCATTTAACACAGTAATTTTATAAGCCTTAAGCCATGTTTCAGTCAGGCCAATAAAATCAAGATTATGATCAGTGATTAGTTCATTGACTATAACTGCCTTGGAAGTGAGGGATCTAACATTAAGTAGCTCTATTTTGAGATATCACAATCTCTTTCAATAATGACAGAAATGGAGGTCTTTATTCCAGTGAGATTGCTAAGGCGAACATCACCATGTTTAGTTTTGCCCAAACTAGATCGAGGCACAGACACCGTCTCAATGGGGATAGCTGAGCTGACTACACTGACTGTGCTAGTGGCAGACTCAACTGAACAGGCAGGCTGGCTAACAGCCTGCTGCCTGGCCTGCACTCTGTCCCATTGTGGAGCTAGGGAAGTTAGAGCCCGGTCTATGTTCGTAGATGAGATGAGAGCACCCCTTCATCTAGGATGGAGTCCGTCACTCCTCAGCAGGCCAGGCTTGGTCCTGTTTGTGGGTGAGTCCCAGAAAGAGGGCCAATTATCTACAAATGATATCTTTTGGGAGGGGCAGAAAACTTATTTCAACCAGCGATTGAGTTGTGAGACTGCTGTAGAGCTCATCACTCCCCCTAACTGGGAGGGGGCCAGAGACAATTACTTGATGCCGACACATCTTTCTAGCTGATTTACACGCTGAAGCTATGTTGCGCTTGGCGACCTCGGACTGTTTCATCCTAACATCATTGGTGCCGACGTGGATAACAATATCCCTATATTCTCTACACTCGCCAGTTTTAGCCTTAGCCAGCACCATCTTCAGATTAGCCTTAATGTCGGGAGCCCTGCCCCCTGGTAAACAGTGTATGATCGCTGGATGATTAGTTTGAAGTCTAATACTGCGGAGTCGCCAATGACTAGGGTTTTCAATTTGTCAGAGCTAATGGGAGGTTTCGGCGTCTCAGACCCCGTAATGGGAGGAGGAGAGACCAGAGAAGGCTCGGCCTCTGACTCCGACCCGTTGCTTAATGGGGAGAACTGGTTGAAAGTTTCTGTGGGCTGAATGAGCAACACCGGTTGAGCATTCCTACAGCATTTCCTTCCAGAAGCTATGAGAAAATTGTCCGACTGCGGGGACTGTGCGAGGGGATTTATACTACTATCTGTACTTATTGGTGGCACAGACGCTGTTTCATCCTTTCCTACACTTAAATTACCCTTGCCTAACGATTGCGTCTGTAGCTGGGCTTGCAGCACAGCTATCCTCGCCATAAGGCAATTGTTCTCCTGTATAATATGAGTACAGCGACTGCAATTAGAAGGCATAATGTTAATGTTACTACTTAGCTTCGGCTGGTGGATATCCTGACGAACCACGTCCAGATAAAGCGTCCGGGGTGAAAAGGTTAAATGAAAATAGTTGAGCGAAGGAAAAAAATAAAAATATAAAACGTAATTAAAAGGTAAAAAATGCAAAGTTGGCAGGTAGCAAAGTAAGGATAGCAACAAACCGCACAGCAGCACGTAAACAAGTCTACATTCTAATGGAGTTGGCCTAGTATTTTATATTAAACCTACCTTACGCATCCAATTGTTTCTCCATTTGTAACTTACCCACCAAAAATATAAATATGCTGTTTTACATTTAGTTTTATTTGTGCTGTCTAATTCCTAAAATGGTGTAACTTGTACACTGGGAGTCAGGAAGCAAGTTCAGGGAGTGTATTTAATAAATAAATGAACATAGTCAAAACAAGAAACACGGGTAGCATACAGACATGAACAGAAACATAGTCAATAACACCTAGGGGAAGAACCAAAGGGAGTGACAAATATAGGGAAGATAATCAGGAAGTTGATGGAGTCCAGGTGAATCTGATGAGGTGTTGGTGCGCGTAATGATGGTGACAGGTGTGTGTAATAATAACCAGACTGGCGACCTCGAGTGCCGGAGAGGGAGCATACATGACAAATGGAATAGAAGAAGAATCTGTGTGCTCTCGGATAGTAGCAATAGTTCATATGATGCTCTTCGATGTCCCAGGTATTGGCATTGATGAATAATGCATTGTTACAGTTGTTGGTTAGCTAGCTAGAATTTTGCCGTATTAGGACACATGTGACATCAGTCAAAACACCTCAAAACAAGTCATGGGATCAAGAACAAGATCAATCAATCTGAAACGAGCCACTTATGATGGCAGTTTCTTGTCATTGTTGCTAGCTATCTGGCCATCCAGACCACTGAGGTATAGCAAGAAGGTTTGCCCCATTGTTGAGCCTCATGGGTCAAGAATCAAAACGCAATTGGCTAACTTATTTCCCAACATGATTTTAATTAAAACAAACTTTAACTCCCTAGAGTTGATTGACGCAAAGAAAATTCCCATCAGAATCCGTCAATTTAAGATAGACATACATTTTTGCATTGGATGTGTCTCAATCCACCGCATCCGCCTATGTCGCACTTCTGCATTTGTGGTGAAAGGTGGAAGAGTAGTGTAGCGTCCGAACGGTTTGTCCTACAAAACTATTACAACCCCAGGTACCTTCCATTTTCCAACTTCTGTTTGTAGCGTCTGAACGGTTTTGGCTACATAAATACGTTGGAGTTCTACGTTTTTGCTCTGTGACCCACACAAGTGTCACGGGACTCGTCTGAAGGTAACCGGTACTGGTTTACATTTTTTTATGGAAGTGTGAGGGTAGTTTTGTGCCAATATTTTTTATATCTCATAGATAAAGGACAAACGCTTCAAAACCTTGTTTCTTATGATACATTTTTTGACTGTCTTTAAAAAAAAAACATTTATAAATGTGTTATTCAATGCATTTCTTTGGACTATAGTAGTAAGGGCCAAATTCAATATTTTAACAAATGATTATTTATTTAATCTTTTTTTATACCGAAAAAGGCCCTAAATTATTTGAGCAAATAGCTAAATGATCCATAGTATGACCATCTTAAAACAATTCCATATGTCAGACCCCCCCACCCAACGGCTTGGAATTAATCAAATAAAAGATAGGAATGATAAGTAGGCTTGAGGTATTTTTAAACAAACTTACATGACCTAAAATAAAATCTGAACAGTGACATCACGATAACAGAATGACGCAATAAACCCAAATCAAATGAATGACTCAATGAGGCCCGAGTAACAAACCGTAACAAAACCGTCTATTTGTTACTTGTGCACCGTGTCATTCATTTGATTCCGGCTTATTGCATCATTTTGTTATCGTGTCTGTTGGTTGATTTCTGGTATGTAGCTGGATGAACCACTGAACTAGGAGGTAACTGCCAAAATAAAGGAGACATCAATATAAAGCGTTGGCATTGATTCTACAACTGGAACTCTATAAGACACCATTCTTCCAAGAGAATTTACATAATTGACTGTTTTGTTGATGCTGGTGGAAACCGCTGTCTCAGGCGCAGCTCCACACAAACACACTTTAAACCCCTAATGCTCCTTTGAGACCCCTCTTTCAAAGTCAGTGAGATCTTTTTTATTCTAGCCATGGTAACCAAAATAATGGACAACTGGGCACTTTTATGCATGAGCCTTAGCATGATGGGGTGTGTTAATGGCTTAAATAACTTAGGGAACCACACCTGCATGGAATCACCTGCTTTCAATATACTTGGCATCCCTCGTTTACGCAAGTGTTTCCTTTATTTTGGCAGTTACCTGCAGGTTTATCAAATAACTATATGAACTGTGGTCCAGAGAACATAAACAGGACAAGGAGAGTGCCCAAATCCATCCATCCATTGCAGGTAAATTCAAGTAAAATATGTTGTCCTAGTTTTTATCTTGGCCGGGTCGCAGTTGTAAATGAGAACTTGTTCTCAACTTGCCTACCTGGTTAAATAAAGAAATAAAGAAATACAATTCCCTGGGGAAGGAGGGGCGGTTGGCATGGTGATAACGAGTAATGACGCCAAGTCTAGCTCGCTCTGGCAGTTTCAAGCAAGTGAAAACAACTGAAAGTGGCGTAAATTGGACAGAAAGAAAACACACACAGCTTGCTAAAAGCATATGTCGCTAGATAGCAAGCGAAATATTACTCTTGTTCGTTTAGGAGGCTATAATGAAATGTTCATTTGACTAACGTTAGACTGTAACAACAGTAGCTATAGTATAGTTACAGTCAACATCTGTGAATTTTAGCTGGCTAGCTAGCTTGCTAACGTCACCTGCCTACTGTACTTACTTACTAGCTAGCTAAGCTACATCACCTTGAGGATGAAAAAGAGGGTTGAGAAAGTCGTGAAAGAGAAGGCAGCTGGTAACGTTGAGGATGAGTTTTCGAAAACTGCTGGTAAGATGAAGGAATTCAGTCCCAGCCTTGCCTGACAAGTCCAGTTTCTAATGACAAGTGCTATTTACGTAGACCGTGGTGCAGATGCAGAAGTTTGGCTTATTTTGTTATATATTTCGGTTGTTAATTAAATAGCTGAGCACTTCACTGTTCTTTTGTCCGTTTCTCTGGCCATTAGGACTAAATATACAGGAGAAATGTCCAGTTCAGAGGATAGGTAAGATTTGAACCAGTAACATTATCTGGGCAGAGGAAGAGAAGATAAATATCACGAGTAGGCATATTCATCCTCCTCTGCCCAGATATACCCCAGTTGCCCAGATACTGGTTCAGGTAAGATTTTACTATTTTGGGAAATATATAGTACTGTACCTAACATTTTGTTTGTTGCTGCAGATTGAACTTTCTGTTTTTAATAACCTCAGTACAGTGACATAGTAAAAACGCAAATGCAAAACGGAATAGGTAGTCATAATGACAGATGGAATCACTGGATGTCATTCTGTGGTTTGATCCTCTCTCTAAAAGATGATTATCAGTGCTCTGGCAGCCTGGAGATGGACTTCCCTGAGCTGTGTTCTCTTCTGGGCATGAAGGAGATCCCTGCTGTAACCCCACGAGCCCCAGCCTCTGTCACTCCTACCACAGAGAGAGGCAACATGGGTAAATGACAGTCCACCAGCCATTCACATTAAACACCAAACTGTGGCGCTTAAGCCTCATGTCTTACTCGTTTCTCTATTGCTAGGCCCAGGGTTTTTTCTAGATCAAAAAGGGGCTTAGGTATTGGACGTTGCAGGGGGTGTGACAATGGGCGTGGTCGACCTGTTGCTTTTTTAAGCCAATTTCCTGCATTTAAAAAACATTATCCATGAAGCTGAGAGAAATGTTTACAGTTTTAAAGTAAATTTACACACATTCTACATATTCTACCATGGAGCTGAGATAATTGTTTTGCAGTGTTAAAGCAAATTTCCCATCAATTCTATGCATTTTGCCATGGCTAATGCTGTGTACTTTTTTAACTTTTTTTTTTTGCTGTGCTCAAACATAAGAACAAAATCAGTACTGCTAAATTAATTGTTTTTGGAATTTTTTATTATACCTGTCTAGCTTTTATTTTGGTGATTTTTGTTCTCAATGATTATATTATAAAACTATTGGCCCATTTATATTTTCTACATACTTTATATATTTTATTCACGGTATACATTTTGTGTGTGTCTGTGTGCACACATTTCATTACACATTATTCCCAAGTTCTCTCATCGTCATTCAGGTTGTGTCCCAAATAGCACCCTATTCCCTATAATGTACTACTTTTGATCAGTGCCCATAAGTGTACTATAAAGGGAATAGGGTGCCATTTGGGACTCAGTCTCACTTTTTATTATTGCTGTTTATCATTTACATACTTGTGGCGTCAGAGGAGAGCCAGTCCCAGATGGGTGCTGGTATAGCGACCACAACGTGGTGCCCTAAACCACGCCTCCAAGTGGAGCTGGAGAGCGAGGACCCTCGCAGTATTAAGGAGGTCAGGGTGTGTGGTGAGAGCATAACTGAACCAAACATAATCCTTCACTGTCTGAACAACATTAGAATACTCCTAAAGTAAACAATGTAGTGTAGTTGTGATAGTAAACAACATACAGAAAAAATCATTTAAAGATATGAGTTTTAAAACAATACTGCTTTCTCTCAAGAGACACTGACATCGACATTTGAACTGTACCACTTCTCTTACATATCCTCCTCTTACACAGTGAACAATATAAATAGTACCATGTAGTGCCATTGTATGAACATAATTTGTAATGGCAAACAAGAAGTGTCAGAGCCATTGTTTCTGTCATTTCGTAGGGTGGAAGGTAGATGAGCTGATGGCTCGAGTGCTTAACAAGACACTTCCAGCCCTAAGCAACCTACAGAATCTGCAGTGAGTACTGTATTTAGATTGAGATGCATATTTTTGTACTTCATGATATACAGTATTTGCCCAAGGCAAAGCTAAGCTCTATTGGGCATGTTCGGCATGTTTTTTTCCCCCAGCTAATGTCCTTTTCCTGGAAGAAACTGAGCAAAATATCCCACATTTATTGTTACTTGGTTGTTAGTGTAATGTTTGGGGGATAGGCATTGCTCTTGCAATATTATCTTCTGTGTTGCAGTCTGTGGTGTGCTGGTCTGACGGGGCGAACTCTGACCTCCCTGAAGAATACAATATCTCTCTGCTCAAACCTAAGGTGATTGGATGATTCACCATATACAGTGCCTTCAGAAAGTATTCATTATACCCCTTGACTTATTTCACATTGTGTTACAGACTGAATTCAAAATGTATTACATTTATTATTTTCTCACTCATCTACATACAATACCCCATAATGACAAAGTGAAAACATGTTTTTAGAAATATTAGCACATTTATTGAATATTAAATACAGAAATATCTCATTAACATAAGTATTCACACCCCTGAGCCAATACTTTATAGAAGCACCTTTGGCAGTGATTACAGCTGTGAGTCTTTCTGGGTAAGTCTCTAAGAGGTTTCCACAACTGGATTGTGCAACATTTGCCCATTTAGTCATTTCAAAATTCTTCAAGTTCTGTCAAATTGGTTGTCTAGCAATGATCAACAACCATTTTCAGTCCTTGCCATAGATTTTCAAGTAGATTTAAGTCAAAATTTTAACTCAGCCACTCAGGAACATTCAATGTCGTCTTGGTAAGCAACTCCAGTGTAGATTTGGCCTTGTGTTTTAGGCTATTGTCCTGCTGAAAGGTGAATTATTCTCCCAGTTCTGGTGGAAAGCAGACTGAACCAGGTGTTTCTGGTTCAGGATCTGAACCAGGTTTTTCTCTAGGATTTGCCTGTGCTTAGCTCCATTCAGTTTTTTTTTTTTATCCTGAAAAACTCCCCAGTTCTTACCGATTACAAGCATACCCATAACATGATGCAGCCACCACTAAGATTGAAAATATGGAGAGCGGTACTCAGTAATGTGTTGTTTGAGATTTGCCCCAAATACAATCAGGACAAAAAATGAATTGCTTCGCCACATTTTTTTGCAGTATTTTAGTGCCTTGTTGCAAACAGGATGCATGTTTTGGAATACTTTTACTCTGTGCAGGCTTCCTTCTTTTCCCTCTATCAAGTAGGTTAGTATTGTGGAGTAACTACAATGTTGTTGATCCATCCTCAGTTTTCTCCTATCACAGCCATTAAACTTTGTAACTGATTTTTAAAGTCACCTTACACAAAATTGTATGCGTGGGATACAGAAATGAGGTAGTCATTAAAATACACCATTGCACAAAGTCCATGCAACTTATTGTGGGACTTTAAGCAATTTTTTAAACTTACTCTTTTAACTTATTTAGGCTTGCCATAACAAAGGGCCTGAATACTTATTGACTCAAGACATTTCAGTTTTAAATGTTTAATTCATTTGTAAAAATTTCGATAAACATAATTGCACTTTGACATTATGGGGTATTGTGTGTAGGCCAGTGACAAAAATATATATATATTTAATCCATATTAAATTCAGGCTGTAAAGTGGAAAAAGTCAAAAGGGTGTGAATACTTCCTGAATGCACCGTACCTATTCTCTTTGAATGTGCTTCACTACCTGTGTCATGGAGATATGCAGAGCATAATGAAAGAATATCTGGGCCCGTATTAATCAAGCGTCTCGGAGTAGTGCTGATTTAGGATCAGTTTTACCTTTTAGATTACAATGATAAGATTACATGGACAGTAGGGACCTGATCTTCAGGCAGCGCTCGTACTCTAAGACGCTTGATACAGTCAGCCACTGAACTTCTCATGTTCTCTGTCTCTCGGTTAGGACTGTGGTTTTGGAGGGAAACCCACTACCAGAGCAGAGTTATCACCTCCTTATATCTGAAGACAGTATGTGAGTCCCTGTTTTTTATTTATTATTATATATATTTTTTTCAATCATGCTTACACACACATTTCAATGATGATGTATCACTGCAATACAGGCTTACTCATGTATCACTGCGTAATAACCGGATTGGCGAGGAGGGAGCTCGCCTGATTGGCTCAGCCCTCGCTACAGCCCAGACTGCCAACAATAATCTTCTGGCACTCAATCTGGCCTTCAATTCCATTGGTGATGCGGGTGCTGCTCATATAGCGCAGGTACTCTGGATGAGAGCATCTGCTAAATTAGTCAAATGTAAAAAATGTACTCCACTATTGTAGAAATGTGTTTTCCACATTTACCAGCCTTGAAGGATGATACGTGGCAGATATTTGTTGTTGTATCAACTTCTTTCTCCCCTATTTTTGCTACCAGGGTTTGCGTCTGAATCGCTCTTTGCTGTGTCTCTCTCTGGCCAATAATCATATTGGAGACACAGGAGCCTCTCGTCTGGCAGAGGTGGGTACTTAACCGCTTACAAATGATTCCCCTTTAAAAATAAACTAAGAGTTTTCAAAGGGTGTGTAACAAATGGCACTCCATTCCTTAAATAGTGCATTCCCTATGGGCCTGGTTTGAAATAGTGCACTACATAGGGAATAGGGTGCCATTTGGGATCCAAGTCTTTTTTTGTATCTTTACCCTCCCAATGATCTCTCTCTCTGTGTGGGATCCTTAGGTGCTGGGTCCCTTTTCTCTGACCCATGATGAGGTTGTTGAGAGGAGGAGGCTGCTGCTCAGAAGAGACCAGTCGGTGAGAGTGGAAAGCACACCTACACACTACTTTTCTTAAATTAATTTTTTTTAGGACTGGGGCAGTCCCACTTCTTTTTATATATTTGCTTTTCATATTTTTTTTATTAGATAGAACAATAAAATACTGACAGGAAAGGTAGGAAGAGAGAGAGAGTGTGCTAGAAAAGCAGTGTGCCGGATTTAAACCCACGCTCTCACTGGGATATGTATTCTGGAGGCAGCGGCTTAGAAGCCGCTAGACCATCCCAAGCCACACACACACACACACACCTACACACTTCTATAGAAGAATAACACACCAATAGCTACACACTAACTCAAACTAAACTGCACGCACACTAATCTGATCCTGTTTTCTCTCTCTCTCTGTCTTCCCAGCCCTCTCATGCTGACTCTAAGTGTGAACGACCTCTCTCCATCCCCAGCAGCTCCTCACTGGAGCGCAACGTCAGCAAAGGAGCCAAGGTTGCCTCCAAGAAAAAAGTACCTACCAGAACTCGGGGCTAGTTTCCCAGACACTGACTAAGCCTAGTCCTGGACTAAGGCATGGTCTAGGAAAGGGGTTCCCAAACATTTTGGGCTCGTGACCCTATTACAAATCCGTCTGACAGTACTTCAATCTAAAACAATTATGGTTTGAAGTGACTGAATTGCATCAGAAAGATATTGGGAAGTTCAGATCATCAGGCAAAAATTGGATATGATCTTCTATGTAGAAAAGAACGCCATCATTGTTTTGAATTTGGTGCCTGGTCCTGTTCTTTCTAATGAATCCTGCGTGGCCTGTGAGCATTGTAGAGGGAAACAGACAATACAAATGTGTTCCTGAGAGTCTTAGGTCGGGTTCCCCTGCGGCGACGATGAATGCGTCAAGCAATGGTTGTGTGCCTAAGGCTGTTGCGATGACCGTATTACCGCCACACCGGCAGTCACGAGTCATGAAGGCAGTCAAATTCCACATGACCATTTAGTCACGGTAATTAGGCTTCTCCAGGCACGGATGTTGCTGCTGGTCATTCGTGACCACCACAGCCCTATGTGTACCACGTCATCGACTGTGCCATCGGGCACCAGATTTCTATAACATGACGTGGTCAACTGATACGCAAAATAGCTATCCAGGCGTTTTAAGATCTGGCATGCGTCAGCAACGTCAGAGCAGCGGCAGACGACTTTAGCTTTCGGGAATGGGGTCCTAATACAGGTAACTGCAAAAATAAAGGAAATGCTTTACTAAATGAGGGATACAAAGTATATTGAAAGCAGGTGCTTCCACATGTGTGGTTTCTGAGTTAATTAAGCAATTAACATCCCATCATGCTTAGGGTCATGTATAAAACTACCCAGTTGCCCATTATTTTGGCTACCATGACTAGAAGAAGAGCTCTGTGACTTTTTAAAGAGGGGTCTCAATGGAGCATAGGGTGTAAAAGTGTGTGTGTCAGTCACTAGATCTCAACCCGATTAGGAGATTATGGAGTGGTGCCTGAGACGGCGTTTTCCACCACATCAACAAAACACCAAATTATCGACTTTTTCATGGAAGAATGGTGTCGCATCCCTCCAATAGAGTTCCAGACACTTGTAGAATCTATGCCAAAGCACATTGAAGCTGTTCTGGTTCATGTTGGCCCCACACATACTGAGACACTTTATGTTGGTGTTTAATTTATTTCGGCAGTCATCTGTAGCGTATAGCTTCAAAAGTTAGAGCCACATTTGAAGGAAGGAAGAAAGGAAGGGGAGAGGGAGATCATTTAAGTGATGTACAGTGTATTCAGACCCCTTCACTTTTTCCACATTTTGTTATGTTACAGCCTTATTCTAAAATGGATTAGATTTATTTTCCTCAATCTACACACAATACCCCATAATGACAAAGTGAAAACAGGTTTTTAGAAATGTTTGCAAATGTACAAAAAAAACCAACAGAAATACCTTATTTAACATAAATATTCAGACCCTTTGCTATGAGACTTGAAATTGAGCTCAGGCGCATCCTGTTTCCATTGATCATCCTTGAGCTGTTTCTATTACTTGATTGGAGTCCACCTGTGGTAAAGTCAATTGATTGGACATGTTTTGGAAAGGCACATTCCTGTCTGACTATATAAGGTCTCACAGTTGACAGTGCATGTCATTGCAAAAACCAAGCCATGAGGCCATGTCGAGGCACAGATCTGGGGAAGGGTACCAAAAAATATCTGAAGCATTGAAGGTCCACAAGAACACAGTGGCCTCCATCATTTTTAAATGGACGAGTCTGGAACCAGCAAGACTCTTCCAAGAGCTGGCCGCCCAGCCAAACTGAGCAATCGAGGGAGAAGGGCCTTGATCAGGGAGATGACCACGATCACAATGGTCACTCTGGTCACTCACAATGGTCACTCCTCTGTGGAGATGGGAGAACCTTCCAGAAGGACAACCATCTCAGCTGCGCTCCACCAATCAGGCCTTTATGGTAAAGTGGCCAGAAGGAAGCCACTCCTCAGTAAAAGGCACATGACAGCCCGCATGGAGTTTGCCACAAGGCATTTTAAAGGACTCTGACCACGAGAAACAACATTCTCTGGTATGATGAAACCAAGTTTTAACTCTTTGGCCTGAATGCCAAGCATCACGTCTGGAGGAAACCTGGCACCATCCCTACGGTGAAGCATGGTGGTGGCAGCATCAATGCTGTGTGGAAGTTTTTGAGGGGCAGGGACCGGGAGACTAGTCAGGATCGAGGGAATGGTGAACAGAGCAAAGTACAGAGAGCTCTTTGATGAAAACCTGCTTAGGACCTCAGACTGGGGCAAAGGTTCACCTTCCAACAGGACAACGACCCTAAGCACACAGCCAAGACAACACAGGAGTGGCTTCGGGACAAGTCTCTGAATGTGAGTGGCCCAGCCAGAGCCCGGACTTGAACCCGATCGAACATCTCTGGAGAGACCTGAAAATAGCTGTGCAGTGACGCTCCCCATCGAACCTGACAGACCTTGAGGATCTGCAGAAAAGAATAGAGAAACTCCCCAAATCAGACGACCCCCACCGTTGGTCGCGACCCCAAGTTTGGGAAATGCTGTTCTAGGCTTAATCTGTCTCAGGGAAACCACCCATACAGTATGATCTCTTTCATAAACACACAGAAAAAAAAGGTTCCTTCATATTCAGATTAATCACTTTATTTTTTTTTTTTTAGGACACAGCCAAAAAGGATGAGAAGCCAGCAGCAAACCAGACAGGAGGGGTAGCAGGAAAGAAAGAGGAACCAAAGTTGGCCAGAAAAGGTAAAGCATTGTCATAAACCCTTATGATAACCATAATATTTCTCTCTCTTCTATACCTTAGTTTTTCTTGTTCCCTCTTTCAGCCTCTGACACCAAGTTGCCCCGGGGTAAAGGGGGAAAGTCAGGGGGTAAAGAGAAGCGCCCATCTGTGTTGGATCAAGAGGTACCAATAGAGACCCTGTTAGACTCAGGTTAAAATGCATTGTATCCCCTTGGAAATATGTACAATGTGGACAGCTCATGTCCCTCTGTTTCTTTCTGCAGGAGAAGGCCAATGCTACACAGAATAAGGTGTGTTTGTTTGGGTGTATGTGTACATTGCAGTTTGTCTCACAGATGACACCATGTTAGTGTTTCTTTTCAAAGAGAAAAAGCTTAGACTGTGAATTGCACAATGTTTGGATTTGGTGGATATACAGTGCATTCGGAAAGTATTCAGACCCCTTGACTTTTTCCACATTTTGTTACATTACAGCCTTACTCTAAGATTTATTAAATTGTTTTTCCCCCTCAATCTACACACAATACCCCATAATGACAAAGCAAAAACAGGTTTTTAAAAAACTGAAATATCACAATTGACCTATGTTTTCAGATCCTTTACTCAGTACTTTGTTGAGGCACCTTTTGCAGAGATTACAGCCTCGAGTCTTCTTGGGTATGATGCTACAAGCTTGGCACACCTGTATTTGGGAGTTTCTCTGCAAATCCTTTCAAGCTCTGTCAGGTTGGATGGGGAGCGTCGCTGCACAGCTATTTTCAGGTCTCTCCAGAGATGTTCAAGTCCGAGCTCTGGCTGGGCCACTCAAGGACATTCAGAGACTTGTCCCAAAGCCACTCCTGTGTGGTCTTGGCTGTTTGCTTAGGGTCGTTGTCCTGTTGGAATGTGAACCTTCGCCCAGGTCTGAAATCCTGAGCGCACTGGAGAAGGTTTTCATCAAGGACCTCTCTGTACGTTGCTCCTTTCATCTTTCCCTCGATCCTGATTACTCTCCCAATCCCTGCTGCTGAAAAACATCCCCACAGCATGATGCTGCCACCACCATGCTTCACCGTAGGGATAGTGCCAGGTTTCCTCCAGATGTGACACTTGGCATTCAGGCCAAATAGTTAAATCTTGGTTTCATCAGACCAGAGAATCTTGTTTCTTTACTGACTTTGTCCCCATGGGGAAATTTTGTTGCAGTGTCATGTACAAAACAAATTGACAATACAACTTTCATACATACCATTAAAAAGAGACTAGCCTGCTGGCCTTACTCAGTGGATAGGAACATTAGCCCGAGCTATTTAGGAGGAATATCACACCTGGCACAAATTATTGTCTATTTCTGTTTTTCCTTCTGAGGGATGCACTATACCTGCGCCCAGAGGGGAGTAGTTCAAATTCCGGGTACAGTGGGTGGCTTGGGTCTAAAATGATTTTGTGAGCCTTGCGGAGGGCCATGACCTTAAAGTTCTCATCCAGGCCTGTCTGTTTGACTCCAAGTACCTTGCTTGATGTGGTGATAATCCTTCTCAGCATATTTCTCTGGCTGACAGTAGAATTGCCAAACCAACAAACAATACAAAAAGTGAAAACTCAATGAAAGATTTGTAAAACAGAGTCAGTATAGTACAATTAACATTAAAAGATCCCAGCTTTTTGAGAAAGTACAGTCTCTGTTGACTATTTTTGTAGATCAGTTTCTCGTGGTCAGAGTCCTTTAGGATCCTTTTGGCAAACTCCAAGCGGGCTGTCATGTTCCTTTTACTGAGGAGTAGCTTCCATCTAGCCACTCTACCCTAAAGTCCTAATTGGTGGAGTGCTGGAAGGTTCTCCCATCTCCACAGAGGAACTGGAGCTCTGTCAGAGTGAACATCTGGCTCTTGGTCTCCTCACTTACCAAGGCCATTCTCCCCCGATTGTTCAGTGTGGCCAGCTCTAGGAAGAGTTATTGAGGACTTACAATGCTTCAGGAATATTTTGGTACCCTTACCCAGATCTGTGCCTCGACTCAATCCTGTCTATGAGCTCTACGGACAATTCCTTTGACCTCATGGCTTGGTTTTTGCTCTGACATGCACTGTGAACTGTGGGACCTTACATAGACAGGTGTGTGCCTTTCCAAATCATGTCCAATCAATTGAATTTACCACAGGTGGACTCCAAGTTGTAGAAACATCTCAAGGATGATCAATGGAAGAGAATGCACCTGAGCTAAATTTGAGTCTCATAGCAAAGGGTCTGAATACTTATGTAAATAAGGTATCTGTTTTTTAATTTTAATAGATTAGCTAAAATGTCTAAACCGGTTTTCACTTTGTCATTATGGGGCATTGTGTGTAGATTGAGGGGGGGATATTTTATCAATTTCAGAATAAGGCTGTAACGTAACAAAATGTGGATAAGGTGAAGAGGTCTAAATACTTTACTAATGCACTGTATGATGTACATAAAACTAACAACTGTTAAAGCATTATTACCACCGTATGTGCTGGGGCGGCAGGGTATCCTAGTGGTTAGAGCATTGGACTACTAACCGAAAGGTTGCAAGTTCAAATCCCCGAGCTGACAAGGTACAAAATCTGTCGTTCTGCCACTGAACAGGCAGTTAACCCACTGTTCCTAGGCCGTCATTGAAAATAAGAATTTGTTCTTAACTGACTTGCCTAGTAAAATAAAGGTATAAAAAAAAAAAGTCCAATCAAACTCCAACAATATTTTGCTACTGTGTTGCATCCCAAATAGCACCCTGTTCCCTTCATAGTGCACTACTTTTGCCCTGATCAAAAGTGGCACACTATAAAAGGAATAAGGTGCAATATGGCACACAACTCAGATTTTTAATCCAGTTTCCTTCCACCAGTCAGCAGAGTTGGTTGAGACAGTGAGCCCCCTGCTGGAGCCGGGAGTGCAACACACTGGAGGCCGAGTAATTCTGCCTGGGAACACAGCCCTCACCTCCCTCAACCTAGCAGGTCAGATTCCGCACCAATTCCCAGAGACACATTACTTGGACTCGAGTTTGACTCGAGTCACAACTTTGATGACTTGAGACTCAACTTGATAGAAAATAACTTGCGACTTGATTTGGACTTTGAGCCTCAAGACGCGGGACTTGACTTTGACTTGAGACTTGAAATGATCTGGCCAGGTTTTTGTAATGTTTTGTCACTCTACGGCACAGAGTCTCCGTGGATTACTCTCCACGCAGCCAGAGACAGTAGCCGCAGCATTTTCCATGCAAAAAAAACATGCAACAGATTGGCTAGAGAAACGCACACTTGTCACTGATTGGACCAGCAAATTATCAACACAGGGCGGGAGAGCAAGTGAACAGATTACTGATTTGATGTACAGCAATAGGATCGGGTGCAGCGCAAATGTCAAAATGTAAGGAGACAGGATTGCCATAATAAATAAATATTCAGCTCTAAAAATTGTCTATCCACTTGTTCTCTCCAAACACCTGCCAGTGGAGAGAGCTTTGTTCTCTTGACGAAATGTTTGCTGTTACTTTCACACGTTCAAATGCATATGTGGTAAATCTATACTGGACAAAAATAAACGGAACATGTAACAATTTCAAACATTTTAGAGTTACAGTCCATATAAGGAAATTAGACAATTGAAATAAATTCATTAGGCCCTAATCTATGAATTTCAGATGACTGGGAATACAGATATGGATCTGTTGGTCACAGATACCTTAAAATATGTAGGGGCGTGGATCAGAAAACCAATCAGTATCTGGTGTGAGATGTCACAGCACGACACATCTCCTTCGCATAGAGTTGATTCTGGCCTGTGGAATGTTGTCCCACTCCTCAATTGCTGTGAGAAGCATCCCAAACATGCTTAATGGGTGGCATGTCTGGTGAATATGCAGGCCATGGAAGAACTGGGACATTTTCAGCTTCCAGGAATTGTGTACACATCTTTGAGACATGGGGATGTGCATTATCATGCAGAAACATGAGGTGATGGCGGCAGATGGCACGACAATAGACTTCAGGATCTCATCACAGTATCTTTGTGCATTCAAATTGTCATCGATAAAATGCAATTGTGTTTGTTGTCCGTAGCTTATGCCTGCCCTTACCATTACCCCACCATGGGGCACTCTGTTCACAACGTTGACATCAGCAAACCGCTTGTCCACATGATGCCGTACACGCCGTTTGCCATCTGCCCAGTACAGTTGAAGCAGGGATTCATCCAAGAAGAGCACACTTCTCCAGCGTGCCAGTGGTCATCGAGTTATTTGACAGTTTGTGCAGAATTCCTTTGGTTGTGCAAACCCACAGTTTCATCAGCTGGATGGGTGGCTGGTCTCAGACGATCCCGCAGGTGAAGAAGCCGGTTGTGGAGGTCCTGGGTTGGCGTGGTTAAACGTGGTCTGAGGTTGTGAGGCCGGTCGGACATACTGCCAAATGGCATTAACATTAATTTCTCTGACAACAGCTCTGTTGGACATACCTGCATTCAGCATGCCAATTGCACGCTCCCTCAAAACTGGACACATCTGTAAAATTGGGTTGTGTGACAAAACTGCACATTTTAGGGTGGACTTTTATTGTCCCCAGCACAAGGTGAACCTGTGTAATGTTCATGTTGTTTAATCAGTTTGATATGGCACACCTGTCAGGTGGATGGATTATCTTGGCAAAGAAGAAATCCTTACTAACATTGATGTAAACACATTTGCGTTTGGAACATTTCGGTATCTTTTATTTAATCTCATGAAACCAACACTTAACATGTTGCGTTTCATATTTTTGTTCAGTGTATATATTCCATCTAATCCTAAAATAATTGCTAGCGTTTCAACATTCCATCCCTGTACTGTTTATTGAAACACTTGGACATTTCTGTTTCATGTTTTCATGTACCATTTCTTACCTTCCGAGTGGGCACGATGTTCATTGCGAACTTTCATGTGCACAAGACTCATGACGTAGAAATTCTGTTAATTGAATTAAATATGGTTTTGTGTGTTTGTCAACAGCAAACATTTCAACAAGAGAACAAAGTGCTCTCCAATGGTGAAAGCGCCATATCATACAAAATATACAAGCAGATTTACCAAATATACATGGGCAATAGCCTCTGATACAGACATTGTGGTTGTGTGTACCGTAATAGGAGTGTGCGAACCTCAGTGTGTCGGTAGCAGTGCGTGGGTAAAATCACTAAGTAGAAAAAACATGTGGACTCACCCTACTTGTAGAGAAATGCCAATGCCATCCTCCTGTCTTTCATGTTGCCGAAACAGTCTGTGACTCTGTCATACAGTATACGCTTTTAGTTTTTGTTGACCTAGGCTACCTGGCTAAAATGCTTGCTTGCTAGACTAACTTCCTATCATGGGCAACAATTAGCCAGCTAGCTAACATTAGCCTTCTACATATTGAACTTACATCCTCTCAGGCCAGATGAAGAATGTATGAATTCATGGTTGGGTCAGAATGACTGTAATCATTGGCCAGTACAGAGAATTAAGTCCAAATTCATATCTCCATCCATGGCTTATTTAGGAAAGGGAACATTTTAGCTAGCTAGCCAACGGAGGACAACAACACAACTAGAGGCAACTGTAACAGTATAGCTTCCGTCCCTCTCCTCGCCCCAACCTGGGCTCGAACCAGGGACCCTCTGCACACATCAACCACAGTCACTCACGAAGCATCGCGCCACAAAAGCCGAACAACTACTTCTAGGTCTCAGAGCGAGTGACGTCACCGACTGAAACACTATTACGCGCACACCACCGCTAACTATCTAGCCATTTCACATCGGCCACACAACAATTACATTTTTTTCCCAAAACGTGCTGCAGACTAGTGAAAGCCTCAATGAATAAAGATGTGTAATGACTGGTTCAACTACAAGTCTAGATTTAATTTTACTTGACTCAACTTCACTTGCTCTTAGAATGCAGGACTTGGACTTGACTAGAGACTCAAACCTTGTGACTCTAATAATAGTGACTTGGTCCCACCTCTGCCACTTTCACAACACAGGTTGCGTCCATAATTACACCCTACTACTTTAGACCAGAGCCCAATGGGTACATTTGACCAGAGCCCTATGGATCTGGTCAATCAGATTTTTTTTGCTGCAATTATGTGATGTTGAAGTGAGGAATATATATATTTTTTTACAATGACTTGAATCGTCTTTGTATTGGGATGTAGGCAACAGGCTTTCAGAGCAGTCGCTGCTCCTCTTCCTGTCCTCAGTGGGGGCGCAGACTGAAGGGGGAGGTCTGCTTCGTCTCTGTCTCAATGTGAGTCTTGTCTATTCAAGCTCTTCCGTGTGTGTGTGTGTGTGGTGCATTGATCAGCTTTTTTTGTGTGTTTGTTGCTGGGTCAAAAGCTTGAAGATTCGTATAATTAAACAACTTAATTACTCCTGTTGTCAGTGTCCTTAACACTGAATGTGACCCCAGTCCACTTCTCTTTCTTTTTTTCTACAGAGAAACCGCTTCCCTCCAGACTGTGATTCCTTCCTCAAGATAAAAGAACTGATGTCACTCAGGGATCCTCTCAACAAAACGGCCTCTGCTCAAGTAGATGACGAACAGGGGCAGGCAGCATAAACTGTAGATAGCAGAGTGAAAATCTTAACTCCCCTACCCATATTGTTATCGTGGGTACCAGAACCAATTTGTGCTATCATTCCACACCTTGCCACTCCTTGTTTGGCATATGACAATAACTGGCATGATAGCAGGTCTGGTACCCAGGCTACCAATTTGTTTCTCAATTTGAATTACAAATGGATGTTTTTCCTGCTAGTGCCCCATTTATATTTCCACGTGTCACTTGTCTACTCTAGTCCAATCAATAAACCATAACAATGACATGAAATACTACACACCTCCACAACTGTTCACTTCATAAGAGGTGAAATCTTTAACTCTGAAAATAAACAGTTGTAGGAATCAGGATGCAGTCAGGGATCCTTGTTTGCACATTGGATGCATTGTAGTTTATGAATTCCATTCAAATGTCTTTGTATATCAGCAAGCTCCTGATTTAGTTAAAACATTTACGATACCAAGCCAAACAAAGCACAAAAATAGCGATCTGTTTTACATACTTTTTAGTTGTCACTTGAAAGGTGCCAGCATGCACCAGGATGTGAAAACGAGTCTCTACTGGTGAATGCATTTCAAGACAAATTTGTGAAGGCACATTGGACAACATTTATTTCATGCCTCTGTTAGCTGCTAGTTAAACTTTAAATGAGCTGCAATGGATGGGATGGGGACATCCCTGGTACTCCTGACAGTATTTTACTCTCAGCACCTGATGTGTCAACGTTCAGCTCCATCCAGCGTGACACCCAGGCAAACAATGTAAAAAAATTCAAACATGAATTGTTGCATCATTAAATTGGGGTTATGATGACAGTATTGTGTTACCGTGACGTTACGTTTTTTAAACTGTATATAAAAGGGTCTGAATCAACGTTAAGGTCATTCAAACCCATTAGCTCCCTTTTGATAACAGTAATACTCCAATTGGCTAGTCAGGAGTTTATCAAAGCATCAGCAGATTCAATACAAAAGTTGGTAGTTGATTATTTGGCCAGCATATTGTCTGAAACCAGAGGAAGATGATCCACCTCTACCCAAGTCTGCTTGGGGGGAGAATGTTGAGTGGAGACCGGCATTTTGCTATTTTCCCCATGTGCAAAGAGGTTGCCTTAACATGCTTGCTTTGTGTGCGCGAGCGTTGCAAAATAAATGTACACATGTTGTTCAATCATAGCACTCACACTGCTCGCACTTATCAACGAGCATCTGCGTAGCCAGTCGCTAAAATACAACTCTGTTCGATTTGTGACATTTGACACGCTGCAAGTCCCGCCTCTCCTCATTGGTTTTTAGGAGCATATACTCACGTGGGTGATTGAAAGATTGAGAGCGGACCCCTGGACCTTAGTTAATCTTAGTAACATAATAAAGAAATCCCATTAGAAATCCGTCAATTTCTGCTGGCGATGCTTTGGATGCGTCCACCGCCTACGTCGCACTTCCGCATCTGCGGTGAAAGGTGGCAGAACTAGAGTGGTGTTTGTCAGACCATGAGACATCCCAAAAATAGGTATTCTCAGGAAACCGTCTGTAGCGTCCAAACGGTTGGACCTACGAACTACACTGAAGAAAAATGTAAAACGCAACATGGAAAGTGTTAGTTCCATGTTTCATGAACTGAAATAAAAGATCCCAGAAATGATCCATACACACAAAAAGCTTATTTCTCTCAAATGTTGTGCACAAATTGGTTTACATCCCTGTTAGTGAGCATTTCTCCTTTGCCAAGAGAATCCATCCACCTGACATGTGTGGCATATCAAGAAGATTAAACAGCATGATCAAGATGAAAAAGCATCATTACACAGGTGCACCTTGTGCTGGGGACAAAAGGCCACTCTACAATGTGCAGTTGTGTCACACAACACAATGTCACAGATGTCTCAAGTTGGAGCTTACAATTGGCCTACTGACTCCAAGAATGTCCACCAGAGCTGTTGCCGGAGAATTGAATGTTAATTTCTCTACCCTAAAGCTGCCTCAAATGTCATTTTAGGGAATTTGGCAGTGCGTCCAACTGGCCTTCACATCAGTTTGTAGCCCAAACGGTTCAGACGCTACAAACAGAAGTTGGCACATCGACAGTACCGACTAGACAAGTCCCCTGACACTTGGGGCCGTAAAGCAAAACGGAGACCGCCATCTTGTTCACCACCCTATGACCTCCATTATCTGGCTTCTTCATCTGCGGGATCGTCTGAGACCAGCCACCCGGAAAGCTGATGAAACTGGGTTTGCACAACCAAAACATTTCTGTACAAACTGTCTCATGCACATCTGCGTGCTCATTGTCCTCACCAGGGTCTTGACCTGACTGCAATTTGGCATCGTGACCGACTAGGATGGGCAAACGCTCACCTTCGATGGCTACTGGCACCCTGGAGAAGTGTGTTCTTCACAGAATTATCCTGGTTTCAACTGTACGGGGCAGATGGCAGACAATGTGTATGGCATTTTGTGGGCGAGCGGTTTGCTGATATCAACGTTGTGAACAGAGTGCCCCATGGTGGCGGGTTATGGTATGGTTAGATGGACAACAAACACAGTTGCATTTTAATGATGACAATTTGAATACACAGAGGTACCGTGATGAGTTGAGGCCCATGGTTGTGGCCATTCATCCACTACCATTACCTCATGCTTCAGCATATTGCATGGTCACAAGTCGAAAGGACCTGTACAGTTACTGGAAGCTGAAAATGTCCCACATTGAGCATGTTTGCTCTGGACCGACATGTACGATAGCGTGTTCCAGTTCCTGCCAATATCCAGCAACTTAGCACATCCATTGAAGAGGAGTGGGACAACATTCCACAGGTCACAATCAACAGCCTGATCAATTCTATGCGAAGGGTGTGTCACATAAGACAAATGGTGACACACCAGATACCAACTGGTTTTCTGATCTACGCCCCTTCCTATTTTTAAAGGTATCTATATTCTCAGTCATGTGAAATCCATAGATTAGGGCCTTTAAAAAAATATACATTTCACTTTTATTCAACCAGGTAGGCAGGTTAAGAACAAGTTCTCATTTACAACTGCGACCTGGCCAAGATAAAGTAAAGCGACAAAAACACTGAGTTACACATGCAATCAATAACACCAAAATAGAGAAATCAATGTACAGTGTGTGCAGAAGAGTAGGGAGGTGAAAATAATAGCAATTTAGCATTAATACTGGAGTGATAGATGTGCAGATGATGATGTGCAAGTAGAGATACTGGGGTGCTAAAGAGCAAGAGGGTAAGGAATAATATGGGGATGAGGGTAGTCGTGCTGTTTACAGATTGGCTGTGTACAGGTACAGTGATCAGTAAGCTCCTCTGACAGCTGATGCTTAAAGTTAGAGGGGGAGATATAAGGCTCCAGCTTCAGAGATATTTGCAATTCGTTCCAGTCATTGGCAGCAAAGAACTGGAAGGAAAGGCGGCCAAAGGAAGTGTTGGCTTTGGGGATGACCAGTGAGATATACCTGCTGGAGAGCGTGCTATGGGTGGGTGTTGCTATGGTGATCAGTGAGCTGAGATAAGGCGGGGCTTTACCTAGCAAAGACTTATAGATGACCTGGAGCCAGTGGGTTAGGCGATGGATATGTAGTGAGGGCCAGCCAACGAGAGCATACAGGTCGCAGTGGTGGGTAGTATATGGGGCTTTGGTGATAAAACGGATGGCACTGTGATAGGCTACATCCAGTTTGCTGAGTGTTGGGGGCTATTTTGTAAATGACATTGCCGAAGTCGAGGATCGGTAGGATAGTCAGTTTTACGAGGGTATGTTTGGCGGCATGAGTGAAGGAGGCTTTGTTGCGAAATAGGAAGCTGATTCTAGATTTAATTTTGGATTGGAGATGCTTAATGTGAGTCTGGAAGGAGAGTTTACAGTCTAACCAGACACTTAGGTATTTGTAGTTGTCCACATATTCTAGGTCAGAACCGTCCATAGTAGTGATGCTAGTCGGGCGGGAGGGTGCGGGCAGCAATCTGTTGAAGAGCATGCACTTAGTTTTACTAGCATTCAAAAGCAGTTGCAGGCCACAGAAGGAGTGTTGTATGGCGTTGAAGCTCGTTCGGAGGTTTGTTAGCACAGTGTCCAAAGAAGGGTGAGATGTATACAAAATGGTGTCATCTGCGTAGAGGTGGATCAGAGAATCACCAGCAGCAAGAGCGACGACATTGATATATACAGAGAAAAGAGTCGGCCCGAGAATTTAACCCTGTGGCACCCCCTTAGAGACTGTCCGGACCTCTGACAACAGGCCCTCCGATTTGACAGACTGAACTCTGTCTGAGAAGTAGTTGGTGAACCAGGTGAGGCAGTCATTTGAGAAGCCAAGGCTATTGAGTCTGCCGATAAGAATGCGGTGATTTACAGAGTCGAAAGACTTGGCCAGGTCGATGAATACGGCTGCACAGTACTGTCTTTTATCAATGGCGGTTATATCGTTTTGGACCTTGACAGTGGCTCGGAACCAGATGATTGCATAGTGGAGAAGGTACGGTGGGATTCGAAATGGTCAGTGATCTGTTTATTAACCTGGCCAACATCCAGTGAAATTGCAGAGCGCCAAATTCAAAAACAGAAATACTCATTATAAAAATTAATGAAGCATACAAATGTTATACATCGGTTTAAAGATTAACTTCTTTCTTTCTTTCAAAAAGGCTTTACGGCGAAAGCATACCATGCGATTATCTGAGAACAGCGCCCAGCAGACAAATCATTACAAACAGTAACCAGCCAAGTAGAGGAGTTACACAAGTCAGAAATAGTGACAAAATTAATCACTTACCTTTGATGATCTTCATATGGTTGCACTCACGAGACTCCCATTTACTCAATAAATGTTTGTTTTATTCGATAAAGTCCCTGTTTATATCCAAAAACCTCCGTTTTGTTCAAGAATCCACAGGCTCAAACGCAGTCGCAACAGGCAGACGAAAAATCCAAATAGTATCAGTCAAGTTCGTAGAAACATGTCAAATTATGCTTATAATCAATTCTCATGTTGTTTTTAGCCTAAATAATCAATAATATTTCAAGTTGCTGCAGGGGGTGCTGAGATGTTGGCCGGGGTAGGGGTAGCCAGGTGGAAATAGTGGCCAGCTGTAGAGAAATGCTTATTGAAATTCTCGATTATCGTAGAGTTATCGGTGGTGCCAGTGTTTCCTATCCTCAGTGCAGTGGGCAGCTGGGAGGAGGTGCTCTTATTGTCCATGGACTTTAGTGTCCAAAAACTTATTGGAATATGTGCTACAGGAAGCAAATTAGTGTTTGAAAAAGCTAGCCTTAGCTTTCCTAACTGACTGAGTATGTTGGTTCCTGACTACAGTATGACTACTCTATGGAAAGGGGAGACTCCCACAAACAAGGTTGTTCTCTGTTTTGCTCTACGACCCCCACAAGGACTCATTTGAAGGTAACTGGTACCTATTTACAAAAGCTGAAAGTAGTTTTGTGCCTACCCCCCGCCCCCCAAAAAAAGATTCCTGAGCTTGTTTATCTCCTAGATACAGGGCAGACATTTCAACGTTGTTTCTTTTGACACATTTATTAATGTGTTATTCAATGTGTTTCTCTGGGATATAGTAGTAAAGGCAAATTTTATATTTTCACAAATTACCTTTTTTTTAATATACCTAAAAGGGGTTCTAAAATTCCAAATCAAACAGATAAATGATCCATATGAGCATCTTACACCAATTCCATATCAGTTTAGTGCAATTAAGTGTTCAACAACAAATCTAACTTTTTTGGTTAGTACTGACTGTTCGGTCACCTGGTCAGATAAAAACCCACCTATGGAGCTACGCCCAAGAGGAAGACCGAGAGCCAGATGATCGAACCAATTGGCGGACGACCTACACAACCTGGGACTCAAAACCACATCAGACTGGGACCCGGCCCTGAATAGGACAGCGTGGAGATCCATGTCAAGGTGTTATGTGCAAGTGAGTAACTAACTGTACAGGGACTTTTTCTATTGAGTATACTTCTGCATCCTGACCTTGGATTTTCCTTTTTATGGTTTGTGTGTTTACCTGCTGAACTCCATAATTAAATGAGCTCTTATGCACCGGCAGCCACCTATCTAAACCTGGGAGCAGACCCTCATACTGCTTTTCTACATCCCTGCTTAGACGGCTGAATATAACTCAATTATATTAAGGAAATCCAGAGCACAATTTAAAATGATCAAAAAGGCAAGGCAAAATAAACATTTATTCACAATAATGTAGTGCTTTTTATTAAAAAACAAAAACAAATTGAATATAAAACAAAAAGTAAAAACCAACAGCATTTTCATAACTTTAGAATCATAATTACAAACTTTTAACGAGAGTGGAAGAAGTTGACAAACTGTACACATCACAAAATGTCTGCCAGTCTGTCCATTTACAATGCTTGTATCTTATTTTGTGATTGTCTAAAAAAAATAACTAAACAAATCACACAAAACACACAAATACAAGCATCAAATTTATGACCGCTATCACAAACTGAACAATTTCTCAGGGGGGGGGGGTTACATATTGGAGCTGACATCTTTCAAAATATCAACATTAAGTTGGTTTGTTTTTTTAGTGTTCAACACTTTGCAGCAAAAACAAGGAGCATATTTTCTCCTCAAAAGTAATATTATTACAGTGACAGATGTAATTTCAGAGTCACTGTTATGTCCCAATGCTTTATATGAAGTTCGTTTGACATTCTTCTCACACTGAACAAAAATATAAACGCAACATGTAAAGGGTTGGTCCCATGTTTCATGAGCAGAACTAAAAGATCCCAGAGATTTTCCATATGCATAAAAAGCTTATTTCTCTCATTGTGCACAAATTTGTTCACATCCCTGTTAGTGAGCACTTCTCCTTGACCAAGATAATTCTTCCACCTGACAAGTGTGGAATATCAAGTAGCTTATTAAACAGCATGATCATTACACAGGTGCACCTTGTGCTGGGGACAATGAAAGGCCACTAAAATGTGCAGTTTTGTCACAACACAATGCCACAGATGTGTGAAGTTCAGAAAGCGTGCAATTGGCATAGTGACTGCAGGAATGTCCACCAGAACTGTTGTCAGAAAATGTAATGTTCATTTCTCTAACATAAGCCGCCTCCAACATTGTTTTAGAGGATTTAGCAGTATATCCAGTCGAGCCTTACAACTGCTGACCACGTGTATGGCGTCGTGTGGGTGAGCAGTTTTCTGATGTCAACGAACACAATTGCATTTTGTCTATGGTAATTTGAATGCACAAAGATGCCCTCAGGATTTTCACGTTATCTTTTACCAAGAGTTGAATATCGGTGAAATCCATAGATTGGGGCCTAATGAATTTATTTCAATTGACCGATTTCCTTATATGAACTGTAACTCATTAACATCTTTGAAATTGTTGCATGTTGCATTTATATTTTTGTTCAGTTTAATTTTTAGGCAACAAAAATTCTGTTTAAGTTCATGTCATTCAATTAGGACAGTTGTACGTTTTACTGGACAAAAACACCTCTCCCAAGCTTAAGTGTTTTGATTATAGTAATACAAATGGCAGAAATAATAATTATAATACATATGGGGCTGAGTCCTGTACAATACACAAAATCCGTTATCAAGATATTGCTTTTGGAGACACTTCTCACATTATCCCAGTCTGTATATACATAACTTGGCACTGTACAACTTTCTGTCCTCTTTCCGTCTGTTTTCTTACGCTCTCCATCTCTATGCCAGTCCATCTTGATGGGACATCTCGATCTAAGTCTCATTTTAAACAGAAGCATTTGGAAAAAATAAATCTCATCAAATCTCACAAATGATTTAAAATATTCTCCATGGCAACCAGAAACACATTTGAAGAAAACATTTACAGCTAGAATCCCTTCCCTCCCAACAGATACCCCTTTTCATAGAATATAAGAAAATATGACCGTCACAATACATTTTACGTTACCTATGGTTTCCACAATTTCCCATAAAATGTTAATTGCCATCAAGCCCTTAATTTTTTCATAATTTTTTTTCTTCAAGAATTCTGGCAGATTAGACACACAAATGTGCATACACTCACGCAAGGCAGTCAGGGACCACGGCGTTCTAAGGCGTTACAGTAAGAGTCAGTGTTCCCGCCGCCTGACTTCATTAAGCTGGTGAATCAGGTACTTCAGAAAGAGGGGCAAAGCGGACAAGACACTTGACTGACCAAAAGCGCACATTATATCTTTCCAAAGACCACCAGCTATTCTTTACAAACACAATCCCGTCCTTCCTTCTCTGTTCCTAATGAATTATTACAGTATGAAAGAAAAAGAAATACTTATTATTAACTTGCTTTTAAGACTGCATCATCCAATAACATGTGAGTGTTAGTGTGTCTCGTTGATACATTAGAGAGCCAACCATATCCATGGTACCAAAGTGCAGTTGACCAACCTCGTTCCTGCAGCTTCTCTCCTAGTTCATCGTCAGCAGTGTATGTTTACAAGTTGCTCATACAGTCCACTGCATAGCCTCCTATACCTCTTATCCTCGTACATTTAGGTCTCGTGGCCTATGTTTAGTTTCATTACCACCTAGTCCCACTGGGGGCGCAGGTTTCCAGCCTCCTCATTCCCATTTGATGTTGTTAAAAAAAAAAGTATATTTGAGTCTATGACTATGCCACAGCCATGTTCAGTACCACATGTTCCTTTCTTTTGCTCACTAAAAATAATTGACTCAAGGTTTCACTGATGAGCCATGTGTATAGATAATGTGAAGCCTATGTAATAGTCTCTTTGCCCTGAGTAACCAGGGCTGTCTTTGATTAACATTTGTTCAATGCGCATTTTTAAGTGCATGGGGTACTTTTTCCTACGTAAAAAAAATGCATTTGCATCGTACTTCAATAAGTCTGGGTCCACCCTCCTGAGAAGAAGTCCTTGTGTCACCAACAAAACCGTTACCATTGACCACGACAGCCGAGTGCACTGCTTCAAACCGTTGGGTTGTCTCATCACTTGAGATGACAGGTTGGGGAAGAGGGGACACGCCCGGGAAGGGTACCAACCCTTGCCCTTTGTGGTCACTTTCTCTTTGCAAATGTCATCTTCCCTTACCATGTTTTCCATTTCACCCCCACCTCTCCCAAGTGAATGAAAGGGGAATGTGCTTGCCAGGTAAGTGGCAACATCATTTTCTACCCACAAAGTCTCCAAATCCAAGCGTCCTTCTACGTAATCGCCGCCCTGACCCCTCCTCTAGAAGATAAGTGACATCTATGGCTGTTGGAAGAAGAGAGAGAAGTTACTAAACACCAATGACACTAAGTTAACTGTCCGATATTTCCCCTTCATCAAGTCTCCCTCTTCATCAAACCACTCAGTGTCTCTATACCCGTTTCCTCATTGCCTGCTCACCATTCTTATTGGGTGTTCTGTGTAGCAGATCCAGCAGAATCTTGTTTAGCCGATCCCTTTGTGCCTCCCTCCTGCCAAGTCCAGAGTGATGGAGGGGTGAGGAAGAGATGGAGGGGAGGAGATCCAGCATGTCAACTCCTCTCTCTGCTGCACCTTCCTCCAGCTCCCTACGCTCCTCTACCTCCTGCCCCCCGTCCTCTTCTTCTCCCTCCCCTGGCCCAACTGGTTGCGGGGGTGGGGCAGCCGCAGGGAGTGTGGTTTCTTCTTGGGCAGCATCTATGTCCCCCTCCACCCCTCTTCTGTTTTCACTCTCCGGACGGAAGTTGTCACCCTGGTCGCATGGGGAAGCATCGTCCTCACAGGCTCCTCCAACTCCTTTGGGCCGCTCGCTCTTCCAGGCCGAACGCCCCCCGTTCCTCTTGTAGTTGTCGGGAACGTAGTGCGGCTAAGGCGAGGTTGGGAAGGAACAGACTTTCAGTTGACTTACAAGTTGTTCATGCACAAGTTAGATTTTGGGATTATTAACAATTTGTTTTATGAACAAGCGATACAAATTGGAACAGAATTAACTATCAAGCTGAACCCCCATCATCTCTCAGGATAACTAACGGTTTGCAAAAACAGCACACAGTTAAAGAATGGTAGGCACATCAGTAGTCATCACTAGTGCCTGATCCATCATCTTTGATAAATCAACTCCGATACACTTCTCCGATTACACTAAATTCAATTCTACCTCAAACGAGCCTCACTAAAACTCCAGAAAAACACTTCAATACAACCCCCAAGCCCTCCTCTTGGACCCTCTTACCGAGAAGTCTCTCTTGGGGGCCAGCCTCTTGGGGAAGTGGTTGAAGGCGTAGGGCTTAGTGCACACGGGGAAGCGGTTGCGGTGGATCTTGTAGAAGAGGTGCGCTGACTTGTCCAGGCGGTAGTCGCAGATGTACACGTCCTGCTCCTTCACTCCCTTTGGCCGTCCTGAAAGAAAATAACACCACAGGTCAGTTTAGGTAATTATGTGTGTTAGCGCAGTGTGTGTTTATACATCTCCCTTACAAACTGTGTGCGCGGGTGAGTGTTTCTCACCCTTGCAGTAAGTGTAGTGGTCGAGGACACAGCAGGTCCCAACCACGGCCTCCAGTGGGATGATCTCATAGAGCGGCACGCGGAACAACTCGTTGTGGTAGAAGCGGCGCGAGGGCGAGTGGTGTGTCTCGTGGGGCCTGAAGTAATGGTGGCCAAAGGCAAACCTCTCACCCCTACAGGGCACACACACAAAATGAGACGAGAGAGTCAGAGACAAAAATACAGCAATGAAATCGCTGATGTTGCTCAGTGCTGGCTCGAAGTGGTGTTCCCTTTGTCCCATTCCTTACTTTTCGCTCTTCCAGAGTTTCTCGATGCGGAAGATGTCCAGCTTGTCCCTGTTGACATGGGACAGAAGGCGGTAGGACTGCCTGACTGGCTGGCCTTCTGGGGTGCGTCTGCTGTCCCTCATCAGGTACACACAGTCACCTGGACAGACAGGTTACATAACATTGTCATGGTTTTTATTTATAAAGCATATTTAACACACCCCAAGGTGCTATACAACTATTATTCAATGTGGCAACCTGTGCAACTGGCACACAAACATACTAAAACATTGACTTGGCCTTATACAGTACATGGGGTTGCGTCTGAAATGTCATTCTATTCCCTATATAGTGGCCTATACTTCTGAGCAGGGCCCTAGTCAAAAGTAGTGCACTATATAGGGAATAGGGTGCCATTTCAGACACAACCATGGTTATAGTCCCCTTCCATACCTTGGTGCAGCAGCAGTTCGTCTCGCAGTAAACAGATGTGGTAGATGGAGCCAGACTGGGCGTAGCTGGGCTGGGGCAGCATTGGCACCTCCTGGAGCACCAAAGGGACAGGATATCAGATGAAACAGGAAGATGAAATAGACAAAGCACTCATTTAACATAACCAGGGCTGTGGCAGTCATGAAGTCGTGTCAGCCGGAGATTAGCAGTTATTTGCTCGACGGTCTCACTGTAATTGACTGTTAATAACAGTTTCTCAACTGTTTACGCTCTAAAATTGGAACTTGAAACGCAATCACTGAAACCTGAAACTCATGTAACAAATCCCTAATCCAAGTCTGCAATTCTGCAAGCACAATTCCTGCTTTACACTCAGTTTTCAATTCTATCACACGTTCTGCAAAACACTACACACAGTTCTCTACATTAGGCACAACATTCAAAAATTGTATACTTTTTGTCCCTTTGGCCAATCACAATGCCGAGCTCTACACACCAATTAGCAACACCCACTTCCCATAGGTGTAAACAGTATTTGCTTAATTGTTCACTTAGAAATCAGAGCTTTAGCACTATAAAAGGCCACAGATGAGCTCTCCTGTTTGGGAGGAAAATGGAAGTCAATGGTGAAGCTAGAGCTAGAGGTGAAGGAGAATTACTATTGCAACAACATATCATCAGTAGGGTAAAACTAACCTGTCACACGACAGTCTAATCCCAGCTCACATTCCCTATTAGTGGGTGAACAATCCAACGCTTGGTGAATTCTGCTTCACAATGACAGGAAGAGCCGACATCGAAGGATCAAAAAGCGACATCGCTATGAACGCTTGGCCGCCACAAGCCAAGTAAGAGGAAGACGAGGAAGGACAGTCATCTCAGATGAGATCAGGGACACATTGGTTGACCATGTGCTCAAGCATGGATTGGGTATGAGGGAGGCTGGGCAGAGAGTTCAGGCCAACCTGAGCCGCTACACGGTTGCATCCATCATCCGTACATTCAGAAATGACAACTGGTAAGTTACCTACCATCTCCACTATGCTCTTTATGTATGTATACTGTCATATACTGCAGTTAGACATATCAGTAGGCTTATGTTACTCAGTGATTGTTGGCCAATGTTAATTTATATTTAAAGAAAATAGATTTTAGTTTACTGTAACCAATCATATATTTGTGGATCTGCAGAACTGAGAAACTGCCAGTTTTACAGGCACCTAACCAATTGTGCTGTGGGTTTTTTTCGCGTTATTTGTAACTTATTTTGTACATAATGTTTCTGCCATCGTATCTTACAGCAAAAAGGAGCTTCTGGATATCAGGACAGCGATCACACACCTTGGATTAGACACGGCTTTTTCTCCAACAAGCAGGATGCACTTCAGACACCCAACAAAGCCAAAATCCCCGTTATTGGCAAGAGAAAGGACACAGAGCGGGGGGGTGCCTCGTAAAGATCCGCGGACGACGAGTGGGGAAATCTGTCTTTACCGTCAGTAGTACTTGACAACGTACAATCATTGGACAATAAATTAGAGGTACGATCACGAATATCCTACCAACGGGACATCAAAAACGGTCAAATTCTTATGTTACACCGAATTGTGGCTGAATGACATGGATATTCAGCTTGTGGGATATACGCTGCACTGGCTATATAGAACAGCACACTCCGTCCGGTAAGATGGGGGGTGGGGGTCTATGCATATTTGTAAGGAAGTATCTAGATTTTGCATGCCTGAAGTAGAGTATCTCATGATAAACTGTAGACCACACTATTTGCCAAGAGAGTTTCCATCTATACTTTGTGGCTGTTTTTTTACCACCACAGACAGATGCTGGCACTAAGACCACACTCAGTCAGCTGTATAAGGAAATAAGCAAACAGGAAACCGCTCACCCAGAGGCGGCGCTCCTAGTGGCCGGGGACTTTAATGCAGGGAATCTTAAAACAGCTTTACCTAATTTCTATCAGCATGTTAAATGCACAACCGGAGGGGGATTTCTTTTCCCTAGACCATCTGTACTCCACACACAGAGATGCATACAAAGGTCTCCCTCACCTTCCATCTGGCAAATCTGACCACAATCGTATACTCGTGACTCCTGCTTACAAGCAAAAATTAAAGCAGGAAGCACAAGATCAATTAAAAAGTGGTCAGATGAAGCAGATGGTAAACTACAGGACTGTTTTGCTAGCACAGACTGGAATATGTTCTGGAATTCTTCCGATGGCATTGAGGAGGACACCACATCAGTCACTAGCTTTATCAAAAAGTGCAGTGAGGATGTCTACCCCATAGTGACAGTACGTACAGTTCAAGTCAGAAGTTTACATACACTTAGGTTGGAGTCATTAAAACTTGTTTTTCAACCACTCCACAAATTTCTTGTTAACAAACTATCGTTTTGGCAAGTGGGTTAGGACATCTACTTTGTGCATAAGTAATTTTTCCAACAATTGTTTGCAGACAAATTATTTCACTTATAGCTCATTGCATCACAATTCCAGTGGGTCAGAAGTGTACATACACTAAGCTGACTGTGCCTTTAAACAGCTTGGAAAATTCCAGAAAATTATGTCATGACTTCAGAAGCTTCTGATAGGCTAATTAACATAATTTGAGTAAATTGAAAGTGTAGGCCTACCTTCAAACTCATTGCCTCTTTGCGTGACATCATGGGAAAATCAAAAGAAAATCAGCCAAGACCTCAGAAAAACAATTATAGACCTCCACAAGTCTGGTTCATCCTTGGGAGCAATTTCCAAATGCCTGATTGTACCACGTTCATCTGTACAAACAATAGTATGCAAGTATAAACATCATGGGACAACGCAGCCATCATACCACTCAGGAAGGAGACGCATTCTGTCTCCTATAGATGAACGTACTTTGGTGTGCGAAAAGTGCAAAAAAGTGCAAATCCCAAAACGACAGCAAAGGACCTTGTGAAGATCCTGGAGGAAACGGGTACAAAAGTATCTATATCCACAGTAAAATGAGTCCTATATCGACGTAACCTGAAAGGCCGCTCAGCAAGAAAAAAGCCACTGCTCCAAAACCGCCATAAAAAAGCCAGACTACGGTTTGCAACTGCACATGGGGACAAAGATCATACTTTTTGGAGAAATGTCCTCTGGTCTGATGAAACAAAAATAGAACTGTTTGGCCATAATGACCATCGTTATGTTTGGAGGGAAAATGGGGAGGCTTGCAAGCCAAAGAATACCATCCCAACCGTGAAGCACGGGGGTGGCAGCATCATGTTGTGGGGGTGCTTTGCTGCAGAAGGGACTAGTGCACTTCACAAAATAGATGACATCATGAGGTAGGAAAATGATGTGGACATCAGTCATGAAGTTAAAGCTTGGTCGCAAATGGGTCTTCCAAATGGACAATGACCCCAAGCATACTTCCAAAGTTGTGGCAAAATGGCTTAAGGACAACAAAGTCAAGGTATTGGAGTGGCCATCACAAAGCCCTGACCTCAATCCTATAGAAAATTTGTGGGCAGAACTGAAAAAGCATGTGCGTGCAAGGAGGCCTACAAACCTGACTCAGTTACACCAGCTCCGTTAGGCGGAATGGGCCAAAATTCACCCAACTTATTGTGGGAAGCTTGTGGAAGGCTATCCGAACCATTTGACCCAAGTTAAACAATTTAAAGGCTGTTACCAAATACTAATTGAGTGTATGTAAACTTCTGACCCACTGTGAATGTGATGAAATAAATAAAAGCTGAAATAAATCACTCTACTATTATTCTGACATTTTATATTCTTAAAATAAAGTGGTGATGCTAACTGACCTAAACAGGGAATTTTTACTAGGATGTCAGGAATTGTGAAAAACTGAGTTTAAATGTATTTGGCTAAGGTGTATGTAAACTTCCAACTTCAACTGTACATACCCCAACCAGAAGCCATGGATTACAGGCAACATTCGCACAGAGCTAAAAGGGTTGAGCTGCCGCTTTCAAGGTGCGGGACTCTAAGCCGGAAGCTTATAAGATATCCAGCTATGTCCCCTTGACGAACCATCAAACAGACAAAGTGTCAATAAAGGACTAAGATTGAATCCTACTACACCAGCTCCGACACATGTCTTCCGTGGCAGGGCCTGCAAACTATTACAGACTACAAAGGGAAGCACAGCCACAGGCTGCCCAGTGACATGAGCCTACCAGACGAGCTAAATCACTTCGAGGCAAGCAACACTGATACATGGATGAGAGCGTCAGCTGTTCCGGACGACTGTGTGACCACGCTGTGAGTAAAACCTTTAAACAGATCAACACTCACAAGGCCGCGGGGCCAGACAGATTACCAGGACTTGAGCTCTGGGCATGTGCTGACCAACTGGCAGGTGTCTTCACTGACATTTTTAACCTCCCTGTCCGAGTCTGTAATACCAACATGTTTCACGCAGACCACCATAGTCCCTGTGCCCAAGAACACTAAGGTAACCTGCCTAAATGACCACCGACTCACGTCCGTAACCATGAAGTGCTTTGAAAGGCTGGTAATGGCTCACATTAACACCATTATCCCAGAAACCCTAGACCCACTCCAATTTGAATACCTTCCAAACAGATGATGCAATCTCTATTGCACTCTACACTGCCCTTTCCCACCTGGACAAAAGAAACACAGTGGGGCAAAAAAAGTATTTAGTCAACCACCAATTGTGCAAGTTCTCCCACTTAAAAAGATGAGAGAGGCCTGTAATTTTCATCATAGGTACACTTCAACTATGACAGACAAAATGAAAAAAAAAAATCCAGAAAATAACATTGTAGGATTTTTAATGAATTTATTTGCAAATTATGGTGGAAAATAAGTATTTGGTCACCTACAGAAAACCCTTTATCTTACTGAATGTTTTTCCTGGTCCTCTCCCGTTGGGTATGGGAAGTGTTACATACAAAACAAGTGTACAAAAATACTGCATTTTGGAAATAAATGACAATGTTTTTGTTACTATATTGCCTGTGGTGTGCTTATGTATATTTGAGTAGGTATACATTACTGTAACAATATTTTACAACCGGCTAAAGTGTAACACTGGAAATGCAAAAGGCATAAACCTACTAATGGGATATTCATAGTAGTTTGTGTTGTTGGTTGGTAGACAGATCTATTTCATATGACGCGTGTCATTTTGATGAAAAAAACAACAACATTTTGAATGCATTTTTGTGTTTAGAGTTTTGGGGAAATGGCCCAGAGATTCAGCAAATGTGTGTAAACAATTTTGGAAAACTGTAACAAACACATTTCGCATCTCCTGGCTTCCACACATACGGATGCAGACCTTTGGAACATTAAAAAGTATAATAAATCCATTTTATATAGCCTACACCATCACAATAAATCCATTAGACAGGTCTAAAGAAACATGATATGAACATTATGCTATTCTGTTCTTCTGATATAGACATTATCTTTTTTTAATATATATTTTTTTACCACAGGTGGACTCCAAATTAAGTTGTAGAAACGTCTCAATGATGATCAATCAAAACAGGATCCACCCTTTGCTATGATCTCAATATCGAGTCTCATAGCAAAGGGGCTGAATACATGTGTAAATAAGGTCTGTTTTGAATAGCATACTCTTGAGTTGTCCTTATGTTAGGCGCTGATATGGCTGTGGGCTACACAAAATTATTTCAGGCAAGATTTGCTTAGAATTCAATAGCATTCATTTGTATTATTTTATAGTATGAAAATACAATTGAACATAGCTGAATAAAATAGAAAATATATTTTCTTCAAAAGATTTCCAGGGGAGTGAGGTGGCTAACTTGCTTAATTTAAAGTTATGATAAACGTCGGCCTATATGTTTTGATTTTTAATACATTCTTAAGCTGCATGATGCGTCTGATTTGAAAAAAGTTGAAAGACATGAGCTCGGATTTGTTTCTTGTGCAGGCTGCAGCCACTTCATCCGTATCTCATTCACAATTTGACAAGCACTTAATATTCTCACCAGGCCTCGAATTTCCCAGGGACATCCCTCGTGTGGCCAAAATGCCCCCTAAAAAAAGCCTTTACTTTTGCGATCAAAGTGGCTGTTGTGCCCTTCGGCTGAATATAATAGTTATAATTCCCTTCTCCCGGTTGCCGTGCTCCGAAGCACCTCTCACTCACGTCTCTCTCAGATCTCAATCCTTATTAGCCAATGCCCCTCACTGGAACGATTCCTTCTCACAGGCATCTCAGTGCCAAAGTAGGCTACAAGTGAAGACACACGTTGGGGATGCAACTGCATGTGTCACTCTTATCAAATTCTAAGGCCATATTGAAGAGGTAAGAACTGTCCACATTTAGCCTACTTTCATCAGCCAACAAGATGCGTAGGCCTAACGAACTGCAGAAGCACTAGCCTATGTCAATCTACTGTCCCCCATCGTACAGAAGTTGACCTATTCTATTGGGCAACTTGTCCTTCTGTGAGAGAAATAAATATCCCCGACGTAATATAACCCCTCACATAAAAAAAATGTTTAAAAGCCATTAGGCTGATGGAACAGATCAGAACATTTAACTTAATGTTGATAAACTATTAGGCTATTTTGTCACATTATAAGCGCAGCAATGTACACACGGCAGTAGGCTATAAGCGTGAATGTTCCAAAATGCAATCAATTCGCGGGAAAACACTTCTCAAAGATGACCGCAATTGTGATTATACATTTAATGCTTTATTATTAAAAAGGCGCATTTTTTCTCTTGAAACTCATGCACCGCCTATGTATGCCAGTTAGGCTCTACAAGAGTTGTATATCAGATTAATGTGCTTAGTTTTAAGACGTTATTTGGCTACCATATCAAAACATATAGGCCTATAGGCTAGGTTATATGAGGTGTCCAACTATGATTTGAAAAAGTCACAAAAAAAGGTGTGTGCTGTTTCTTGCCTTTCTGCACACATTAGACATCACTCACAAGCGATAATACATCCATTCACAAGTGATGGGCTAATCCTGCCACCCATCAGACTATTCTTGATTTAATATTGTCTTCACATTTACTAAATAATATATGTGTGAAATTTGTTTTGATTTAGAATGGACCATTATCAAACACCTGTCAAAAATACATCATCTATGTACATAGATAGCGAATGGAGGGCACTTTTCCCATGGTTTATTTTCATGCCAGCCAGGTAGGCTATACTCCTGTTGTAAAAGCAAAGAAATGTGCTTAATATGAGCATGAGCTCATGAACTTTCATTGTGTTTGATTTGATATTCGATCACATTTGCATTGATGCCAGAGTGATGAGGGACAAAAGCAGTAACCTAAACATAGGCACAGTCACATGCATACATACACGTACACATGGATTTTGTGTTGTAGATATTTAGTTGTGAAAGCACCTGTTGTGAATGTTTTAATTTTATACAGTGCATTCAGACCCCTTGACTTATTCCACATTTACATTACAGCCTTATTCTAGAATTGATTCAATTGTTTTCCCCCCCTCAATCTACACACAATACCCCATAAGAATGTTTGTAAATGTATTAAAAATAAACTTAAACATCACATTTACATAAGTATTCAGACCCTTTACTCTGCACTTTGTCGAATCACCTTTGGCAGCGATTACAAGATGCGAGTATTCTTGGGTATGACGCTACAAGCTTGGCACCTGTATTTGGATAGTCACTCCTGTGTTGTCTTGGCTGTGTGCTGAGGGTCGTTGTCCTGTTGGAAGGTGAACCTTCGCCCTAGTCGAAGATCCTGAGAGTTCTGGAGCAGGTTTTCATCAAGGATCTCGCTGTACTTTGCTACGTTCCTCTTTCCCTCGATCCTGACTAGTCTCCCAGGCCCTGCCGCTGAAAAACATCCCCACAGCATGATGCTGTCACCACCATGCTTCACTATAGGGATGGTGCCAGGTTTCCTCCAGACATGACCCTTTGCATTTCAGGCCAAGGAGTTCAATCTTGGTTTCCATGGTCAGAGTCCTTTAGGTGCCTTTCGGCGAACTCACGTGCCTTTTACTGAGGAGTGGCTTCCGTCTGGCCACTCTACCATAAAGGCCTGATTTGGTGGAGTGCTGCAGAGATGGGAGAACCTTCCAGAAGGACAACCATCTCCACATAGGAACTCTGGATCTCTGTCAGAATGACCATCGGGTTCTTGGTCACCTCCCTGGCCAAGGACCTTCTCCCCCGATTACTCAGTATGGCCGGGCGGCCAGCTCTAGGAAGAGTCTTGGAGCATCTACGGACAATTCCTTCAACCTCATGGCTTGGTTTTTGCTCTGACAACTGTGGGACCGTACATAGACAGGTGTGTCTTTCCAAATCATGTCCAATCAATTGAATTTACCACAGGTGGACTCCAAATTAAATTGTAGAAACGTCTCAATGATGATCAATCACCCACCACTGCGACCTGTATGCTCTAGTCGGCTGGCCCTCGCTACATATTCGTCGCCAGACCCACTGGCTTCAGGTCATCTACAAGTCCATGCTAGGTAAAGCTCCGCCTTATCTCAGTTCACTGGTCACGATGGCAACACCCACCCGTAGCACGCGCTCCAGCAGGTGTATCTCACTGATCATCCCTAAAGCCAACACCTCATTTGGCCGCCTTTCCTTCCAGTTCTCTGCTGCCTGTGACTGGAACGAATTGCAAAAAAAAAAAGAAAAGAAAAAAAAAGAAAAACGCTGAAGTTGGAGACTTATCTCCCTCACCAATTTTAAACATCTGCTATCTGAGCAGCTAACTGATCGTTGCAGCTGTACATAGTCCATCGGTAAATAGCCCACCCAATTTACCTACCTCATCCCCATACTGTTTTTATTTATTTACTTTTCTGCTATTTTACACACCAGCATCTCTACCTGCACATGACCATTTGATCATTTATCACTCCAGTGTTAATCTGCTAAATGGTAATTATTCACCTACTTTTTTTTTTTCTGTGTTATTGACTTGTTTATTGTTTACTCCATGTGTAACTCTGTGTTGCTGTCTGTTCACACTGCTATGCTTTATCTTGGCCAGGTCGCAGTTGTAAATGAGAACTTGCTCTCAACTAGCCTACCTGGTTAAATAAAGGTGAGAAAAAAAAATGTGAAAAAAAATAAAATAAAAACAGGATCCACCCTTTGCTATGACCTCAATATCGAGTCTCATAGCAAAGGGGCTGGATACGTGTGTAAATAAGGTCTGTTTTGATTATTTTGAATATGTCCATAATAAATACAGATATAAATACAATAGAGTGAGGAGTACTAATCAGCAAGTTTGGTAGGCTACTAATGACCATCAACAGGATCAGAGCTTGGCAGGAATACAATCACCATAGCAGCCCTAGACATCACCACCTTTAGCTTTTAATTGAACAATGTTCATGCCTGGAACAAAAATGTTTTTTTTTGTCCCAAATGGCACCCTATTCCCTGATACATTTACAAGCAGCAATCTGCGAATGGTAGATAGTGTACATTTTTGGACTTGTAAATGACTCATTATATATCCATTGATTCGTCAAGATTATAACATAGAAATGCCTTAGGAGCTTAGTTCGACTGCCATTCCCCATCAGAGCCCAAAATATAAGCTTTTACTACTGCCTTGCAGGTAAACGTCATTGTTCTACTAAGCTATTCAGTGGGTTTCGTTCTCCGTTTGTACATATGTTGAAGCATGCAGAGAAATATGACGCAACCACAAAAAAAATGCTAAAATGCCTTGAAATCAATAGAGGCCATTATTTGAACTCAAACAAGAAAAAATTCACTTAGGATTTATAATGAAATATTGCCCATTCACATTTCATAAGTTGCCAGACTACAATATTTTAGCTTGATATGTTAATAAATACTGTATTCATTTTTGGATGTTTACCTGCCTATAATACCTAACCACTGGAGTGTGCGTAGATCACAAGCCCATAGTAAGTCAATAAGGCGAACTGGCAAGCTAGTTAGCCACAAAGAATTGGTAGCTGGCTACCCAGGGAAAATGGACAGCTAGTCATCTACTTTGCATAACATTCGTTTGAAGTTGTTTATGACTGTTAAACTAGACGGCTAGCTAGATTATCATGTTCAGTGAATGGGTAGGTGCAGCATGCCATAACAGTAGAAGGAGTGCGATTGCTTCTCAAATGTAATATTTGATTCACACTCGCGTCCTCACAAGAACATGCTCAAGAGAACATCCTCTGAGCATGCACTCGAAGCATAAGTGTGGAGCACAGTACTATGCGCATAGAGAAACACCCATGGTTGGTTTAGACCACGGGGTGCGGTCGAGGTTGGGTTAAAGAGGACAACACTCACCCTGTCCACAGGTCGGGGGTCGCACTGATCACACAGGTAGTGTTCCACCTCCGCCTCAAGCCGCATGCAGTCAAAGTGCTGCCACACCTGAGACAGACAGACATCACCGTTTACACTGACTCACACCAGGATCACAGCCAAAACTAACAATTTATAATAAGAGTGCCATACTAAGAAGTCTCTCACACAACCAACTCCTGCTTTCAAAACATTGCTTCCACAGACAAGAACAAACACTCACCATTCACTCGGAGTCATCAGGCAGGTACCACTACATTCAACAAGCCTGGAATCCAAACGGAATATTGCTTGGTTTTACTACTAGAGTTACTGATATTCAGTTGTATCTATATTCAGTTTGGATTCCAGGCCAACATTCAACGACACAAAAATGAGCCAGCAGTGTTGGGCTGTGTCCCAAATTCACCCTATTCGCTATAAAGTGCATTACTTTTCACAAGGACCAATAGGGCTATAGGAGACAAAACTAGGCCATTGGACTCTGGTCAAAAGTAGTGCACTATGTAGGGAATAGGGTCACCATTTGGGACTCCATTCTCCAGACGCTCTCTCTCACCATGCACTTCTCACACTGGATCATCAGGCCCTCGTCTTTGTACATGCCGCAGATGCAGCGGATGATGTCATCGTCCTTGTCGTGGGAGCCCGGCCAGCCCCCTCCATGGTGGTGATGGGCGTGGTCTCGCTCCAGCGAATCCGAGCTGTCCGCTTCGCTGGCCGTCTCCCCAACGATCTCGTCGATCTGGACGGCAGCCTCGTGGCGAGCTCCGTAGTAGGCCTTCCTCAGCCGGCACACATCCCTCCCAACCGACGATTTCCGCCCGTAGTATTTCTGCCAGGATGGAAGGTGCACAGGGCAACAACGTTGAGAACTTGGGAAATACAGTGTGTGTTGTAAAGTGGAGTCAAAGACCAGCTCCCATGAAAATAATAACAAAGCTACCTAAATAAGCTTGACCAGGCTTCCAATATCCCACTGGGAATTCTAAGCCCTTGCACAAGGATACGTTTTCCCTGGGGTTCATTGCAGACACTGAGGGCCTTTGGACAGCGGGGTCAAATTACTTTCAAGGTGCACTTCATTGACGAGTTCGCTGACAATGTCATGAAAACAATGCACGCGTCGATGGGGCAGAAGTCTGTGTGTTGTTATTATTCTAGACTGTCAGAGAGCTAGCAACAATGACAAGAAGCTGCCATGTGGGGAATTGTAGGGGCCTCAATTCAGCTCTTATCTTGTTATTGATACCATGTGGTGTTTTGACCTGGCAAAAAAATTGCTAGCTAACCAACAACATTAACATCCTATTTGAGCGGCAACAAGAAGCTCATTGTGCAAATGTAAGATTTGGAGAGGAAATATAATTGACAGTGTTATAACAATCCTTTGGACTTTTAACCAAAAACGCCTGTCTTGCTCCTCGGTTGTGCACACATCGGTTTTGCTGCTAAACAACCCACCTGTCTAGCGTTAAGTACCCTTCAGATGATTCCAGTGGCACTTACATCCTGCACAGTAAATCAAAGATACCTCTGTGCTTGTGTGTGTAAATGATCCGTGGCCGTGTATATCCCATAGGGAGGAGGATTGTCGGAGACCCACCTCTGCGTTGCGGAACACTTTGAGCATGTCGGTGTCAAAGGCCTCCACAGTCTTGTAGTGCCCTGTGGTGATCTGCTTTTCAATGGTGCTCAGGTCCAGCGGGTCGGACACCTTCTCATAGTACTGCGTGTTCCTGGGGTCAAACACACACAATGAGTCATGGGTGAGAGCCAAAACTGGGCCTCTTGTGTCATGAATCCAAACATGATTGTAATGGTTGCAGGAAGCGGCAAGAACATTGAGGGCGTTTTGACCTGGATAAGACAAAGTGTTGCACAATACACTTACATACAGTAAACATGGGTGAAAGCACTAGCATGCATAATGAAAACAAACACGCAAACGCTTACCGCTTTCTTGAAGGTAGGTTGACCAGCGGAGCAGCAAGGGTCTGACCAGCTGAGTCTACGGACAGAGATCGACGTTTTATTATATTCAGCAGCGTATTTCCTTTTACTGTTATAGGGCATAAATATACTCAGGGGAAAATGTGTCTATGCTAATTTGAATCAGATGTACATCAGTAGACGTTTGTAGAGGCAAAAGCCACACAGGTAAGCCAGTTGTAGTGGTCCGTACAAGCACGTGTTGAGATTGGGTTGCATTACAGAGAAGTGTTGACTTTTATGGCAATGAAAGTTTGTCTAGAGACTAGGGAGTTGATGTGAAGGAGTACAGTGTGTGAGTGATCGAGTGTGTGTGTCAGCGAGTATTGCATGTGTGTGTGTGTGTCACTGACCCTTGTAGCTGGTGATCATGTCACAGATCTCTTTGAAGATGTGTGCCAGGCGGGCGGTGCGGGTGACCTCAGTGTTCTCCTCGGCCGCCGCCAGCCTCCGCGTGCGCACCGACCGGGACGTCTGCAGCGCCGAGAACTGTGTCAGGAACACGTCTGCGACGACAACGTGACAAACACACACACACACAGTCAACAAGCCATCAAAAACATTGACACCGCATACAAAACATATATGTAAGCAATAAGCCACAAGAGGCAGTGCTGTATCATGAATAGTTACAGGTAAATGGCGTTGTTCAGCCCAATGTAACAGCAGAGGGCCAGTCAACCCATTTACCTGTGTCTGTATTCATGATACATCACTGCCTCGTGTGCCGTATTACTTAAATATAAAGGCTGTTTTGCTTTTAGAAAAAATACAATGAATTACAGTACCAGTAAAAAGTTTGGACACACCTGCTCATTCAAGGATTTTTCTTTATGTTTTACTATTTTCTACATTGTAGCATAACAGTGAAGACATTAAAACAATAAAATAACACATGGGATCATGTAGTTAACAAAAGTGTTAAATCTAAATATATTTTAGATTCTTTAAAGTAGCCACACTTTGTCTTGATGACAGCTTTGCACACTCCTGGCATTCTCTCAACCAGCTTCATGAGGTAATCACCTGGAATGTATTTCAATGAAGAGGTGTGCTTTGTTAAAAGTTAATTTGTGGATTCTCTTTCCTTCTTAATGCGTTTGAGCCAATCAGTTTTGTTGTGACAAGGTAGGGGTGGTATACAGAAGATAGCCCTATTTGCTAAAAGACCAAGTCCATATTATGACAAGAACAGCTCAAATGAGCGACAGTCCATCATTACTTTAAGACATGAAGGTCAGTCAATACGGAACATTTCAAGAACTTTGAACATTTTCAAGTGCAGTCGCAAAAACCATCAAGCGCAATGATGAAACTGGCTCTCATGAGGACTGCCACAGAAATGGAAGACCCAGAGTTACCTCTGCTGCAGAGGATAAGTTGAAATGACCAGCCTTTGAAATTGCAGCCCAAATACATGCTTCAGAGTTCAAGTAATAGATATCTCAACGTAAACTATTCAGAAGAGACTGTGTGATGCAGGCCTTCATGGTCGAATTGTTACAAAGAAACCACTACTAAAGGACACCATTAAAAAGAAGAGACTTGCTTGGGCCAGGAAACACAAGCAATGGACATTAGACCAGTGGAAATCTGTCCTTTGGTCTGATTTGAGATTTTTGATTCCAACCACCGTGTCTTTGTGAGACGCAGTGTAGGTGAACGGATGATCTCTGCATGTGTGGAGGTGTGATGGTGCTTTGCTGGTGACACTGTCAGTGATTTATTTAGAATTCAAGGCACACTTAACCAGCATGGCTACCACAGGATTCTGCAACGATATCCCATCTGGTTTGCACTTAGTGGGACTGTCATTTGTTTTTCAACAGGACAAATACCCCAAACACATCTCCAAGCTGTGTAAGGGCCATCTGACCAAGGAGAGTGATGGAGTGCTGCATCAGATGACCTGGCCTCCACAATTACCCAACCTCAACCCAATTGAGATGGTTTGGGATGAGTTGGAACGCAGAGTGAAGGAAAAGCAGCCAACAAGTGCTCAGCATATGTGGGAACTCCTTCAGGACTGTTGGAAAAAAATCATTGCTCATGAAGCTGGTTGAGAAAATGCTAAGAGTGTGCAAAGCTGTCATCAAGGCAAAGGGTGGCTACCTTGAAGAATCCAAAAAATGTGTTTAACACTAACTACATGATTTCATATTTGTTATTTCATAGTTTTGATGTCTTCACTTTTTTTCTACAATGTGCAAATAAATACAAACCCTTGAATGAGTAGGTGTGTTCAAACTTGACTGGTAATGTACATATTTTCTTTAAAACCTTATTTTGATGAGTAAATTATAATTATTTCACCAGAGGATATAGTGCAGACAAATCTGGTTGTTAGTTATTTCACTCTACAGACGTGACCCAAGTTATTAATAATTTTTGCATAGTTGTATCACCTAGGCACCGTTCACAGTCTATGTATGGTGCAGAGATTGAAATTCCAAAGTAAAAAGTGTTCCGGGGTCAGACAGGCAGACAGCGAAGCTTATATTAACTCCCACTGTACCAAACTAAATGCTAGGCTGGAAGCAAGGATAAATAATGTGCTAGCTGAGATAAATACAAGAGATGAATTTGGACAGCAACATGATACTCTTATGGGAGAGGCGCAGTGATAATTTTCAGATGGAACTGTTAGCAGGCATAGTGTGCCTGTGACGGCAAATACAGCATGGTTTGGAACGCTGCTTAGCCAAACAGCATCCAAACAACCAGTTTTATAAAATCAGGACTAAACTGCAGAGTTTCCCCAAAAGCTTTGTGGCACTAATATCATCACAAGTCTATTGTAAGCAAAGGAGGAAAGATCATACTACTGTTACAAAACTTTTTGGAAAACTTACCTCTGGTACATTCCTGCATATAGAAATAGAATGATTATTCTATTCATTCTAGTTCTGTAATTCTGCACACATGGCTATGGTCCCCTGATTCCTCGCTCACACTCGCCTCTGACTCCTCACACACTGACCTGACTTGATGTTTCCATCGTCGCGGATGACTCCTCCCCAGCGTGTGTAGATGGACAGGCCGCCGCTGGCCTCCCTCTCGCCCTCCCTCTTCAGCAGCTCCTGCTTCTCCCTCATCTTCTCCCAGTTCCTGAGCAGGAACACCCGGTGTTTCAGCACAAAGTTTCTGAGCCACGGAGAGAGAGAGAGAGAGAGAGAGCGGTTGAGTATGTGTGTTGGCGTGTGCATGATGGGGAGAGTGGTTGAGTGTTTGGCACGGGCGCGCAGTGTGGGTGTTACCTCTCTCTATTGGACATGGGTTTCATGAGAAGGTGGGGATAAAACTTGCTGCTGTCACTTGATTCCTCCTCCTTGGGAAAAGAAGGGGAGAGTTAGAGATATGCGTACTGCTGATCATATGCCTCTGTTAAGTTCACCCATCTCACGATTCATGTCCATTGTGTAAATCTTTTTTTATTATAGAACCTTCCACACCACAAAAACATCCTTTGAAACAAAGAACCACAGTCCTACATACACACTGCCCCTTAAAATAAACCTAACCGGGTAGGAGACCACACTCTAGGTTACAGAGCTAAAGAAAAAGAAAAAATTGGACTGATTTAGAATCAGAATATGTCTTTGTGCATTTTGCACCGTATGCTGTGTAAAAACAGCCAACAACGGTAAATATCAAAAGACCCATTTACGGCAGCAGTAACAAGACACCTGATAACCTTTTTTCTCTGACATTTCCTCCTGCCTCACTCCCCCGCTCCCTTACACGCACTCGTTTTTTCAGCTGGTGCTTGGACTTGCGTTTCTCCTTGAGTCGACCCAGTCGCCGTGCCCCGCCCGTCTTGCCAGGCATCCCGTTGAGTCGCTGACTCTTCCCTCCAATGATACCCCGGCAGCCCTCAGAGCCACACTTACACACTTGCTGGAGAGAGAGAGAGGTGGGGGGCGAGAGAGAGAGTAAGCAGTAGTAGGAAGGAGAAGGTAAGAGGAGAGAAGGTCAAGGTATGAGGTGATACAAAGGAATGTGTGTGTGTGCCAGGAAAAGGGAACAATGGGGAGAATTTAGATCAAAGATCGAAACCCAGTTGAGCGCTCTTGGATGGTAATATAACTAAGAGAGAGATGGGGGTAGCCTGGTCCCAGATCTGTTTTTGCTAGCTTGCCATGGCAAAAACAGATCTGGAATCAGGTTTAAGTTGGGTCTGTAACTGAGAGAAGATGGTCGATGTGCAGCCACACCCACCTGCTCTTCGGTGTTGAAGGAGTGGAAGTTGTAGTCGTAGGTGAGCTCTGTGCCGCTGCTCATGTCCCTGAGGGCGAAGAGGCCGATCCTGTACACCCCATTCACCGACCTGCAGGAGCAACAAACAGGAGGGAAGAGAGTGAGTGGAAGGGAGATCAGATTTTCCCAGGCAGGCTTTGAACTTGAGCATAGGGCACAGCCTGAGCAAAGAGCTCTGGTCAAAAGTAGTGCACTATATAGGGAATAGGGTGCCAATTTGGCAGCATTCTTTCTTTATCTCCCTGCACAGTACAACAGTGTAGGCTGCACTTTCCCTTTGCCGTCTAATTTTTAATCCTGTGAGGACAAAAAGCAGTTTCGGCACATTGTCTCTGGGCACTAGTACAGCTGTGTCCAAGGCCCCAGCTACCACGCCGTATAATCGCTCTTCTGTGACAAGATGGATGACTGGCCATGCTTCACACTGGAAATTCTCTATCCCTGTAGAATCTCTTATTCGAGGCCTGCTCCACACCACAGCAGAGACAGAGTTGTTAGATCGGTGTGTCCTAGTTTACTGCCTGGATGTTCACGAACGGCAAGGAAGAAAACACGTCTTTTCTCAACAGCCGTTAACCGTTTTAACGGTCTGTGTTCAGGCCCTTTTGGGATTAAACAACACTCTCAACAATGAAAAAGCTATTTTATCAACTTCAACTGTCCTCCATGAGTTGCTGAAATTCCTCTTCACTTAAATGGTGGGATGAACATGCTGAGGTCCCATTTGCCTTTTCATTCAACCCATCCAGACAAACGATAATAGTTATGCATCTTAGAGAAGGAACCAATGATTCAGATGCCTGCTTAACCAGGTCTACAACTGTCTTGCTTGATCCTGACTGAGGTGTGCAATCCTGTAATAGTCTGAGGGTTGGCCAATTGGTTTATCTCAGTGAAAGGGCTTTAAACTGTTTAGTGTGGTAAACTCGGGCATAGTCCGGACGACGTGATCTTATCAGGTTATCGTGACAGAAGCAGACCATTAAGTGGAGGGGGTGAGGGGATTTAGGTGCAGATTTACAAAGCGTCTGCACCAGTATTAAGTTACCTCTCAGCAGTGAAAATCTAAGCGACAACTGTCTGTTTCACTTCCTTTCAATTCCATCTCGTAACCTTGGTTTTACCTTGTGTTCTACCTTTCATGTATTGTTCCCTGTCAAAAATAACAAGCTTGGTAGACACTTAGTAAATCATACTATTGTGTGTTAACAGACTGTCTTCTGTACTAGAGAATTAGCTCCTCAACATTAGCCAAAGAGGCAGTTTCCTGGAAACAGATTTAGCCTCGTCTAGGACTAAGAAGCACTTTTAATGGGAGAATATCCATTGAACATGCTTTTCGGTAAAGTAAGTACTGTGTCCGGTAAACCGTCCCTAGCTGAACCCCAAGCACTTCTAGAGTTGTCATGTGTGGCTCAGTTGGTAGAGCATGGCGCTTTCAACGCCAAGGATAGTGGGTTCTATTCCCGCTTGGGCCACCCATACCAAAATATATATGCATGCTAAATGGCCTATTATTGTCCTACTAACTCACCACTTCTGCATCTCACAGTTGGGTTCACAGCTGTGGTTGATGAAGCGGGCCTCGTTGCCCATCCGGTAGCTGTCGATCACCATGCCGCTGTCCAGGTTCAGACAGTATTGGCCGCTGTGGGCGAAGTACTGCTCCATCATGCGACTTCTACAGGACGGGGAAGAGGGACAGAGGGACATTAAAATGGGGAAGAGGGACATTAAAAGATAATAATACTATACAGCGTTTAGGAACACAGACTGACACTACAGAACCAGTCAAAAGTGCACAAAAATAGAATCATGATTTAACAGGGAAGAATACAATACATTTGGCCGCGAATCCTTCCCAACTTACACTTAAGTCAAAAGTTCTCTTAGTCTCCCATTGACATCAATTTATGACTACGGGCTCTATATTCGGCTGGCGCTAAGGAGGCGCAAGGGCCTATTTATATAATGAATTTGGAGGGCAGAAATGAAATATTAAAGCATTAGACCTCATTAAAGGCGTCAGTCATACACAAGTTATACTTAAATCCGAACTGGTTCTATAGCAAACATTTATTCCGATTACGATCTCTCACTTTCGGTTATTTGAAAACGAAATCTCCCTAATGTATTTTTTCCCCCGATGTTCTGATTCCATGGCACATGTTTTATGAATTGACACGCAAAACACCGTATTCAAAACTTAGAATTTTTCCATTTAAATGATTATACAAAATTATTGCAACCAATAGAATGTTATTTCTACGGGGGATCCAACATTCACAGCTCTGCAGATTTTGCTGCAAAGAGACAGTTATTTTATCATTTATTTTGGTACTGTCCATATGTAGCTCGTTTTTGGTCACAGGTCCAGGAACGGCTGAAGAATTGCAACATTTACCTGGAGCTAACTCCACAGAAAGAAATACTGGGTGATTTGAAAAGTCAGTCAATTGATCAAGAATATAATAGCACTTTTAGCCAAAATGTTTTTCATTTGAAAATCTCTAGAAACTATTAGACAAGAATGGTTCAGAACTTTTGTGAAACATCACAGCACAGTTTAAAAATATATGGCAAATAGAAATCCAATAAGGATAGAAGGGAGGGGTTTAATGGAGCTGCAGGGTGGGACTAATAACAAAAGGTAAAATATACTGTGTCTGTCAAATGTATAGATTCAGAACTTTACTTTAATAGCACAGTTATAAATATCTGGCAAATAGAAATCAAACTGGACGGACATCAGAAATAGATGGGAGAGGTGCAGGTTAGAGGAAGGCCAGGCCTAAAAACAAACTAAATATAACAATTGTAAAATACATTATGTCTGTAAAATGTATATATGTATCAGCTGGAAGTAGAAGCCTAAGTGCTGTTGTTTACTAGTTTACTCCAATTAGGGGAGGGGTGGTAGGGTTTGTGGGAAATATATATATGTGGTTATGTGCAGGGTTGGGTAAATTACTTTCTAAATGTAATCAGTTAGTTACGCTTACTACTTACCTATCCAAAATTGTAATCAGTAACTTCAGGTTGGGTAATCCAACCTAATTTGATTACATTCAGTTACTTTTAGATTACTTTCCCTTTAGGCATTAGAGGACAAAAATGTATGTTACCAATTGAACAACATCTATTGAAGGTTAAAATGGACATAGCTGGCCATATATGGATGTTACATTTTATTTTATGGGTTGGTTATGTACAGTGGTTCCTCCTTTAAAAGTTGAGAGCTTACACCGCGATTTTTAGAGGTAATATGTGGTTTAGTACGGTTCCCTGCGTCACCACTTCATTGCACCAGACCAGCGCAAGGGGGAGTTAGAGCCCTGATTATGCTTTTGGTTCCTACTGTGTCTCTAAAAATGAATGGGCGACATAAACCGAAATAGAAACTGATAATTGTGCACGACTTCAGTATTACTTACTGTAGGCCACTCCCGACCGGTCACGTTGTACAGCGCCTGAGTGGCGCAACGGTCTAAGACACTGCATTGCAGTGCAAGCTGTGTTGCTACAGATACTGGTTCAAGACCCATGCAGGTCTTGACTGGGAGACCCATAAAATGACTTAAGGTTTTTCTCCCTCTAAAAATAGAAATAAACTGGCTTTATTTACAAATTAGTAACCATGTCTCACCCCATGTTCAAGAATGACCTTTTTCTTGCTAATTTTACATGATTTGAAAATAAAATCTCCAAAATATTTAAGGGGCATTGCATTTATATTGGCACTGACTAGGGAAACGTTCCTGCTGATCTTAGTGCCAGTCTACACGTTCAAACTAAAACAATGTAACTAATAATGGCATCTTTAGGCTTTCATTAAGAAAATGATAAAAACACTTAAAATGCCAGTGTTTATTTAGTTATCGATTCATAAATTATGGGAATAAATATCACTGAAATACAGAAATATCCGCCAATCCTCAATGTAATTATTGGCAGAGAGTCACGTCATATTTTTTCATATACTGTATGCGACATGAGTCTCAATTGTGTTGAGTAATGTGCTGTTAAAAGTGGTGTATGTCTTATTTATTTAAAGAGCATATTGAAGTTAGAAGCAATAGCCTACAACTATTTTAGCACCGTTTTGTGCTGCTGAGGCAAGCATGGGGGGGGACTGGTCTTTATAAATCAATGATACCTTTATTTTCACCGAAACTCCGTTTGGGTATTGGTTAGAATAGAATTCAAAAATGAGAGTGTAGAAATGTTATGCTCTTAGTGTAACCTTTATTTAACTAGGCAAGTCAGTTAAGAAATTCTTATTTACAAGGGCAGCCTACTCCTTTCTCCCCGTCGGGGAATTGAAGCCCAGTCTCCCGCAGGACACAGGATTCAGTTACCAACAACGACGAGACGGCCTACAGTGTGGTGAAAATAACCTCACACTCAACTTCAACAAAACTAAGGAGATGATTGTGGACTTCAGGAAACAGCAGAGGGAACACCCCCCTATCCACATCGATGGGACAGTAGTGGAGAGGGTAGCAAGTTTTAAGTTCCTCGGCGTACACATCACAGACAAACTGAATTGGTCCACCCACACAGACAGCATCGTGAAGAAGGCGCAGCAGCGCCTCTTCAACCTCGGGAGGCTGAAGAAATTCGGCTTGTCACCAATAGCACTCACAAAAATTCTACAGATGCACAATCGAGAGCATCCTGTCGGGCTGTATCACCGCCTGGTACGGCAACTGCTCTGCCCACAACCATAAGGTTCTCCAGAGGGTAGTGAGGTCTGCACAACGCATCACCGGGGGCAAACTACCTGCCCTCCAGGACACCTACACCACCCGATGTCACAGGAAGGCCATAAAGATCATCAAGGACAACAACCACCCGAGCCACTGCCTGTTCACCCCGCTATCATCCAGAAGGCGAGGTCAGTACAGGTGCATCAAAGCTGGGACCGAGAGACTGAAAAACAGCTTCTATCTCAAGGCCATCAGACTGTTAAACAGCCACCACTAACATTGAGTGGCTGCTGCCAACACACCGACTCAACTCCAGCCACTTTAATAATGGGAATTGATGTAAAATATATCACTAGCCACTTTAAACAATGCTACTTAATATAATGTTTACATACCCTACATTATTCATCTCATACGTATATACTGTACTCTATAGGATCTACTGCATCTTTATGTAATACATGTATCACTAGCCGCTTTAAACTATGCCACTTTGTTTACATACTCATCTCATATGTATATACTGTACTCGATACCATCTACTGCATCTAGCCTATGCCGCTCTGTACCATCACTCATTCATATATCTTTATGTACATATTCTTTATCCCTTTACACTTGTGTGTATAAGGTAGTAGTTTTGGAATTGTTAGTTAGATTACTCGTTGGTTATTACTGTATTGTCGGAACTAGAAGCACAAGCATTTTGCTACACTCGCATTAACATCTGCTAACCATGTGTATGTGACAAATACATTTGATTTGGATTCTTTAGCTAAATAGCCCAGTACTGTACTTTCAGTTCCCAGAAACCCAGAAGGTTTTTCATTTTCTTTGGAATAGAAACACCATAACATTAATCAAATTAATCCCAAACTCTAAAAGTAATTAGAAAAGTATATACACAAATTATTTGTGACATTGTGTTTACAATAAAGAATGTAAAAAAGATGTAAACAAAACACTTTGTTTTTATTTACAGTAGTGATGGACAGGTGGTGGCATTTTGACAAACAGTTTTTCAAACACTTGTAGCCCGATTAGCAGGACAATACTCTTTATAGCCCAGCTACTGTAGGTATGAACATCCCCTATACCTGCAATGTATTCAACGCTTAAGGACTCTGAAGTGTTACATTACTAACTCAATTGTTGCTGCTTACTGGAATATACTCTTTCAAACACACGGTCACGTTGTACAGCTCCATTATGGCTATTAACAGGGCTATATTTTGGCCTTTATGGGCGGCACACAATTGGCCCAGCATTTTTCTCCCTCTAAAAACAGAAATATATGTTTGCCTTTATTCAGATTACAATATTTCATTGTTTAAAAAAATGAAATAACCTCCAAAATACAGTTATATATTATCAAGTTGATGACACGTTCATATAGCCGGCACCTACATAAAGCGGAGTGACACTCATTCATGGCTTTGGATCCAAAAAAATTCAGTACCAACATTCTTACTGATAGTCTTAAATAAAGAAATGTTTTGGTTATCCTGACCTAGCCACCATGTAGAGTATTATAAAAGCCCATGACGGGCTATTAGCAGGACAATATACCTTCAACACTTCTCTGTATTTTGATACTTTCCGGAGTGGATGGGGGATCCCGAAGTGCAAAATGCATTGCTGCAGATGCAGGTTCAATACCCGTGCCGGCCGCCACCAGGAGACCCATGAGGTGGCTTTTGGTTTTCATTTAAAATCCTCTATGTAATAATTGGCGGAGAGTCACATTTTTCGATATACTGTAGGTCTACCGTAAATGACATGAGTATCACTAGTGTTGGGTAATGTGCTGTTAAAAGTGGTGTTGCATAATGAAATTAGAAGCAATAGCCTACAACTATTTTAGCACTTTTTCTTGCTGCTCTGAGATAAGCATAGGGACTGTTCTTGATAAATCAATGAGATTTTTATTTTCACCAAAACTCAGTTTGGGTATTGGTTAAATATATTTGTTTTAATTCTTATTTACAAGGGCAGCCTACTCCTTCCTCCCCATCGGGGAATTGAACCCCGGTCTCCCACGTGCCCTGCCCGCACAACATTGGGATTCTTTAGCTAAATAGCCCAGTACTGTACTGCCGACCGTCACGTTGTACAGTGCCATATTTTCAATTCCATCCTAACGGAAACCCAGAGGGGTTTTCGTTTTTCTTGGAATAGAAGCACCATAATATTAAGCAAATTAATTAAGTACCAATCAAAAGTTGACACCTACTCATTCCAAGATTTCTTTATTTTTACTATTTTCTACATTGTAGAATAATAGTGAAGACATCACAACTATGAAATAACACACATGGAACAAATTCTTATTTACAAGGACAGCCTACACCTTCCTCCCCGTCGGGGAATTGAACCCCGGTCTCCCGCGTGCCCTGCCCGCACGACATTGGGATTCTTTAGCTAAATAACCCAGTACTGTACTGCCGACCATCAAGTTGTATTTTTCCTCGCTCACTCAAGGTTAAATGAAAATGGAAATCTCCAAAATATTGTTACTTATTATATAAAAATCCCCTTAGATATTCTCACAGATCCTAATGGATACTTAGATACTAATTTAGAATCATACAAATCCTCTAAAAATGTAATTATTGGCAGAGAGACGTCATTGAAAAAAATATTTATAGATATACTGTAGGCCTAGCATAGGCGAAATGAGTATTGGTTTCACTACAATTAGGGTGTGGAAATGTTATGCCCCTTATATATTAATTTAGAATCCTCTTATGCTGTATCCTATTCCCGATTGTCACGTTGTGAAGCATAATATTTTGCATTTCATCCTAACGAAAACCATGAGGGTTTCGTTTTTCTCGGAAAAGAAACACCATAACATTAATCCAATTAAGCCAAATTTCTTTAAAACAAATCCATATACTACGTTATTACAAGTAATACCAATATGGGAGACTTTCAAATGCTTCAAAGTTGCCCTCTGGTGGTCAAACTAGCACTAACTTGCATTAACGTAAAGAATGGCTGACAATTAAATAACGTGCCATAGAATGCTGCAGCAGCCCGCAGGGTGTTCTGCAGTATGATGCAACTTTTAAAGGAGGAAGCACTGTAGGCTTCTAACCCATCACTTTCTACTGTATAATATCATCTAATTAAATCTTAACATTTAAAAAAAACTAAGTCTATCAGAACTCCCTTCCTTCCAATAAATGTTATACCCCTTGATCGTCAAGAACAGGACTTGGAAATATGTAAGTATAAATTAGCAAAATTGTCTTGCCTGAGCATAACCCCAAAACAAAAGGGCTTATTAGCCAGCCCTACTCTGTTGTTAATGATGTTATTGTCATGGAGAACTGATTGTGCTCATTGATTCGATTTGAAAAATAAACGTTTCGCTCATGGATTGGCATGCTTTGAGCACTAGTGAAAAGTGCTATTACATGTGAATGCCATATGCTGCATTTGCTATAGGCCTATTGTTAACCTTTTTGTTGGTGACACTGACATCTTGATAACATGCAGTTTTTTTAAGAGCAAATCCACAAATGAAACAATAAAATGTTTGCCTCGCCTGTCGTTTGGTAAAAAGCTGAGGGATAGGCCTGGAGAAACTTAACCACTCTCAGATGAATAGACAGAGCTACTGATGAAAGGACTGACCATCCATGACAGTGTTTGTTCACATTAACAATGTTTACAAACATTGGAGAAACAAGCTTATATTTTGGGTTCTCATGAAGTGTGACAGTTGAACTAAGCTCGAGGCATTTATAAGTTATATTCTTAAGAATCAATGGATATATCATTTATAAATCCAAAAATGTACAAACTACAGATTGCCCCTTTACGTCTATCAAAAGTGTGTAAGTTTGAACATGTGTCCATTAGGCCTATGGATTTTTCTTACCATGAATTAGATTGAGCAATAAAAGCCTCACTTTTATTCCATAGGCTGGGATCCGAACTATGCGCTGAAGCAAGAGAGCATTTTTCACTGGCTGTCCACTGGTTTCAAAAACAATGATTGATAAGGCTGCTTAAACTTCTTGGGTTCAAATACACATTTAGATTTGTGAACAGCCATCCACAACAATAGGTAAATGAGAGCAGCAGTGTGATTCACATCAATGCGCTGTGTTGATAACAATAAGTGATATCCGGGTGCCGTAGATTACACCACTGCTGTCATCCTTACCTCCAAGTGTTTATTCAGAGTGGATAATCTTTGGATGCCGACAGCAGTCGCACCATTGGAAGACAAAGCTTGGACTATAGCCTACAAAAGCCAATTCCTGCGATCCATCAAACACATTTGGTGTGTCATCATAGTGGTCTGATTTATGGTCAGACTCGCCCAACAAATTTAAATGTATGCCTTTCTTCAACGCTGATTTGAATGTCATTGAAAAAACCAGAAGTGTCAAAGAGTTCTCAAACATCGTTTCTGATTTAGAAAGTAATCTAGTTTTTCAAAAATATCCAATCAGATTACAATATTTTTTGCTGGTAACGTAAGGGATTATTGTTACAGATTTTTTGTAATCCCTTACATGTAACGGATTATATGTAATCAGTTACTCCCCAACCCTGGGTATGTATGTGTATATCAAAATCAAATTTTATTGGTCACATACACGTGATTAGCAGACGTTAATGCGGGTGTAGCGAAATGCTTGAGCTTCTAAATTCAGCACTAACTCAGCTTCTAAACTCAGAACCCTGTCTTCCAAAGATAAATTATTTGGATTTTTACGAATTAAAAGATCTTCATTGTAAAGGGTTTAAACACTGTTTCCCATGCTTGTTCAATTAACCATAATTAATGAACATGCACCTGTGGAACGGTCATTAAGACACTACCAGTTTACAGATGGTAGGCAATTAAGGTCACAGTTATGAAAACACTAAAGAGGCCTTTCTACTGAAAAACACCAAAAGAAAGATGCCCAGGGTCCCTGCTCACCTGCGTGAACGTGCCTTAGGCATGCTATGCTGCAAGGAGGCATGAGGATTGCAGATATGGCCAGGGCAATCAATTGTAATGTCCGTACTGTGAGACGCATAAGACAGCGCTACAGGGAGACAGGATGGACAGTTGATCGTCCTCGCAGTGGCAGACCACGTGTAACACCTGCACAGGATCGGTACATCTGAACATCACACCTGCGGGACAGGTACAGGATGGCAACAACTGCCCGAGTTACACCAGGAACACACAATCCCTCCTTCAGTGATCAGACTGTCTGCAATAGCCTGAGACGGGCTGGGGGCTTGTAGGCCTGTTGAAGGCAGGTCCTCACCCAGACATCACCGTCAACAACGTCACCTATGGGCACAAACCCACCGTCGCTGGACCAGACAAGACTGGCAAAAAGTGATCTTCACTGACGAGTCGCAGTTGTGTCACCAGGGGCGATGGTCGGATTCACATTTAGCGCAGAAGGAATGAGCTTTACACAGAGGCCTGTACACGGGATCGATTTGTAGGTGGAGGGTCCATCATGGTCTGGGGCGGTGTGTCACAGCATCATTGGACTGAGCTTGTTGACATTGCAGGCAATCTCCATGCTGTGATTTACAGGGAAGACATCCTCCTCCCTCATGTGGTACCCTTCCTGCAGGCTCATCCTGACATGACCCTCCAGCATGACAATGCCACCAGCCATACTACTTGTTCTGTGCGTGATTTCCTGCAAGACAGGAATGTCAGTGTTCTGCCATGGCCAGCGAAGAGCCCGGATCTCAATCCCATTGAGCACGTCTGGGACCTGTTGGACCAGAGGGTGAGGGCTAGGGCCATTCCCCCCAGAAATATCCCGGAACTTGCAGGTGCCTTGGTGGAAGAGTGGGGTAACATCTCACAGCAAGAACTGGCAAATCTGGTGCAGTCCATGAGGAGGAGATGCACTGCAGTACTTAATGCAGCTGGTGGCCACACCAGATACTGACTGTTACTTTTGATTTTGACCTCCCTTTTGTTCAGGGACACATTATTCCATTTCTGTTAGTCACATGTCTGTGGAACTTGTTCAGTTTATGTCTCAGTTGTTGAATCATACGTTCATACAAATATTTACACATGTTAAATTGACTGAAAATAAACACAGTTGACAGTGAGAGGATGTTTCTGTTTTTGCTGAGTGTACATATATATACACACATACACACACTATTGTGTGTGGGGTAGAAAGATGAGGTTGTCATTTTTTAAAATCTTGTTAAACAATTATTTCACATGGGGTCCATGCAATTTATGTAAGTTATTACTACTACTGTTTACTCTTGAACATATTCCGGCTTCCCATAACAAAGTGGTTAAATAATTATACACTCAAGACATTTCAGCTTCTCATTTTTAGTTAATCAAGCGTAACATTATGGGTATTGCATGTAGGCCAGTGACACAAAAAATATCTACTTAACCCATTTTAAATTCAGGCAAAAAACACAAGAAAATATGGAAGAAGTCAAGGGGTGTGAATTGTTTAGAAGGCACATATACAAAGCCCCTCGGAAAGTATTCAGGCCCCTTGACTTTTTCCACATTTTGTTATGTTACAGCTTTATTCACAAAAACAATTGATTTTGTATTTTTAAATATCCCCCCTCAATCTTACACAATACCCCATAATGACAAAGCAAACAGGTTTTTAGAAATGCTTGCTAATTTATAAACGATTCTAAACTGAAATATCACATTTACGTAAGTATTCCAGACCATTTACTCAGTACTTTGTTGAAGCACCTTCGGCAGCGATTACTGCATTGAATCTCCTTGGGTATGACACTTGGGTATGACCCCTGAAAATAGCTGTGCAGCGACACTCCCCACCCAAGCCGACAGCACTTGAGAGGAACTGCAGAGAAGAATGTGAAAAACTACCCAAATACAGGTATGACAAGCTTGTAGCGTCATACCCAAGAAGACTCGAGGCTGTAATCTCCGTCAAAGGTGCTTCAACAAAGTACTAAGTAAACGGTCTGAATAATTATGTAAATGTAATAGTTTATTTGATCAAATGTTCTAAAATAAATAAAAAACTATTCTTGCCTTGTCATTATGGGGTATTGTGTGTAGCTTGATTGGGGGGGGACTATTTCATACATGTTTGAATAAGTCTAATGTAACAAAATGAATACTCCCGAACGCACTGTATATATGAGCCCAAGTCCATCAAAAAATAGCTGAATTAAAATGATTGTACCATTATATGATATATAGCCTACCGCATATTACACATGGCAGAAAAACAAATAAATACCTATTTAAGATATTTGGTACAGAATGGTCTAGCCTAAATCAAACAAATTCAGATTTAGCCTACAAATTAGTGCATTTTATTTGACTAGCTTAGTAATTTCATAATTAATAGACAGACACATTACCTTTAGCTACAGAATATCTCACCACCGTGAGTTTCCATCTCCTCCCCTCTCTCCTTCATTCCTTTCTTCAGCGCTCAGAGAGGGGGGCTGTCAACAGTTTAATGAAATGTTTCACTGTTAAAACATGTTACTATCGATGTTGCCAAACAGATTTCACTTGGTTTCCCAAATTAAGCACTGGGTAGCTGCAGGAACAGGGTTGGAGAGCCCATGGCATACAGAGTTTGGGCGGAATATCACCTGTCACGCAGCAAAATTACCGGAGTAGACTACCAGACATGAGTTATAAACATACTAGCGGGAAAGTGGCCTCCATTCACTATCCCGGAAGTCTTTTTGTCTTGCCCATTTGATAAATGGGCCATTACTAATATGTAACATTTATTTCGATTTGGAAAGTCAAAATTAAATTGAGAATAGTATGATGGGTGAAAATATGATCACTTGATGAGAGAACAGCATGTGCAGCTTGAGGCAAGGAGCTGAGTAAGCTTTCTTTTTTTTTACACTTTCTCAAATCTTCAATAGCCTGTAGTCGCATCATGCAGCCCATACATCGTTTGATTTCTAAGGCATACCTAAATACACAACTTGAAGCAACCACATATTTAGCCATGGTGCATGTTCAGATTGGTCAGTGAGGGGGGGGGTCAAGCCTCAACACACCTACAACTTGTTTATTTATCCAAACCCAGCCCAGACCCGCCACCTACTACACTCATAGTACCGGTTGTGAACATAGCTACACCCAGCGCTTAGATTTACCATTGCATTACATTTGTTAATAAAAATAGAGCACAAAGCAAATATGTGACTTGTGGAAGTTAGGATTTGCCCCTTAATGCATACACACACTACATGGCCAAAAGTATGTGAACATCTCATTTGAAAATCATGGGCATTAATATGGAGTTCATCCCCCCTTTGCTGCTAAGTCTCCACTCTTCTAGGAAAGATGTTGGAACATCGCTGTGGGGACTTGCTTCCAATCAGCCACAAAAGCATTGGTGAGGGCGGGAACTGATGTTGGGCGATTAGGCCTGGCTCGAAGTCTGCATCCAATTAATCCCAAAGGCATTCGATGGGGTTGAGGTCAGGGCTAAAGTTCTTCCACACCGATCTTGATGAACCATTTCTAGACGGACCTCGCTTTGTGCACGGGGGCATTGTCATGCTGAAACAGGAAAGGGCCTTCCCCAAACTGTTGCCAAAGTTGGAAGCACAGGATCATCTAGAATGTCATTGTATGCTGTAGCATTAAGATATCCCTTCACTGGAACTAAAGGGTCTAGCCCAAAACATGAAAAACAGCCCCAGACAACTATTCATCCTCCGCCAAACTTTACAGTTGTCACTATGCATTGGGGCAAGTAGCGTTCTCTTGGCATCCGCCAAACCCAGATTTATTGAAGCGTAATTATTGAACTCATCACTCCAGAGAATGCTTTTCCACTGCTCCAGAGTCCAATGGCGGTGAGCTTTACACTACTCCAGCCGATGCTTGGCATTGAGCATGGTGATCTTAGGCTTGTGTGCGGCTGCTCGGCCATGAAAACCCATTTCATAAAGCTCCCAATGAACAGTTCTTGGACTGACGTTTCTTCCAGAGGCAGTTTGGAACTTGGTATTGAGTGTTACAACCAAGGACGATTTATAAGCCCTCCGCTACTCGGCGGCCCCGTTCTATGAGCTTTTGTGGCCTACCATGTTGCGGCTGAGCCATTGCTGCTCCCAGACGTTTCCACTTCACAATAACAGCACTTAAAGGTGACTAGGGCAGCTCTAGCAGGGCAGAAATAGTATGCACTGACTTGTTAGAAAGTTGGCATCCTATAACAGGGTCACGTGGAAAGTCACTGAGCTCCTCAGTAAGGCCATTCTACTGCCAATGTTTGTCTATGGAGATTGCATGTATGTGTGCTCGATTTTATACACGTCAGCAACGGGTGTGGCTGAAATTGAGGAATCCACTAATTTGAAGGGATGTCCACATACTTTTGTATATATAGTGTATCAATACATGCATTCAAATCTATCTCACCTGAACTCGTGCTCGCTGACGACCTCTCCCAGGTACTCGATGATGAACTGGCCTGAGCGGAGGGGCTCCTTGGTGCGAATGCCCCAACCCTTGCCCTCTGCACGGAAGCGCTCCAGGCACTGCACCCACTCATGCCTCTGGATGTGCTGGTTGTCACACTGCTCCCCGCAGGGACAGGTGCCGGGAGAGCACTCGGCAAAGCTCATCCTGAGGGAGTGGAAGAAAATACGTATTACTGCTAAGTACGAGACACCAAGATTCTTTAAATAATTCTGAATTCAATTCACATCTTGAGATGCTATTCCAAGGCAGGTGTCTGAATATTGATGTAAATTGAAAACCCATGCAGGTTTGAACGAGTTTTCCTTGTAGATAAGCATGGCACTTCAGGGAGCATATGACAGTGTGCGGGTCTATTTTAAATCTCCAATGCCAGTGTTTATACCTGTTGAGGCATTCGTCAAGGCAGCCTCTGTCTACGGCTTCCCCGGAAGGCCTGCAGTTACAGGTGGTGGCTTCATAACCCGAGACAGGCTTCACATCCACATAGACGTCTACAACGGAAACAGGTTACACAAGGTCAGACACACAATAGCTTGACCAGATTATGGCTGCCTTAATGCTCAGCATGAAATTGTGTTTGGTTACGTTTTTATTGACTGGACTGTAGAAAAGAGTGTGAACTCACTTGATCTGATCTTTTTATAAAGGGGGACGTCAGGCTTCTCGTAGAGCTAAAACGACCAAGAAATGTAGGTTATTACATCATAAGTAGCCTTGTCCGAGCCAGAACTGCCCTTAGTGCAGGAGCCTATCTCCTGTTTTTGTAGAGTGAGAAAAGCTTGATGTTCAAGTACACCTGCTGGACAGGACGCTAGTCTGTCGCAGGCCTTACGTCATAAAAGAGACAAACCCTTACATAGATTGAACAAATTCCTATTATAGTTTATCGACTCTGAAGGAACAACACTTAGCAGTGAACATAAGTGATCACCTGGTCATGTTTCCACAGCCACAAGATGTCGTAAGGCAACTGGAAATCAATGCGCTTCTGTCTTAGGTACTTTCCTGAAAGAGGGTGGGGGGGAAGACAGAAAATAACAGAATGCGTGAGGGGAACGAGGGAGTTGATTTTAAGACACAGTAACATGTCATGACAAAATGTGTGCGTTTGCGTGCAAAGGACACTCACCGACATGGATGGGGGCAGGAAAAAGCCCGTACTCGTGTTCCCCAGGTGTGTACTCCAGTTTCTCTTTCTTCAGTTGCAGGATCTGACTGCGAGGACTGAAACAGAAACAGGGACAACAAAAAAATAAGAGCGAGTGAGATGTCCATATATGCCCTAAATATTACTGGTTTGAACTTTGGTAAGCAAACGGGTTATCCAGATTTTATGTCTGGCACAATTATGGGACCCACTCCGCAGTCTTGTACACATCAGAGTAGAGCCCAGCTTTTTGGTACTTCTTCTTTGGAGGCCTGGCTGCCCTCTTCTCCCGTAGGCTGGTTATAGGCATGGGTGGAGCTTGTTCCATGGAGATGGTGCCCGGAGGTTCCGGGGAGGAGGGGCCATCTGGTTTCCCCTCCAGAGCACTGAAATAGAATCAAGACTCACTTTAAAGTAATGACTGGCTTGATAGACTCTCCTATATATACACACAGCTGCTAAGATCTAAGATTAGCACTGCCTATGAAAGCATCATGATCACAGTGCTCACTGTTGAGGCTACAATCACGTGTTGGTCTGCGGTGGTGGTGGTTTTACCTGCGAAAGCGCTGCAGCTCCTCTTGGGTGAGCCAGCCTCTTCCTCCTCCAGCTCTGGACCTCATCCCCAGGCCTCCCAGGTTCACCTCCCTGTCCAGCGCTCGTTCCTCCACCTTCTCGCCCTCCGCTACCTCCTCACCGTCCCCTTCCTCCCCCTCTTCCTCCCCATCTCTCTCCCAGGGTTTCCTCTTCTGGCCTTTCCTGCGCTGGCCCTGGACCACCGACTCAATCGCGTCTGTCACCGTGTCCTCTTTACACGCTCCTCCCCCTGACCCTCCTCCTCGGTCCCGGTGCCTGGTCTGGGTCACTTCAGCCGGAGGGGGCGGCGATGGGGGCGGGGAAGGCAAGGGATGCTTCCTGGGGCGCCCGGGGCCCCTCTTCTTGACCACGTTGTTGCCTGTCCTCGCCTGTCTCTGGAGCTTCTTGGCACGGAGGATCTTGTTGACGTGGTGCAGGCTGTGTTTGGAGGGCTGGGCCCGGTGGGAGTGGTGCTGCGGGGAGGCATCATTGTCCAGGCAGCAGCCCTGGGAGGGTGAGTCGTGGCCGCAGTGGGAGAGGCAGGCGGAGGAGGAAGAAAGGGAGTGGAACAGAGGGTGGTGGTTGTGGTGCTGCATGAGGTGGTCCTTAGGGGCAGAGTGGTCACCTCGGGTCTGGACACCTGATGTATTGGCTGCACATAAACAGACAAGGACAGAGAAGATAGAGGGGGGATTAGATGATAAACATAGGAATAAGCTGCAGCGTGACACTTGTGAACTTGTATTTATTCCAAGTCCTAGCTTACTTCCACTGTTAGGCCGACAACTAGCCTCCGTCTTTCAATGCTGCCTAATAATGATCAAGGCTTAATCTTTAATTGAAAGGAAATTAATCAACTTGACATCCACTGCCGAATCCCTAACCAAAATGCAGTTTATTACAAATAGACATATAGACTAGGCCCACCTCACCAAACTGAAACGCAACGTCACGTAACGAACAATGACGCCAGACTTTCTCAGCTTATTGCATTTAGTCCACTCACATTCCTCATAGTAGCACCGTTCACTAAAAGGGGACTGTCAGTTTGCCCAATCAGCACCTGGGCACTCCACCGGCTCCCCATCCCCTCTGCTGCTTCTCCCCACGTTTCTCTCCTCTGGTTCACACTCCTGTGCGAGGTTCTTCCACACTCCACCTCCCTGCCGACTAGGCTACCTCCATGGTGGTGGTGCAGTCTGACCGCTGGACGACCCTGTGTCCTGAGCTCTAATCCTGGATTACCCTGGCTGGGTTCAAACTACACCATGCTGCCTGCTTACCTCACCAGGAGCCTTCCACCCAAGCATGCCTGGCCTCCTCACACATGCACAGTAACACAGGCACACACGCCCATCTCGCGGTCAAAGGTAGCTTGATGAAGCAGAATCATTACCCAAAGCACTCAGACTTACCTGTCCAGCTATATTAGCTGTGTACACAGAGATCTAAGACAGACAGAAGCAGCCTTTCAGTTTGACAACTTTGATGGGGAAGGAAGCCTACCATATATAGCCTGTAACAAAACATCCAGCTCAACTATCACGACAAGACTTTTCTTACTATTCTTACGGACAAAACATCTCGCTGTACATCCTACAAGGCTACAATGACAACCACACACAAAGCAGGGCCGTTTATGTAATTATGGGGGTTTTGCTGCCAAGCCCTTAATCACAGGTTAGGGCTATCTAATGTCAGGGCCGGTGGACGGTAGATGCACGTACAAGGGATGGCATTGTGTCCTTCCAAGGGATTTCTAAAGGGTATATTGAGTCATTGAACGCTGTGATTCAGCAGAGATAATGGACATGTCCCAAATTGCACCCTATTCTATAGCACAATACTTTTAACCAAGGCTCTGGTCAGAAGTAGTGCACTATAAAGGGAAAAGGGTGAAATTTTGGACACACAGTGTTCAGTGCTCACTATGCCATATGGTGGTTTGCAAAGGGGTCACTGCACAGACACATAACCCTGGAATCAATACTGCCACTAATGGCTATGCATACCAGGCCAATTTCACTACTTTACTGCCAAGAAATTAAGCTAAGCGACATCATTCAATCAAAACAGAAACCGCTGAATTCTTGAAGCAACAGCAGCGGAACTATTTTTGGAAGTGAACTTGGTGCACAATTCAATAACCTTCACAATGTCAGATTCAATTTGGGTCAAATTCCGAAGTAGTACAAAGATACATTTTGGTGCAGAAATCAGAGTCTGAGCTATAAATAGCACGGGGATTTTGAACGCTCTCAAAAAAGTAATTTCTATCGAAGCAAATAGCCTAAAAACAGCTGAGGATTCCCTCACATTGATGTACACACTAGATTTCAGCAAGACAGTGGTACTGTAGGCTAACATCCCTCGAACAGAACGCCCTGTTACAGTGACTCACCCAACTCTTTCCTCTCCGCTGACGTGGAGTGGTCCTTTTTCAGCATCAGCTCCATCCGGGAGAAGTTCGCACTCTCCGCTGCCACTCCCTTCCTGCCTCCGACTCCCCTCAGCAAAGTGCTGGTCAAGGCGGTAGCGAACAGGTTGGTGTGGTGCGGGGGGTCCTGGGAGTTGGGGTCCATCTCATCTGTGGGTGTGAGGGGCTCCTCGTCTTCCTCCTCACTGTCTGAGCAGCCCGCCGGGTCTTCTCCCTGCCCTTCTGTGAACGGACCCTGGTCGGCCCCCACAGGGATCCGGGAGAGCTTAGCGTAGTCTGCCTCAGAGCTTCCCATCCTGAACCAGGACTCTACGGGGTGGTGGCCCCGGGGCCCAGCACTGCCCTGGGTCAGGCGAGAGGGCCCAAGACAAGACAGGGATGTCTCCTTGCGCCTGTACCTCTCGGCTGAGGAAGAGGAGGACGAGGAAGGGGAGTTGGCCGTGGCCTGGTTGTTGGCACTGGTGGTAGTAGGGGTGGAGTCTCTTCCGAAGCGGCAGCGCTGCAGAGATTCGGCCATTCCAGCGCCGCTGGCTCCGCGTTCTCCTCTTCCAGATCCCGGGCTCTCGGTCATTCCCACTCCACCTCGGCTCCCTCCTACTCCCTCTTCCCCGTCCTCCTCGGCACAGCGCTCTCTGTGTTTGTGCCTGTGTTTGTGTTTGTGATGCCAGCCGAACGACAGCTCTGAGGACATAGTAGGGTAGAGCACGGGAGACCGGCCCCCACCCAGGAACTCCTGCCTCAGCAGCTTGTGTTTCTTTTTGTGAAATTTGGAGGGGTTGAGCAGGAGGTGTGACGGGTGGTGGTGGTGCACGTAGGAAGGGGGAGGCGGCGGGTGGAAGGAGGGGGAATGATGGGAGTGGTGGGATGGGGCAGAAAGGGGGTTCTGGTGATGGGGGTACAGGGCGCTGGCTGGGGGGTATCCTCTGTAGTAGCCCAGACCAAGGGGACCAGAGGAGTAGGGAACACTGTAGGATGGGTGGTAGAACCCGCCGCTAGATAGCGGGAACCCCAGCCCGTGAACAAAAGGTACGTCTGACAATGACTCCCGCAACTTTGGAGGGCGCCCGCGTTTCTTCTTCAGGTCTGGCTTGCGGACATAGTGCAGAGAGTCACAGGGATATGAGGGGTGGGGGGAGTAGTAGCCGCTGAAGTTGATCCTGAAGATTGTGGGGAGCAGGTCTCTGTGCAGGTAGTGATGCGGAGGGGGGCCACCAGCACCTCCCATGGTCCCAGCGGCCCTGCCACCCGACCCTGGTACTCTGCTCGCTCCTTCAGCTCCCAGGGGCATCCCCAGCCCACTGCCCAGTCTGTGAGCGGGGGTGCGGTGCGCTATCCGGATCTCACTCAGCCTCAACACAATCTCATCCAGCTCGGCCAGGAAGTCGGGGTCCTGGCGCCGGGAGCGCAGCTGCAGGTACTTCTTCTTGCGTTTGCGCTTCTGCCTCTTTAGCTTGTCGTAGCCTGGGTAGCCGTGGCTCCGGCGCTTGCATTTGTGCTTGTGTTTCTCTTTGTGGCCCACTAGTGCGGAGGGAGGGGCTGCCGGGTGGGGCCTGCGGGGGTCGGGTGAGGATCTCACCCCCAGCGGTGACGGAGAGGATGAGGGGTGCTCCAGCAGCACTGAGGACGAGTGTCTTAGTCCACCATGAGGGTTCAACCCAACTCCTACCCCCACAGCTGAGCCCATCACCCCTGGCATTAGCAGCCCATTGGCCATCCCAGGTGGCATCCCCACGCCGCAGGCCTTCTCTCCCCGGTCAGAAGTGCTGTTGTTGTCTGTTCCTATGCCGCTGTCGCTGGGTACAGTCTCCTCGCTATGAGACTCACTGACGGGCGAGGGGGTGGCTTCCTTCAGTTCACTCAGAGGTGCAGGGGATGTTGGGTGGAGAGGCCTGGGAGGGGATAGCTTACGGTAGTGGTAGTGCTGCCTGTAATGGTGGTGGTGGTGATGGTAGCCACGGCACGACTTCTTCTGGGAGGCCACGGCAGCCGAGGAGCCCAGAGTGCGAGGGGAGGGGGCTGAGAACGTCGGGGGAGGGAAGGGGAACGAGTGGTGGACGTGGAAGTGTGGGTGTGTCAGGAAGTGCACTGCCCCTGGCTCCACAAAGCAGGCATCACTGATGGGGCTCTGGCCTCCACTGGACAGGGAGAGCGAGGGGGAGGGGAAAACCTCAGCAGTGGGGAGATGGTGCTGCTGCGACTGGGACTGATGGTGGTGGAGGGGCGATGTGGTGTTTGGGGACAGGAAAGGCCCCTCCGGGGGTGTTGAAGCTGCCAATGAGGGGCTTGTTGATGCTTTAGGTTTGCGCCCTCTCCTTTTCCCCATGTATACTGTCCCCTTTTTGCTTACGTTGATCTGGGGTCCCAGTTTGCCACCGAAAGAAGCAGCCAAGGAGGATAGAGACTGGGTTGCAGCTGCTACCTGGCCCACCACCCCACTGGCAGTTCCTCTGGGGGGCTCCTGCTCTGGTCCAGACCCTGGTCCCAATAGGATCTGGCTGAGGAACCGTTTGCGTTTGACACTCTTCATCTTATTGATCTTGCCTATGATAGTCTTCATGATGAGCTGCCCGTTGCCCTTGGTCCGGAATTGCTTCCCATCTCCCCCTTCCGGTGCCAGAGTGGGGGGCTGACCCTCCTGCGGCAAGGTGGGGGGCAGGCGTTTGGGTCGCCCCCGCTTCCTCGGCATAGGTTTGGGAGGATTTAGGTCCACCTCCGGGTGGAGAACAGGGGGGTCCTGCTCCTCTTTCGACTTGTGTAAAGAAAAGACCTTGGATGGGACCAGTTTGTGAGGGGGACGTCCCCGAGTGGGGGCGTCCAGCCTGGGCATTTTAGACTTGGGCCGTCCCCTTTTCCTGGCTGGCTGTGGAAAGAGTTGAGACATGGCGGAAGGCTTGACCTTATTAGGGTTAGGAGGCCGTCCTACAGGCCTGCGTATAGGTGGGGGAGTATCAAGGCCTGAGGATAAAGGCACAATGGTTTCGCGCTGGTCAACTGGGCTGCCCTGGCCCGCCCTCTGTGACCGGTTCACTATTCTGGTCCAGCGGGGCTTTCTGCCTCGCCGCTTCTTCAGGGGTTTGTTGTCCTGCCCTGGAGGCGAGCCCGGTGACTCTTCTCCAGGGGACTCGTCTCTGAGAGGAGGGGGTGAAAGGTTGCCGGCAGGCTGTGGCGGCGAGGCAGTCCATCTTACAGTCTCCAGAGGACTGAAGATGCAGCGGGTGCGACCGTCCCTTTCCCTGTTGGGACTGCGTTTACTGGGGTTGGGACTGCATTTACTGGGGTTGGGACTGCGTTTACTGGGGCTCAAGCTCTTGCTTCTCTCCCTTCTGAGTGACTGATTAGCCCCCTTAGTCTTGGACTCCTGCTTGCTGGATGCTGAAGGTGGGGGGCATTTGGATAAGTCTCTGGGGTCGTGCCGGTCACGCTCACTGCTGTCCCTCTCACTGCTGTCCCTCTCCTCTGCCTGGGAGGGACTTTCTTGGTCTCTGGAGTGGTGTCCTTGAGAGGCTTGGGAGCCCTGGCGACATGACAGGCTCCCTGTCCTCTTTTCTGATGAGGAGCAAGATGACAAACAAGAGGGTGAGGAGGAGGAAGAGGAGGAGGCGGAGTGGGGTGGTGGGCAGTGAGTGAGACGGGACTGTGGCGGCTTCGCGCCTTTACTATTGCTGTTGTTGTCCTTTGAAGTTGTTGCCAGGCGGCTGTTGCCGCAGGCGTAGGTTAGCACAGGGCTGCTGCTGCGACTGCTGTTGCTGTTGTTACTGCTGCTAGACTTGCCGGCTCCATCTGCCTCCTCTTTCCCAGGTGGGGTGGGTGACTTCTCCGAAACACAGTCTTTATTGTTCCTGGAGCCATAGGGGCGGCCAGGAGGGCGAGAGACAGGAGGGGGTGGAGCTAGGTGGACCGCTCTAGAATAGGTCGCTCTGTTGACCATAGCGCGGTCTCGCTGCTTTTGGGTGGGGGCCATAAAGTTAGAAGTGGTGTGGGTGGTGGGAGAGTGAGTCGTTTTGGGGGGTTTCACCTTGGTGGCCTTTGAGGGAGGGCAGGTGGCGATGAGTTGCGCTAGTTTCTCAGTGACAGTAGGAGCCCCCCAACTAGGAACGCCCCGGTCCTTCTCTTCCAGACCTGCACTGCTGTAAATGTACCCAGGGGGATTGGTAACGCCTTCCACGCTGGGTTCCTGTGATGGGGGCACAGGAGGGAAGGGGGAGGAGGTCGGAGACTTGGTTTGGGGCATGGGCATCTTCTTCCCAGAGGCGTGGTGCGTTTTGCCATCTGCAGAAGGGCGGTGAAGATTCAGGGGTCTCTCCGTCGAGATGGCGGATTTCCCGTCCGACTTCGCCTCCGACTTGTCTGACTTGCAGGCCAGCTTCGGAGGACCCTGTGAAGAGGATACAAATAATAAAATATAAAAACCATTGATTGCAGAATGATAAGGCCTACCAGAAAGGTAGCTCCTAGAAAGGTATGGCCATGTTCCACAAAGTAATCTATTTTCTAGAATAACTATTTTGACATTTGTAATCTTGATAGGTATCCAAACCCAGGCAATGCTTTCTGGTAACCTAGAGTAGAAAACCTATTAGAAGAAAATGAAGCTCTGAAAGAATCATTTGACAACCACATAAAGCAGGCGTAAAGCACAACCCTGTCAATAAGTCTACCTAGACGGTCGACATGGAATCCAATCAGGTTTTGTTTAGTCCTATGTAACTTGCAGTTCATTGATGGGATTTTCTGTCCAATACTGCTTCCCAGTTCTGCCTCGAGAAAAATATCCTCTAGACTCAATAACACTTAACAGCCTCTTTAGTTAGGATACCTTGTTTGACAGGGATATGGTTTCTCGATCAAAGTCCTACCCTAAAACATGCTTGCCTTGCTTACCCGTTTAGCTGGAGTACTCCCATTCACTCGACTGGGTGAAGTGGTGGAAGGCGAAGAAACAGGTGGAGGAGAAGTGGGGGCAGCAACAGCAGAGGGAGACGAAGACAGTGGGGTTTGTCGTTTAATGCCAGGACTCTGCTCTCTCTCCCTGCCATGTGTTGGGCTCTGGGTCTGGTTGACCCCGTCGCCTGCTCCGACTCCTACGCGGCTCCCGCGGCCCCCTCCGCGCCCGCTGGGTCTCACAGTGGCCCTGAAAGCCGGCCGACACACATAGTTCTCCAGGATCTTGGGCGGCTTCTTCATGCGTTTGGCCTGCAGGCCAATCTTGAGTTTGACGTTACCCTCATGGAGGCTAGTCTCTTTGACAGAGAACTGGGGTGACTGCTGCTGGTCACCGGAGCCCCCTCCTCCACCTGCAGCAGAAGAGGAGTCTTTCTGCGACGCCTCTTTCTCCTCCTCGTCTTTCTTCCCACCCCCTCCTGCCTTTTCTCGCTCCCCTTGGGGAGCAGTGATGGAGAGGGGGGGTGGAGTAGCAGGCCCCCCCTGAGTCCTCTGATCCATCAGAGATTTAGGGGGTGAGGGATGACTAGGGAGGGATGTTTCGGACGGCAGGTACAGTTTTCTAGGAAAAGGCAGCGGTCCAGGAAGAGACGGGATAGGGGTGAAGTGGGATATTGGGGAAGCTAAAAAGCAATCCTTGCTCTGTGTCTTTTCTCCCTTCCTGGCTGCCCAGCCCTCTTTCTCCGTCCTTCAAGCTGTAGAGAGAATTACAGGTAGAGATGTGAGGGGGTAGAACAAGGTGGGGAATAGCAAAGAGAAAATACAAAAGTTTGATATTAGTCAGTCAACTGAGCAAAAACACTGACTTTACTTATCACTGCGAGGCATCCTTTAGCATAGTAAATGAGTGAGGAGAAGAGAGAGGTGAAATATTTGTAACATCTATTTGCTTAGCAGCTTTCCTTCTTCCCTCTGCGACTTTTTATGATGTGTTCGTCCTTACAGCTTCCCTCAATCTGTGACCTATTTACACAGCTGGGTGTGTATTTGACAAGAGGTGTAGTTCTGATGCTCAAGGACTCAATAACATCCATCCACCCGAGAACTTCAACTCCCAATAACCCTCCAGGTCCAAGGTCTATAATGTCACTATCAAGTGTCTTGAGTAAGAGAACTGGTTTAGGGTCAGTTATGCCTTTTAGATCACAACGAATAGGAATACGTCGACAGTGGGAACCTGATCCTAGACCAGCACTCTGAGCTCTGACCCTCAGATATGGTTACAGAGCATTACGGCTACCCTAGTGCATCATGCTACAGACCCCACCACCACTACCCAGGTGATTTGTGATAAGCTGCTAAATGAACCAACCCCCCATGGATCTCTCATTAGTTTTTGTGAAAATGTCTCTCAGATTGCTCCGAGCTTAGTGCTGCGGCAAGGTTCCTAATTGTGTTCTCAAAAGACGGACGTGTTCATATGAAAGAAATGGTCCGCTCCGGCTCCCTACGGCCACTGAATGATTTAATGCGGGCTCGCCCAAAGCAGGTGCTTTCTCCTGGTGAAGTCATTTGGAGGCGATTCAGAACTGTGACCTCAGCACATTGGGCCCTCTGGGGGACAGAGGATCCAGCCGCTGTTCCCAGCCACTCTGGAGCAGCCAATGAGAGAGAGCAGCATGCTGACGGTTTCTCTGTGCCTGCCCTAATGTGGCAGAAAGCACTAACAGATTAATTTAGTGGAGCCAGAGCATGCCTAAGGAAAGTCTTTACAAGTCACCCGATAAAGCAGTCAGAGTTCTAAAATCAACATTGTTCGGAAGCCTGAGAGAATACTTGTTCTGGATTGTTTTCCTTGTAGCTTCTAGGGCTTGGGGGAGCAAGCTTTTTCTGCAGAATCACAACTGTGGGCCAGAACTTGGGAGTCTTGCCTGTGCTTCCCCAAGCCCACTTCTCCATGTTTACTTCAATTACTCACTCCACTTCGCCTCTCTAACTTCCACCATGCCCGCCCCCCCCCCGTTACACATACCACACTCAAATCACACCTCCCTCCTTTCTGCCACACTCTTCTTTCTACTTTCCCTCTCCCTTTCACTCACTTGGAAAGCTCCAGGAACAGAGGACAAACTAGTCACTGGTTTCCTACTAATCGAAAACACATTTCTTTCCCCCCACTCTTCTCCCTCTCTCTCTCTCTCCTTTCCCCATGTCCTTGCTTCACTATGTGACAATCATTCCCCTAGTTCTTCAAAACTCACTGCTTAAAGTGTTAGTGTGTGTGCAAATTCATTGTGTAGCTTCCGCTGATCTGAGTGCTGGTATGCCAAAAGTAATTGGCTGTAGGGATGTAAAATGGCTACTGACACAAGACTAGAGTTAAGCATGACATTGAGTCAAAACATCTCTCCCAGTCTAAAAAGGTGTTCTGCGTGAACAGAACAACACTATGCCAATTACCTAGTTCAATATTTCCAAACAATCTGACCAAAGATTGTACTATTTTTTTCTTCTTGCATATCAGGGCTACATCTCAATATATCAAAAAAGCTGATGGAGAGCAGCTCTAAAGCGTCCTCATCCGCCCCGACACTCATGGTCATTCTCAAGTCAGTGGGACAGTTATTCTCAGGACAGGGTAACAGTGTGTTAGCCTACTACTCTAGCAATACAATTAACATTCAGAGAGAATACTCCTGAGGTTACAGAAGGAAACGTCACCTTATTTCTATTAGGTTACATTTCAATGTAGAGCCAATGTCATATGTACATAAAGAGGTTTGGTAAAGTCACGTGGGGGAATATTCCAACTCAAAAAAAGGAAAAGTCGGAGATCAAATAATCGTTTAACTTTTGCACGTTGTCCCTCACTTCTGATTTCCCAATAGAGCAGTACTTAAAGCAGCCTCAATAGCATGCTCAGGATAGGAGGACCGATCTTAAAACGTTTTCATTATGAAACCATCATAGGCCGCTGACTCAATTATTGTAAATCTTTTCAAACTGTTATTAGTATCAGTTATAACTGACTCGGGGGCTCCCGAGTGGCGCAGCAGTCTAAGGCACTGCATCTCAGTGATAGAGGCGCCACTACAGACACTCTGGTTCAATTCCAAGCTGTATCACAACAGGCCGTGATTGGGAGTCCAATTGGGCGGCGCACAATAGGTCCAGCGTCGCCCGGGTTTGGCCGGTGTAGGCGGTCATTAGACAAAAGTTTTTTTTTCTGTACTGACTTGTCTAGTTTAATAAAAAGGTTCAAATAAAAAACGATATATATTATAACGTTAAGAGACCAAAGCCTCAACCACAACCGCAGGTGATTCGATCTTTACCCTTGTGTTGTAGCTAGACTGCTTACTTCCTAAACTCACAACAAATGCAACAACTACGGATTGACATGACAAAACTAAATAAGCTACAGTTTCTGATTTATCTCAAGAACCATGATAAATCAGGTCCCAAACAGCTGTATTGCCCTAACTTAAAGGGCAACTCTACCACTTACCAAAATACCGTCCGTTGGGCTACCAACTAGTCGCAGGTTTTGAAAATCTCTACTTTTAATCCAAGCCTGTGATGTAAGAGAAGCATTTTTTTTACCTTGTCTTTAACCACAGAAAATAGATTCCCACTGTTTTCACACACATATATATAACACATACACATATACACAAAAGTATGTCGACACCCCATCAAATGAGTGGATTAGGCTATTTTAGCCACAACCGTTGCGGACAGGTGTATAAAATTGAGCACAGCCATGCAATTTCCATAGTCAAACATTCGCAGTAGAATGGCCTTAGCCTTACTGAAGAGATCAGTGACTTTCAACGTGGCACTATCATAAGATGCTTCCTTTCCAACAAGTCAGTCAGTTGGTCAAATATCTGCTCTGCTAGAGCTGCCACGGTCAACTGTAAGTGCTGTTATTGTGAAGTGGAAATGTCAAGGAGCAACAACAGCTCAGCCACGAAGTGGTAGAACACACAAGCACGTAGTGCGTAAAAACCATCTGTCCTTGGTTTCAACATCAGCACAATAACTAAACTTCAGGAGCATCATGAAATGGGTTTTCATGGCCGAGCAGCTGCACACAAGCCTAAAATCATCATACGCAATGCCAAGCGTCAGCTAGAGTAGTGTAAAGCTTACCGCTATTGAGACTCTGGAGCAGTGGAAACATGTTCTCTGGAGTGATGAATCACGCTTCACCATCTGGCAGTCCGATGGACCAATCTGGGTTTGGCAGATGCCAGGAGAAAGCTACCTGCCCGAATACATAGTGCCAAATGTCAAGTTTGGTGGAGGGCTAGGCCGCTTAGTTCCAGTGAAGGTATATCTTAACGCTACAGCATACAATGACATTCTAGATGATTTTGTGCTTCCAACTGTGGTAACAGTTTGGGGGAAAGCCTCTTCCTTTTTCAGCATGACAATGCCCCCATGCACAAAGCAAGGTCCATACAGAAATGGTTTGTCAAGATCGGTGTGGAAGAACTTGAGCCCTGACCTCAACCCCATTGAACACCTTTGGGATGAATTGGAACACCGACTGCGAGCCAGGCCTAATCGCCCAACATCGGTGCCCAACATCAGTGCCCAACCTCACTAATGCTTTTGTGGCTGAATAAAATCAAGTCCCAGCAGCAATGTCCCAACATCTAGATGAAAGCCTTCCCAGAAGAGTAAAGGATGTTATAGCAACAAAGCGGGGACCATCTCCATATTTTCAAATGAGATGTTCGACAAACAGGTGTCCATGTACTTTTGGTCATGTAGTGTATGTAGAAACTGGTTTGGCACTGGAGAAGAACATCTCTTTACAATATCAAATCACCTCATGCAAGAACGTTTAATTGCCATGCATTGTAATGATGGGTGCAGGGCATTGTGAGCACAAGAGATATCCATCAAAATACATATTTCATAATAAAATATTGACAATATCAACAGCTACAATAGTACTATAGCTTTCAGATTATGCATCCACTCACCTCCGTAGTAGTCCAAAAAATGTGTTCACATTATGTGGATCGAAATCCCCCCTTCGTGCGTATCAACATGGTCGCCACAGTATATGCCCCACAGCTGATTTGCCAAAACCGCAAAGATTAGAGAAATTTCAAAATTATACATCCATTCCGATTTTGGGAGATCAATTACGAATTCTGACATGTCCCAAAAATGTACCCATTTAGAACTCATTTGCATCAACTGACTATTTGACTTGATAATAGTACTGCTGTAATAAGCAAAGTGGTCAGCTATTGCTAAACTGCTCATTCATATTCTAGTTAACGTTATTGTTTAGCAGTGACCCCAAACCGACGTCCTAACACGGTAATATTGCTTACGAGAGAAATATAACGAAAATAGAAAGTTAGACAAGACGCCAAAAGGAAGTAAATTATTACATTGTTGCCAATTCTAGAACGACCATTTTTGGAACGAGGCAACAAAATATCGCCGGTGCAGTAGCGACTATTTACAATGTATTAATTCATAGGAGGACCGTTTTGATTTTGTAACAAGCTATATGGGTCGTCCAATAACAACCTATGTTACATTGTATCAATGGTACTCGCTAGCAAGCCATCATCTGGGCTACCTTGCTGGGATAACTTACATTTCCAGCAACGTGGCCGTACTTGTGGGAAATGTATCCATCTGACAGCTTTAAATCATTTGATATTATGCAAATAAACGCAGACTGTTCACAAATAAACTAATACAAACTAAACCAAATAACCTGTCATTTTCACGTAGCGACTCGTGCTAGCTTTGTAGCTAAAGCTAAACTATGACGGCTAACGATGCAATATTATTTAGCAGGCAAGCTAGCGAGTCAGCTAGTACAGCCATGCCTTAGAATACTCTTCCGTCGAAGGAGTAGAGACAAATGCAATAGCAACATTTAAGGAAGCAGATATTTAAATAAAATAGATGCAGCCTTATTCAAAAATACGAACTGTCAACAAAATGGCGGCTGCGTTGAATCAACAGAGCTCCGAAATGGATCTCTCTCTATTTCTTGTCCCTCGCCCTGTTTTTTTTTCTCCTCACAGCAATTGGTATCCTTGATATCTCCAAACACGAATGGACTCTTCTCCAACACAACGTTAACTGAGCCGAGACGTGTCGTAATGGGCCTCGGTCATTAATCGGGCCTCCATGTCTGCTAAGCCCGTATCGTCTCTGTCAATTCAACACGGGCATTCTCAGTCACACGAGGGGAGGGGAGAGAGAGGGAAGGGAAGAGCGAGAGAGAGAGGGAAGGGAAGAGCGAGAGAGAAGAGAGCGAGAGAGGGAGGGGAGAGAGAAGGGAGCGAGAGAGGGAGGGGAGAGAGAAGGGAGAGCGAGGGAAGGAGAGAGAGAGAGAGGGAGAGAGAAAGAAGGAGGGAGAGCGAGAGAAGGGAGGGGAGCGAGAGAGGGAAGGGAGAGCGAGAGAGGGAAAGGAGAGCGAGAGAGGGAAGGAGAGCGAGAGAGGGAAGGGAGAGCGAGAGAAAGGGAAAAGGAGAAAGCGAGAGAGGGAAGGGAGAGCGAGAGAGGGAAGGAGAGCGAGAGAGGGAAGGGAGAGAGGGAGAGGGAAGGGAGAGAGGGAGAGGGAAGGGAGAGAGGGAGAGGGAAGGGAAGAGAGAGAGAGGGAGGGAGGGAAGGGAAGGGAAGGAAGGGGAGAGAGGGGGACGGAAGCGAGAGAGAGGGGGAGGGAAGGGAGAGAGAGGGGGAGGGAAGGGGAGAGAGGGGGAGGGAAGGGAGAAAGAGGGAAGGGAGAAAGAGGGAAGGAGAGAGAGAGGGAAGGAGAGAGAGAGGGAAGGGAGAGAAGGAGAGAGAGAGGGAGGGAAGGGAGAGAGAAGGGAGGGAGAGCGAGGGAAGGAGAGCGAGAGAAGGGAGAGAGCGAGCGAGAGAAGGGAGAGCGAGAGAGGGAAGGGAGAGCGAGAGAGGGAAGGGAGAGCGAGAGAGGGAAGGGAGAGAGAGGGAAGGGAGAGCGAGAGGGAAAGCGAGAGGGAAGGGAGAGCGAGAGAGGGAAGGGAGAGAGAGGGGGAAGGGAGAGAGAGGGGGAAGGGAGAGAGAGGGGGAGAGAGAAGGGAGAAGGAGAGAGAGGGGAGAGAGAAGGGAGAAAGAGAGGGAGGGGAGAAAGAGAGGAGGGGAGAAAGAGAGGGAGGGAAGGGAGAGAGAGGGAAGGGAGAAAGAGGGAAGGGAGAAAGAGGGAAGGGAGAAAGAGGGAAGGAGAGAGAGGGAAGGGAGAGAGAGGGAAGAGAGAGAGAGGGAAGAGAGAGAGAGGGAAGAGAGAGAGAGGGGAGAGAGAGGGGGAAGAGAGAGAGAGGGAAGAGAGAGAGGGGGAAGAGAGAGAGGGAAGGGAGAGAGAGAAGGGAGAAAGAGAGGGAGGGGAGAAAGAGAGGGGGAAGGGAGAAAGAGGGAAGGGAGAAAGAGGGAAGGGAGAGAGAGGGAAGGGAGCGAGAGAGAGAAGGGAGCGAGAGAGGGAAGGGAGAGCGAGAGAGGGAAGGGAGAGCGAGAAGGAGAGCGAGAGAGGGAAGGGAGAGAGAGGGAAGGGAGAGAGAGGGAAGGGAGAGCGAGAGGGAAGGGAGAGCGAGAGAGGGAAGGGAGAGAGAGAGGGGAAGGAGAGAGAAGGGAGAGCGAGAGAGGGAAGGGAGAGAGAGGGGGAAGGGAGAGAGAGGGGGAAGGGAGAGAGAGGGGGAGAGAGAAGGAGAAAGAGAGGGAGGGGAGAAAGAGAGGGAGGGGAGAAAGAGAGGAGGGAAGGGAGAGAGAGGGAAGGGAGAAAGAGGGAAGGGAGAAAGAGGGAAGGGAGAAAGAGGGAAGGGAGAGAGAGGGAAGGGAGAAAGAGGGAAGAGAGAAAGAGGGAAGAGAGAGAGAGGGAAGAGAGAGAGAGGGAAGAGAGAGGGGGAAGAGAGAGAGGGAAGAGAGAGAGGGGGAAGAGAGAGAGGGAAGGGAAGAGAGAAGGAGAAAGAGAGGGAGGGGAGAAAGAGAGGGGGAAGGGAGAAAGAGGAAGGGAGAAAGAGGGAAGGGAGAGAGAGGGAAGGAGCGAGAGAGAGAAGGGAGGAGAGAGGGAAGGAGAGCGAGAGAGGGAAGGGAGAGAGAAGGGAGAGCGAGAGAGGGAAGGGAGAGAGAGGGAAGGGAGAGAGAGGGAAGGGAGAGCGAGAGGGAAGGGAGAGCGAGAGAGGGAAGGGAGAGAGAGGGGGAAGGAGAGAGAAGGAGAGCGAGAGAGGGAAGGGAGAGAGAGGGGGAAGGGAGAGAGAGGGGAAGGGAGAGGGGGAGAGAGAAGGGAGAAAGAGAGGGAGGGGAGAAAGAGAGGGAGGGAGAAAGAGAGGGAGGGAGGGAGAGGGAAGGAGAAAGAGGGAAGGGAGAAAGAGGGAAGGGAGAAAGAGGGAAGGGAGAAAGAGGGAAGGAGAAAGAGGGAAGGGAGAAAGAGGGAAGGGAGAGAGAGGGAAGGAGAGAGAGGGAAGAGAGAGAGAGGAAGAGAGAGAGGGGGAAGAGAGAGGGGGAAGAGAGAGAGGGAAGGGAGAGAGAGAGAGAGAGAAGGGAGAAAGAGAGGGAGGGGAGAAAGAGAGGGATGGGAGAAAGAGAGGGATGGGAGAGAGAGAGGGAAGGGAGAGAGGGAGGGGAGAAAGAGAGGAGGGAGAAAGAGAGGGGGAAGGGAGAAAGAGGGAAGGGAGCGAGAGAGAGAAGGGAGCGAGAGAGAGAAGGGAGCGAGAGAGAGAAGGGAGCGAGAGAGGGAAGGAGAGTTTCTAGAGAGGGAAGGGAGAGCGAGAGAGGGAAGGGAGAGCGAGAGAGGGAAGGGAGAGCTAGAGAGGGAAGGGAGAGCGAGAGAGAGGGAAGGAGAGCGGGAGAGGGAAGGGAGAGAGAGGGAAGGAGAGAGAGGGAAGGGAGAGAGAGGGAAGGGAGAGAGAGGGAAGGAGAGGGAGGGAAGGGAGAGGGAGGGAAGGGAGAGAGAGGGAAGGGAGAGGGAGGGAAGGAGAGAGAGGGAAGGGAGAGGGAGGGAAGGGAGAGAGAGGGAAGGAGAGGGAGGGAAAGAGAGAGAGAGAAGGGAGAAAGAGAGGGAGGGAGAAAGAGAGGGAGGGGAGAAAGAGAGAGAGGGATGGGAGAAAGAGAGAGAGGGAAGGGAGAGAGAGGGAAGGGAGAGGGAGGGGGAGGGAGAGGGAGGGAAGGGAGAGAGAGGGAGGGAAGGAGAGAGAGGGAAGGGAGAGAGAGGGAAGGGAGAGGGAGGGGGAGAGAGAAGGGAGAGAAGAAAGAGAGGGATGGGAGAAAGAGAGAGAGAAGGGAGAGAGAAGGAGAGAGAGAGAGGAGAGAAGGGAGAGAGAAGGAGAGAGAGGGAAGGGAGAGAGAGAGGGAGAGAGAGAGAAGGGAGAGAGAGAAGGGAG